>NC_053389.1:185079009-185399174 GCF_905171765.1 Bufo bufo
GGTAGACGGAGCCTCTAGGTGCTAATGACGCCCACATAGCACCTAGAGGCTCATTAGCATATTTATAAAAGTTAGTTTTTTAGCAAAACCGCTGCCCCACAAGTGATTATAGTAGGATGGTTGGCCAGAGCAGACACTAGCAGATCGCTAGTGTCTGACAGCTAATTATGTCATACGAAGTGATAGAAACCCTTTAATGAGTTTCTCTCCAGATTTATCATTGAGACTTTTAAAAAGCTGTGAAAAAAAGTTGCAACTCCAGGAGTAGGATGGAGTAGGAAAACTGGAGTATATTTTCTAAGCAAAAGTGTTAGGTTTAAGGTTAAGGCCTCTTGCACATGACTATGTATTTTGAGGTCCGCAAAAAATACGGATGACATCCGTGTGCATTCCGTATTTTGCAGAACGGAACAGCTGGCCCCTAATAGAACAGTACTATCCTTGTCCGTAATGCGGACAAGAATAGGACATGATCTATTTTTTTGCGGAACAGAAATACGGAAACCGAATGCACACAGAGTAACTTCCGTTTTTTTTGTGGACCGTATACGGAACCATTCATTTCAATGGGTCCGCAAAAAAAAAAAAAAACTGAACGGACACGGAAAGAAAATACGTTCGTGTGCAAGAGGCCTAAGACAAATTTATCAAACAATGTACAAGATTTATAAACGTGGCAAGTACAACAATGCAGACTCAAGACTTCAAATATTACCATGATAAATTCCCTTCTGAAGGTCCAAGACTGTGGATATTCTTTGCACATACAGTCAGGTCTATAAATATTGGGACATCGACACAATTCTAACATTTTTGACTCTATACACCACCACAATGGATTTGAAATGAAACGAACAAGATGTGCTTTAACTGCAGACTGTCAGCTTTAATTTGAGGGTATTTACATCCAAATCAGGTGAACGGTGTAGGAATTACAACAGTTTGCATATGTGCCTCCCACTTGTTAAGGGACCAAAAGTAATGGGACATAATAATCATAAATCAAACTTTCACTGTTTAATACTTGGTTGCAAATCCTTTGCAGTCAATTATAGCCTGAAGTCTGGAACACAGACATCACCAGACGCTGGGTTTCATTCCTGGTGATGCTCTGCCAGGCCTCTACTGCAACGGTCTTCAGTTCCTGTGTGTTCTTGGGGCATTTTCCCTTCAGTTTTGTCTTCAGCAAGTCAAATACATGCGCAATAGGATTCAGGTCAGGTGATTGACTTGGCCATTGCATAACATTCCACTTCTTTCCCTTAAAAAACTCTTTGGTTGCTTTTGCAGTATGCTTTGGGTCATTGTCCATCTGCACTGTGAAGCAGCGTACAATGAGTTCTGAAGCATTTGGCTGAATATGAGCAGATAATATTGCCCGAAACACTACAGAATTCATCCTGCTGCTTTTGTCAGCAGTCACATCATCAATAAATACAAGAGAACCAGTTCCATTGGCAGCCATACATGCCCACGCCATGACACTACAACCACCATGCTTCACTGATGAGGTGGTATGCTTAGGATCATGAGCAGTTCCTTTCCTTCTCCATACTCTTCTCTTCCCATCACTCTGGTACAAGTTGATCTTGGTCTCATCTGTCCATAGATTGTTGTTCCAGAACTGTGAAGGCTTTTTTAGCCTACTTTCACACCTGCGTTCTGGTGTCCGCTCGTGAGCTCCGTTTGAAGGGGCTCACAAGCGGCCCCGAACGCAACCGTCCAGCCCTAATGCATTCTCAGTGGACGCGGATCCGCTGAGAATGCATCAGCGAGCTGACACCTGAACGCTGCTTGCAGCGTTCGGGTGTCCGCCTGGCCGTGCGGAGGCAAGCGGATCCGTCCAGACTTACAATGGAAGTCAATGGGGACGGATCCGCTTGAAGATGACACCATATGGCTCAATCTTCAAACGGATCCGTCCCCCATTGACTTTCAATGTAAAGTCTGGACGGATCCGTTCAGGCTACTTTCAGACTTAGTTTTTTTTACAAACTATAATGCAGACGGATCCGTTCTGAACGGATACAAAACGTCTGCATTATAGGAGCGGATCCGTCTGAGCAGACATCAGACGGACCCGCTCTGAACGCTAGCGTGAAAGTAGCCTTAGATGTCGTTTGGCAAACTCTAGTCTGGCCTTCCTGTTTTTGAGGCTCACCAATGGTTTACATCTTGTGGTGAACCCTCTGTATTCACTCTGGTGAAGTCTTCTCTTGATTGTTGACTTTGACACACATACATTTACCTCCTGGAGAGTGTTCTTGATCTGGCCAACTGTTGTGAAGGGTGTTTTCTTCACCAGGGAAAGAATTCTTCGGTCATCCACCACAGTTATTTTCCATGGTCTTCCACCGCTGCATTCCTTCTTTTTTAAGAATGTTCCAAAGAGTTTTTTGGCCACGCCTAATGTTTTTGCTATCTCTCTGATGGGTTTGTTTTGTTTTTTCAGCCTAATGATGGCTTGCTTAACTGATCGTGACAGCTTTTTGGATCTCATCTTGAGAGTTGACAGCAACATATTCCAAATGCAAATAGCACACTTGAAATGAACTCTGGACCTTTTATCTGCTCATTGTAATTGGGATAATGAGGGAAAAACACACACCTGGCCATGGAACAGCTGAGAAGCCAATTGTCCCATTACTTTTGGTCCCTTACCACCACCAGGGATGAAACCCAGCGTCTGGTGATGTCTATGTGTTCCAGACTTCAGGGTGTAATTGACTGCAAAGGATTTGCAACCAAGTATTAAACAGTGAAAGTTTGATTTATGATTATTATGTCCCATTACTTTTGGTCCCTTAACAAGTAGGAGGCACATATGCAAACTGTTGTAATTCCTACACCGTTCACCTGATTTGGATGTAAATTCCCTCAAATTAAAGCTGACAGTCTGCAGTTAAAGCACATCTTGTTTGTTTCATTTCAAATCCATTGTGGTGGTGTATAGAGCCAAAAATGTTATAATTGTGTTGCTGTCCCAATATTTATGGACCTGACTGTATGTCACTACAGTCAGCGGGCTGACCGGCAACTATTGCTTCACAGAGCCTGCTACAGGTGAGGGACAACATGTTAAGACACTCATCACCATAGCACAGCTCAGGCATCCCCAAAAGCCTGCATTACACAAATAGACACCTATAGCCATAAGTGCAAACATACAGATGTTTGAGAAGGGAAATCAAGAGAGAGAGAGAGAGAGAAAAAGGACTACTTTAAAGTGCTATTGTCTGCCATCTTGCTTGCCATCATACCTCATCATCTGGGGATAGAGACATTGCACATTGAACAGATGACGGCTTTTGTTCTACGTCTGCCTGATGCTTTCACATCACCCTTCCACTGCACCGAACCCCAGGGAGTGATGGCCTGAGGGAGTACACAGTGTCATCATCAGCGCAACTATGACTCCCATCCTCTGCTCTGGCTCCTGAGGGGCTCGCTACATATGTTTCATTTTATGTTGTACTACAGATGTATTGTTCCCTGTGAACTTGCAATAAAGATTAGTATGGACTTCTCATGCTGGCTTTGTCTCGGAACTAACTCTGATCCCATCTGTTCAATCTCTTATATACAGGGCCGTCTTTACTATTGATTGGACCCTGGGCAAAAATTTACTTGGGCCCCCTGGATCCCGCTTTCCCACACCTTAGCAGGCAATCACGCCCTCCACCACAACACACACACAAAAAATCCACACACCTGGTAGAGTCCAGTGAATGACTGTAAATACTTCCAGTTCTGAAGACTCTAGCGGCTCAGGATCAGTGCTCTGGGCAGCTGGGCTCAGGCTGGAAGTGGGCACCGCTCTGCAGGAAGGAGACAAGGGCTCGGCTCACCCTAGTGTTACAGTGCACCCCACAGTATGCAGTATAGCACCCTATAGTATACAGCAACCCACAGTATGCAGTATAACACCCCACACTATACAGTACCCCACAGTATATAGTAGAGCAGTATAGCACTTCACAGTATACAGCACCCCAAACAATACACGATACAGCCCCCCACACTATACAGTACAGCAGTATAGCATACCGCACACTCAGTATACATTATACAGACCCCCACAGTATACAGTACAGCAGTATAGCCCCCCCACACTATACAGGCCCCCCACACAGTATACAGGCCCCCCACACAGTATACAGCCCCCACACAGTATACAGGGAGTGCAGAATTATTAGGCAAGTTGTATTTTTGAGGATTAATTTTATTATTGAACAACAACCATGTTCTCAATGAACCCAAAAAATTCATTAATATCAAAGCTGAATATTTTTGGAAGTAGTTTTTAGTTTTAGCTATTTTAGGGGGATATCTGTGTGTGCAGGTGACTATTACTGTACATCATTATTAGGCAACTTAACAAAAAACAAATATATACCCATTTCAATTATTTATTTTTACCAGTGAAACCAATATAACATCTCAACATTCACAAATATACATTTCTGACATTCAAAAACAAAACAAAAACAAATCAGTGACCAATTAAGCCACCTTTCTTTGCAAGGACACTCAAAAGCCTGCCATCCATGGATTCTGTCAGTGTTTTGATCTGTTCACCATCAACATTCGGTGCAGCAGCAACCACAGCCTCCCAGACACTGTTCAGAGAGGTGTACTGTTTTCCCTCCTTGTAAATCTCACATTTGATGATGGACCACAGGTTCTCAATGGGGTTCAGATCAGGTGAACAAGGAGGCCATGTCATTAGATTTTCTTCTTTTATACCCTTTCTTGCCAGCCACGCTGTGGAGTACTTGGACGCGTGTGATGGAGCATTGTCCTGCATGAAAATCATGTTTTTCTTGAAGGATGCAGACTTCTTCCTGTACCACTGCTTGAAGAAGGTGTCTTCCAGAAACTGGCAGTAGGACTGGGAGTTGAGCTTGACTCCATCCACAACCCGAAAAGGCCCCACAAGTTCATCTTTGATGATACCAGCCCAAACCAGTACTCCACCTCCACCTTGCTGGCGTCTGAGTCGGACTGGAGCTCTCTGCCCTTTACCAATCCAGCCACGGGCCCATCCATCTGGCCCATCAAGACTCACTCTCATTTCATCAGTCCATAAAACCTTAGAAAAATCAGTCTTGAGATATTTCTTGGCCCAGTCTTGACGTTTCAGCTTGTGTGTCTTGTTCAGTGGTGGTCGTCTTTCAGCCTTTCTTACCTTGGCCATGTCTCTGAGTATTGCACACCTTGTGCTTTTGGGCACTCCAGTGATGTTGCAGCTCTGAAATATGGCCAAACTGGTGGCAAGTGGCATCTTGGCAGCTGCACGCTTGACTTTTCTCAGTTCATGGGCAGTTATTTTGCGCCTTGGTTTTTCCACACGCTTCTTGCGACCCTGTTGACTATTTTGAATGAAACGCTTGATTGTTCGATGATCACGCTTCAGAAGCTTTGCAATTTTAAGAGTGCTGCATCCCTCTGCAAGATATCTCACTATTTTTGACTTTTCTGAGCCTGTCAAGTCCTTCTTTTGACCCATTTTGCCAAAGGAAAGGAAGTTGCCTAATAATTATGCACACCTAATATAGGGTGTTGATGTCATTAGACCACACCCCTTCTCATTACAGAGATGCACATCACCTAATGTGCTTAATTGGTAGTAGGCTTTCGAGCCTATACAGCTTGGAGTAAGACAACATGCATAAAGAGGATGATGTGGTCAAAATACTCATTTGCCTAATAATTCTGCACGCAGTGTATACAGCCCACCACACAGTATACAGTCCCACACAGTATACAGCCCCCCACAGTATACAGCACCCCACTATACAGTAGTTTACAGTATATTAACATAACAGCCTCTGTCACCTTTTTCTGATGTAATCTTCACACAAAAAAGCTCCACAGTTAACTTCTGCAACACTCCACAGGACCTGTGATGACCTCATAGCCATGTGACCAGTAATTGCTAGGTTACTGGTCACATGGTGATGATGTCATTAAGGTCCTAAATCACAACTTTAACACAGTACGATCATGATGCCTGGAATCCTGGTAGAGCTGACAGCCTGACACCCGGGGCAGTGGCTAGCAGGGCTCAAGAGGCAGCTGCCCCTTTTGCCCCTTGGTAAAGACGGCCCTGCTTATATATCAGGGTCAGTAGCAAAGGAAAAAAACACATACTTATTACCCATTAAAACTGTATTATCATGTAAAAATATGCTAAGTAAACTACACATAATAAGTATGTGGGCAACTAAGCAGGGTCATAGCCTTTAGCATTCATCTCAAATAAACAGAGTTCCACCATGTCCTGTGTAAGCATGGGCCTGTTCAGAGTTTTTTGGAGCAGATTTTTTCCATGTGAGATCAGCACCAACACCCACCTCATTTCAATAGGAAACAGCACTTGCTTTTTTTTCTCACATGGGGAAAAGTAGCAGCATGCCTTATCGTGGCATGGAATCCACACTGAATCTCACTTTAAGGCTCCTTTCACACGGGCGAGTATTCCGCACGGATCCGATGCATGAGTTGAACGCATTGTACCCGCACTGAATCCTGACCCATTCATTTCTATGGGGCTGTGCACACGAGCGGTGATTTTCACGCATCACTTGTGCGTTGCGTGAAAATCGCAGCATGCTCCTCTGTGCGTTTTTCACGTAACGCAGGCCCCATAGAAATGAATGGGGTTGCGTGAAAATCGCAAGCATCCGCAAGCAAGTGCGGATGTGGTGCGATTTTCACGCACGGTTGCTAGGTGACGATCAGGATGGGGACCCGATCATTATTATTTCCCCTTATAACATGGTTATAAGGGAAAATAATAGCATTCTGAATACAGAATGCATAGTACAATAGGGCTGGAGGGGTTAAAAAAAAAATGTAAAAAAATTTAACTCACCTTAATCCACTTGTTCGCGCAGCCGGCATCTCTTCTGTCTTCATCTGTGCTGTGAGCAATAGAACCTTTGATGACGTCACTACGCTCATCACATGATCCATCACCATGGTGATGGATCATGTGATGGATCATGTGATGGACGCAGACAGATGAGAAGCCGGGCTGCGCGAACAAGTGGATTAAGGTGAGTTAAATTATTTATTTATTTTAACCCCTCCAGCCCTATTAACCCCTCCAGCCCTGTATCCAAAATGCTATTATTTTCCCTTATAACCATGTTATAAGGGGAAATAATACAATCTACACTACAACTAAGGGCTCTTTCACACTTGCGTTCTTGTCTTCCGGCATAGAGTTCCGTCGTCGGGGCTCTATGCCGGAAGAATCCTGATCAGGATTATCCTAATGCATTCTGAATAGAGTGAAATCCGTTCAGGATGCATCAGGATGTCTTCAGTTCCGGAACGGAACGTTTTTTGGCCGGAGAAAATACCGCAGCATGCTGCGCTTTTTGCTCCGGCCAAAAATCCGGAACACTTGCCGCAAGGCCGGATCCGGAATTAATGCCCATTGAAAGGCATTGATCCGGATCCGGCCTTAAGCTAAACGTCGTTTCGGCGCATTGCCGGAGCCGACATTTAGCTTTTTCAGAGTGGTTACCATGGCTGCCGGGACGCTAAAGTCCTGGCAGCCATGGTAAAGTGTAGTGGGGAGCGGGGGAGCAGTGTACTTACCGTCCGTGCGGCTCCCCGGGCGCTCCAGAGTGACGTCAGGGCGCCCCAAGCGCATGGATCATGTGATCACATGGATCACGTCATCCATGCGCATGGGGCGCTCTGACGTCACTCTGGAGCGCCCCGGGAGCCGCACGGACTGTAAGTATACTGCTCCCCCGCTCCCCGCTCCTACTATGGCAACCAGGACTTTAATAGCGTCCTGGGTGCCATAGTAACACTGAACGCATTTGGAAGACGGTTCCGTCTTCAAATGCTTTCAGTACACTTGCGTTTTTCCGGATCCGGCGTGTAATTCCGGCAAGTGGAGTACACGCCGGATCCGGACAACGCAAGTGTGAAAGAGGCCTTACCCAAACCTAAACTTCTGTAAAGAAGTTCGGGTCTGGGTACCACAGTCAGGTTTTTTTATCACGCGCGTGCAAAACACATTGCACCCACGCGATAAAAACTGAACATCGGAACGCAATCGCAGTCAAAACTGACTGCAATTGCGTTCCTACTCGCGCGGGTTTGCCGCAATGCACCGGGACGCATCCGGACCTAATCCGGACACCCCCGTGTGAAAGAGGCCTAAGGCTCCATTCACACGTTCGTGGTGTGTTGCGGACCCGCAACACACCCACCTGGCACCCCTATAGAAATGCCTATTCTTGTTCGCAAGCTGCGGACAAGAATAGGACATGTTCTATCTTTTGCGGAGCTGCGGACCTAAAGATCGGGTCCGCATCCATTCCGTCCCCATAGAAAATGAATGGGTCCGCACCTGTTCCGCAAAATTGCGGAACGAATGCTGACCCATTTGCGGACGTGTGAATGGAGCCTAAGGGCTTGTTCATACAACCGTTGTTTTGGTTCTCATCCACTTCAATGGGGCCGCAAAAGATGCGGACAGCACTCCGTGTGCTGTCCGCATCCGTTGCCCCGTTCCGTGGCCCCGCAAAAATTATGAGTAATGTCCTATTCTTGTCCGTTTTGCGGACAAGAATAGGCATTTCTATAAGGGGCCTCCTGTTCCGTTCCGCAAATTGCGGAAGGCACACGGTCGGCATCTGTGTTTTGTGGATCCGCAATTTGCGGACCACAAAACACAGCAAGGTCGTGTGAACAAGCCCTAAGGCTACATTCACACTACCGTATGAATGGGTCCGCATCAGTTCTGCAATTTTGCTGAACCAGGTGCGGACCCATTCATTCCAATAGACCGCAAAAGATGCGGACAGCACACAGTGTGCTGTCCGCATCTGTAGTTCCGCATCCCTGCAAAAAATAGAGAGCATGCCTATTCTTGTCCGCATTTTCTATATAGCACCGACCCTGTCTGTTCCGCAAAATGTGGAACACCCACTGGCGGTTTTAGGGTACATTCACACGACTGTCCCGTGTTTTGCAAATTGCGCATTCGCAAAACACGGGACAGTCGTGTGAATGTACCCTAAAATGAATGTGAAGTGGCAAAAATAAAGCATACGCGTTGGTGCAGTTTTTTGGGTGGATATGCACCAAAAACCTTGCAAAAACTGTGCAAAGAAACACCCTAAAAAAACACTTTTAAAATCAGCGTGGATTCCTGATTATAAAAACGTGTTATCATAATCCACTGTGTGAACATACACTAAGTCAAGTGCATTACTTGACACTGAGCAATCTGAAAGGAATTCTCCAATTGAACCTAATCGGACAGAGAAAGTAGCATTGGGGGGAACGAGTAATATGTAAAACATCTTCCACGGGTTAGGCTACTTTCACACTAGCGCTTGATCGGATCCGTTCTGAACGGATCCGATCATATTAATGCAGACGGAGGCTCCGTTCAGTACGGATCCGTCTGCATTAATAACTTAGAAAAATTTCTAAGTGCGAAAGTAGCCTGAGCGGATCCGTTCAGACTTTCAATGTAAAGTCAATGGGGGACGGATCCGCTTGAAGATTGAGCCATATGGTGTCATCTTCAAGCGGATCCGTTCCCATTGACTTACATTGTAAGTCTGGACGGATCCGCACGCCTCCGCACGGGCAGGCGGACACCCGAACGCTGCAAGCAGCGTTCAGCTGTCCGCCTGGCCGTGCGGAGGCGAGCGGAGCGGAGGCTGAACGCCGCCAGACTGATCTGCTAGTGTCTGCTCTGGCCAACCATCCTACTATAATCACTTGTGGGGCAGCGGTTTTGCAAAAAACTAACTTTTATAAATATGCTAATGAGCCTCTAGGTGCTATGTGGGCGTCATTAGCACCTAGAGGCTCCGTCTACCTTCATACACAGCGGCGCATTAGAGATGTCTGAGCTCGGAGCGGTCAGACATTCAATGCGCATGCGCCGAATACAGCCGCGCATGCGCATTGAATGTCTGACCGCTCCGAGCTCAGACATCTCTAATGCGCCGAATACAGCCGCGCACGGCGCATGCGCGAGAATTCGGCCGCTGCGTCACACGGAGGAGGACATGGGCGGGCTGGAGGGACGTGCTGGGCGGCCGCTGT
Organism: Bufo bufo; assembly: GCF_905171765.1. Lineage (NCBI taxonomy): Eukaryota > Metazoa > Chordata > Amphibia > Anura > Bufonidae > Bufo > Bufo bufo. The sequence continues at coordinate 185,089,102 of NC_053389.1, forward strand.
GTATGAAGGTAGACGGAGCCTCTAGGTGCTAATGACGCCCACATAGCACCTAGAGGCTCATTAGCATATTTATAAAAGTTAGTTTTTTAGCAAAACCGTTGCCCCACAAGTGATTATAGTAGGATGGTTGGCCAGAGCAGACACTAGCAGATCGCTAGTGTCTGCCAGCTAATTATGTCATATGAAGTGATAGAAACCCTTTAATTGATAAAATTCGACCAGTTGTATTTCTTAGGCCTTTTTCACACGAACGATACGGAGTGGCTAAGGATGCGTTCAGTGTGCGTTTGTATGCGATTGCGTTCAGTTTTTCCCACGCAGGTGCAATCCGCTTTGATGCATTTTCCACACGCGTGAAAAAAAACTGAAGGTTTACAAACAACATGTCCTAGCAACCATCAGTGAAAAACACATTGCATTCGGACTGTAATGCCCTTTTCACTGAAGCCCCATTCACTTCTATGGGGCCAGGGCTGCGTGAAAAACTGAGAATATAGAACGTGCTGCGATTCTCACTCATGTACACAGACCTATTGAAATGAATGGGTCAGGATTCAGTGCGGGTGCTATGCCTTCATTTCACACATTGAACCCGCGCGGAAAACTCGCTCGTGTGAAAGGGGCCTAATAGTCAGGGGTAAAGCACAGGACGGGAGCAGCTACAAGGCCTGAGGCCTGGCCTTTCCTCCTCAGTCACCATGACGACCAGCACCACTCCTTCTTCCTGCATTATGTCTCCAGTTCTGCCTAGTCATGCTGGCTGAGGGCTCTGCACACCACCGCCTGCGTGCTGTGTGCTCTCTGCTGAGTCATGTCCGCCTGACCCACAGTGGAACATCTCTGATACTTGTGTCACACGTTTAGTGTTCTGTCATTTAGGGATCATTCACATGACCGTGGGTGTCCCGTTGCCGTATTGCGGACCGCATATGCGGATCCGCAATACACGGGCACTGTTCCGTGTGCATTCCGCATCACGGATGCGGACCCGTTCACTTAAATGGGTCCGCAAATCCGGAGAAGCGTTGCGGAACAGAAGCACGAAACGGAACCCCACGGAAGCACTACGGAGTGCTTCTGTGTTGTTCCGTTCTGTGCTCCCGTTCTCCAAAAAGATAAAACTTGTCCTATCTTTTTGCGGAACAGACGGATCGCAGACCCGGTTCAAGTGGATGGGTCTGCGATCCGCATGCGGCTGCCCCACGGTCGGTGCCCGTGCATTGCGGACTGCAATTTGCAGCCCACAGCACGGAGCCCTTACGTTCGTGTGAACAAGATCTTAGTGTCACAAAATGAAAAATATCACGTGAGGGCTGAATGGTTTCTTCCTCAGAAAGCTGGGAGATCATAGCTGGGGGAACCCTATTTTACATGTTCCTCTATATGAAAATAACAGAAATAGATCCCTACTGAAATATTCATATCTGTCAATAGCAAATGCACTACACCATCCCCCATGCTGCATCAGAAAGTATGACGAGTGGGCATAACTGCTAGAATACGTATTGGGTCCGCAAGGGCAAGATGGCGCTGGCCACACAGCTGGTCGTCCCACTGGTCCTAGGGGGCTTTAGATGAACAGTATAAGTTTTAACAGGCCATTAGGAGAAAGTATTAAAGGGGTTCTCTGGGCTACAGATATTGATGACCTATTGGCCACAGTGGTGGTCCCCAACAATCAAATTTTTCGGGCTGCCACGGTACACGACCAATATACAGTGTATACCTCCAGCTCCATACAATGCATAGTTTATGGCGCCGTGCCAGCCAGAAAAAGCTAACTGGTGGGGGTCCCCCACAGATCTGATATCTGTTGCCCAGAGAACCTCTTTAAGAGTGGAGTAATGGGGTTTGTAGATTGAAAGTGATTGTCCAATGGGGGGAAAAACGCTCTAAGCGGTTAGAATAGGTTAAAAATATATTAGAAGCGATACCTTGCTGATCCCTCGCCAGTCCCTTTCTGATACTTACCAGGTCCCTGCTGGTCTCAGCTTTCGGTCCTGCCATCAATACACAGGAAATGCTGGTAGAACACGCCATGATTATTTTCTGCGGAATACCTCCGGGAAAAACCTCCATGAAATCAGAGGCACACACAGGTCCAGTAACTGCCTATGGAATTTTATGAATGGTGCATTAAGAGATTGATGTAGCTGCAATAGGACAGTGGGCATGAAGCCTGGTTAGTATTCTAACTGACCAAGGGACTGTGGGCCCCTGCTTGTCTTTGGCCCTCAGGCGCTGCCTGTGTGATTAGTCCGTAGATTTTGGAACTAAAACGTAGGGAAAATTCGTTAGAAATGCAATATTAATGTGATGTGTAGTTAATTTCTCCCCATAGCGTTCTGAGATCCTTGTCCTCCAAGCGGAATACAGTCCCAGATTAGCCCTGCCTGTATTCTGCAGAACACTTACTGACTGATAGAAATAGTCTGTCATTCCCAGGAATCACACTCCATAATGATTACAACTTCAAGGAAATGCAGTAATTGGAATATTTTTTTAGGGATATCTATTTTACAAGTCGCTTCAATGAGGATCGCCCATAATGAGAGATATAAAGCCTTGGATTTCTGTAAGGGTACTTTCACACTTGCCGCAGAGGATTCCAGCAGGCAGTTCCGGCGAAAGAACGTATACAAACGTCAAAACGTATACAAACTGATGGCATTTGTCAGACGAATCAGGATCCTGATCCGTCTAACAAATGCATTGAAATGCCGGATCCGTCTCTCCGGTGTCATCCGGAAAAACGGATCCGGCATTTTTTATTTTTTTATTTTTTGCGGTCTGAGCATGCGCAGACTGCAAAAACGGATCCGTTTTACTGCAACACTTAATGCATTTCAATGGGAAAAAATGCTGGATTTGGCATTCCGGCAAGTGTTCCGGAATTTTGGACGGAGATAAAACTGCAGCATGCTGCGGTATTATCTCCGTCCTGAAAAGGCAAAAAGACTGAACTGAAGACATCCTGAACGGATTTCTCTCCATTCAGAATGCATTAGGGCTCTTTCACACCTGCGTTCTTGTCTTCCGGCATAGAGTTCCGTCGTCGGGGCTCTATGCCGGAAGAATCCTGATCAGGATTATCCTAATGCATTCTGAATGGAGAGAAATCCGTTCAGGATGCATCAGGATGTCTTCAGTTCCGGAACGGAACGTTTTTTGGCCGGAGAAAATACCGCAGCATGCTGCGCTTTTTGCTCCGGCCAAAAATCCGGAACACTTGCCGCAAGGCCGGATCCGGAATTAATGCCCATTGGAAGGCATTGATCCGGATCCGGCCTTAAGCTAAACGTCGTTTCGGCGCATTGCCGGAGCCGACATTTAACTTTTTCTGAATGGTTACCATGGCTGCCGGGACGCTAAAGTCCTGGCAGCCATGGTAAAGTGTAGCGGGGGAGCAGCATACTTACCGTCCGTGCGGCTCCCCGGGCGCTCCAGAGTGACGTCAGGGCGCCCCACGCGCATGGATGACGTGATCGCATGGATACGTCATCCATGCGCATGGGGCGCTCTGACGTCATTCTGGAGCGCCCCGGGAGCCGCAAGGACTGTAAGTATACCGCTCCCCCGCTCCCCGCTCCTACTATGGCAACCAGGACTTTAATAGCGTCCTGGGTGCCATAGTAACACTGAAAGCATTTGGAAGACGGTTCCGTCTTCAAATGCTTTCAGTACACTTGCGTTTTTCCGGATCCGGCGGGCACCTCCGGCAACGGAAGTGCATGCCGGATCCCAACAACGCAAGTGTGAAAGAGGCCTTAGGATAAAACTGTTCTTTTCCGGTATTGAGCCCCTAGGATGGAACTCAATGCCGGAAAAGAATATCGATAGTGTGAAAGTAGCCTAAGGTGACACTAGAAATGCAACATTATATGCCTTTGTGTCAGCGACATTTTCTAGCAACGTTCAGTGAGCGTGCACACGGCCCACACCAGTCACATCTGGAGGAGGCTCCGCCCCCTTCCTGCCCTGGTTGGCTGCAGCAGGTCCGCACATGATTGGCCCAGCAGGATGATGTAAGGGCAGGCAAGCCTCGCCCAGACTCCGGCTATAAATACCCAGCTCCATAGGACTGGGGTCACAACATCCCTGACTCTGAGCAGAGTTCTTGCTTCAACAGTGATTGAACGGAACCCTCTCTGAGTCCTCAGCTCCTTCCTCCAACCTCTTCTATTCCTGCATTCAGACTTTTTATTGCCTTTTGCGCCACCAAAACCATCAATAAGCCGCAATGGAATCCCAGGTGCGCCAGAACTTCCACCGCGATTGCGAGGCTGCCATCAACCGCATGGTGAACATGGAGCTCTATGCCTCCTACACCTATCTCTCCATGGTGAGTACCCATTTATGTCCTGTAGTCTTTAGATGTATGCTGCTTCTAGTTGTGGGACCTTATGTCTCATGGTGACCATGCATGCTCAAGCTAAGTGCCAGCAGGTCCAGGTAGCCTTAGATGCGAGGTTGAGGGTCTTCCTGTAGCTCCATAGGAGGTATTTGGTCATAAGATGTTCAGAGCTGAGCTTCAGCTTCATTGAGAGCTCTTGTTTTCTGATCTTCACCCTCACCCATTGCTTTGTACGTGACTTGCAAACATCTCCATCTGTAACTCCCTCCAGTGATATCGGCTCCTTGCACAGATCTCCATACACAACCTGTACAATTCCTTCATGAGGACAACACTGCTTATTTCTAAATGCTTGGGCTGAAATGTGTTTTGCACAGTGATTACACAACGCAATAGTGGGGTGGGGAATGGAAACCTCATGATCCTCACCCCCACCCACTCCTTTGTTTGCATTGCCTGCATTCAAAGTCCACATAGGGAGGGAGGAATGAAGCAGCCCTGGGAAGATCTTTGGAGGAATGTTCTCTACTAGTGTTTCTTTCTTCACCAGCTTTATCAAAGTACCCCCAAATCAATGCTGGTGCACTGGTCCTACTAGTGAAAGATGAGAATGGACATTGTATGCCCCCATGTAGCACAGGTTGAGGACCTAAAATTGTTGTGGAAAACACCATAAGATCCTAAGGCCCCCTGCACACGAACGTGTGCGCCCCGTGGTCGTGCTGCGGCCCGCAAAACAGTCCGTGGGACAGCCACAGCGGATCGAATGGGTCCGCGATCCAGCCGTTCCGCAAAAAGATAGAACATGCCCTATCTTTTTGCGGCACGGAAGTACGGGACGGAAGCACTCCGTAGGCTTCCATTCCGTACCATTCCGGATTTGCGGACCCATTCAAGTGAATGGGTCCGCATCCGTGATGCGGAATGCCCACTAGACGGCACCTGTGTATTGCGGATCCGCAAATGCGGTCCGCAATACGGCAACGGGAAGCACATGTTCGTGTGCAGGGGGCCTTACAGGAAGAAAAAACTCAAAGAATCCTCCTGCCAAGGAAATAGAATTCAAATTGCCTATAGCAGAAGAGCATCTACCCTTAGCACACTGATCAGTGGTTGGATTGGATATGTACATCTGTGGTTCTCACTGCTGTTGTTTGGTCTTTGAGGTTGCACATTCCCATGGCTTCATAGTGTACAGTACACATGCATGTCAATAAAAACTCTGTTGCATTTATACAATGATACATTGTTCTCCACTACTAATGCAGTGAGTTGGAAAGTATTACATTCCTCCAAGGCTCTGCATGCAGGTATATGCCTGTCTGACCTAAACACACGGCTCATAAGAACAACTTGTCCTCTTCCTGCATGCAGTGATGATCTTGAGGCAATTGTGTGGCACATCCCTAATAGCCTGTCTACATATATAATAGTGGATGTTTCTTGACACTAAAATGTATTTCCTTATTTTTAGTCCTTCTACTTTGACCGTGATGATGTAGCCCTTCATAATGTGGCGAAGTTCTTTAAGGAACAGAGCCATGAAGAGCGAGAGCATGCTGAGAAGTTACAGAAGTATCAGAACAAGCGTGGGGGCCGCATTGTCCTGCAGGACATTAAGGTGAGACTTTTGTTTGTTCCTTGACCAGACCTGAAGTTGTTAATAAGTACTATTCTAGTGGACCCCAATAATGCGTAACTCATGTAGATATCATACTAGGTCACATGATTCTATATGGACCTTATCTGGCTTGTCTGAGGTTTACAAACAACTGTACAACTCTATAGTGTTCGTCACGTCCTCATGCCCTTTTTAGACCTGAGGCCAGTAAGTGAATGTTGGCTATGTATCTTGACGTGATTCCTCCTAAGCTGACAAATGATCAGGTCTTGTTCAAAAGTGATGATCACCAAAGCTCACAATACTGTCTTCTGTCTCATAGAAACCTGAACGTGATGAGTGGGCCAACACTCTGGAGGCCATGCAGGCTGCTCTGCAGCTGGAGAAGACTGTGAACCAGGCCCTTCTGGATCTTCACAAGGTGGCCTCTGACAAAGTTGACCCTCAAGTAAGTTTATCTTCCTAGTTGGTTCTTCTGTGGCTAGGTAACTTCCTCACCCTCACGAATACTCATTGAATGCTAGTTTTTCTCTTTCCGCTCTCCCTGCTCCGTTCTAGTTGTAGGTGCGGGTCCCACCGTTATGCCCCCATTGTCTGTGATGGGAATACCCCTTAACATTTATGGCTGACTCTTACTTTACTTTAAAAGTCCCCCTTTTTTTTTTTAAAGGGACAGTACAGGATTAAAAAAAAGTTGGTTTAATTCCAAAACCACACCACATCTGACTTGTGTTGCAGTTTTATTCAATTCAAGTAAATTGGGTTAAGTTGCAATACCACACACAACCTGTGGACAGCTGTGGCACTGTTCCTCCAAAGAAGACAGCTGCATATTTCTATTCCTAGTCTTAGCTCTTTAATCATGGCTTGAATTTTACCAATTCTCATGAGGGTGGTAGTTTTTGCATAGCATTAATTAACCTTTTCTTTCAGCTTTGTGACTTCCTGGAATCGGAGTACCTGGAAGAACAGGTAAAGGCTATTAAGCAGCTTGGAGACTACATCACCAACCTGAAGCGCCTTGGGGTACCACAGAACGGCATGGGCGAGTACCTGTTTGACAAGCACACCATGGGAGAGAGCAGCAGCTAAGATGTCTCCTTCATGGATACTACCAGTCTGTTCTGCATTTACAATTCCCTGTCTCTGTGGAATGAATATAACAACCCCCTGACTCGTGGTGGGCCAGTAATCCTTTTGTGATCCCTCTCTTGCCTAAGCAGACGTGACTGTGCTTGTCAACAAGTTTTCCAATAAAGTTTTTCTGCATTCTAATGCTTCTTGTGTTTGTGTCCTTCATAAAATGGTCTTCAGATGACTGAGGGGTAGACAGTTTGTATTATCTGTAACGATGTTCAATGTAGGAACTATGGGATAGTACAGGCCAAACTGTTCCATTTATGTGACTTCTCTTTACCAACTTGAGCAAAGTGCACATTGGGGGAACTGGCAGGTATGAAGGACAATCAACAAATTAGGTCATCGGCCATTAAACGGATTGTGCCAAGTTTTGATGGTCTCCTGCATCCACAGGATCAGTGGGGCTTAAGGGACTTCCACCAATCCCAAAAACACAGATCCTGTTCTCCCAGTCTGATGATGAAGCAGCAGGTCAGGCATGTGCCTTACTGCTCTATTACTTCTGGGGATGGCAGAGTGCAGCTCTTGGTTATTTCATGGCAGTCACCTAGAGGATGAATAAACCTGCCATTCCATCAGAACTGGGAAACTGAACCCTGTTTTTGCAGTCTGGCAGGCGACCCAGTGGTCAAATCTTTCCTTCATCCGACACCCCCCACCCTGGAGACTTCCTCCTAGCAGTGATCCCGATGTCACTGGCACAAATGGGCAGTCTGCCCTAGGCTGTTTTGGAGGGCGGATCCTATTGGATCTGGAAGTCTGGTCTCAAATGTTAATAATGCCCACAAGTTGAGAAAACTGAAGATTTGATAACTGGACACTTATCCTAACTTGCTGTCTCAATTTTGATATCGGTGAAGGCAGAATTATTATAGCATTCCTATTTCTGTGGGGCATATGTTGATGGTGTCCTCTTGGTATACATTTTAATCTGCAAATAAAGGAAGGGGGCTGTAGATTGTATGCCAAATGCTTATAAAGCCTGAGTTCTTACTGTACAGATTTCACACAGAACTTAAAGGGGTTGTCTCATTTCAGTAAGTGGCATTTATCATGTAGAGAAAGTTAATACAAGCACTTACTAATGTATTGTGATTGCCCATATTGATTCCTTTGCTGGCCGGATTCACATATTTCCATCACATTGTACATTGCTCGTTTCCATGGTCACAACCACCCTGCAATCCATCAGTGGTGGTGATGCTTGTAAACTATAGGAAAAAGCGTCAGCCTCTCTGGTGGCCGGGACCATGGAAGCACACACAGGCTAGTGCGTTTTCCTATATTGTGCAGGCATGACCACCACTGATGGATTGCAGGGTATATACAGAAGTATTCTACACAGGAGCATTTCTCCTATGAGTGACTAGCTTAGTCCATCACCTGACAGAGGATGAAATGGAAGCCCTTGGAGGCTGTACGGCTCAGTACTAGAAAACCATAATCCTTGTGCTGCCATAAATGCACAACATTGTGCATTGCGCTTAAAGACCATGTCACCCCTATAACTTACAGAGATGACTGCACCCAACCTTGTCAGCAGATATCTACTAAGTGATTTTTGGAAAGGTGCATTTAGGCTGTTCAGCTAGATCACAGTATGGCTGTAGCTCAGTTGGTATATAAAGGATAGAGAGGCAGCGCCACATGTGTGGTGTCGATAGATATATAAAGCCGTACAGTTATATACTGCTTACCGTTGTTTGTTGTGAGGAGTCACAACAACTGTAGAGCGCCTCGCTGGTTTACAACCCGTCCAGTGAATGGGACCCCGGACTGCTGCCGCGAACCTATGCCCAAGCTCCAGGAGCGGTAACCGGGAAAAGAATATGTATCAAGTGAAGAACTAGATCGCTTGTCTGGTGCGGTCAGCAGGATTTCATATAGCCAGCGTAGTGGTATCAAAGTAGATTTATTATTATGTAGTCATCGCGTTTCAAGGGCTGGAACGCCCTTTTCCTCAGGACAGTTAACAATTGATTGTAAACTAATTGTTAACTGTCCTGAGGAAGAGGGCGCTCCAGCCCTTGAAAGGGACCCGTCCCCCATGACTTGTGGATCCGTCTTGCTACATATCCCATGACAGAAAGAAAACCACAGCATGCTGCGGTTTGCTCTCCGGTATGAGAACACAACCAAATGGAATGCATTTTGGAGCATTCCGTTCTGCTCAATTACGTTTTGTCCCCATTGACAATAAATGGGGACAAAACGGAAGATTATTTTTTTCCGGTACTGAAACCTTATGACGGATTTCAATACCGGAAAATAGAAACGCTAGTGTGAAAGTAACCTCAGTTGGAAGACCTCACCTAAATCACTTTTATTCTCCAAATGTTTTAATATAGACCACATATTCTGTAGGTCACTGGAGAACGGCTGGTGATGCAGGAACCCTAAACCACCAGTAGCTGGTATTTGATAGCAACATGTAACTTGTGAGATTCATTTGAAAATTACATCATCAGTGCTTGTTTGCGTGCTGAGGTTTAGGGTGGTAATTAGGAGTTTTGTTATTTACAACCCCCATTAAGCTGACCATAAACTTCATCATTGCTAGACAAAAATAGCATCGGTTTACGTAAATCTGTAGGATAGGATTACCTCTACACACCCCCTCCTGACGGTACGGCGTGTTGCCACAATAAGATGAGAGCATATATTACTTTTATTTAAATAAGCAGTCTATTCACCCTCAATATTGTGTTACCGTTAACTTGTCTTCATTGTAAAGCTGAGTCGAATATCTGCTGACTTCATGTTCCATCACTGGCCATATGACATCTTCACAACCTCAGCTGTTTTTGTTTCATATATTGCAGAAATTGAAGGAACATTTCAGGAAAAACTTACACAGTGAAATGTCCAAGGCATGACTCACCAAAGATATGTCAGAGGGGTCTAAGCTTGTCTACCTCTTCCCATTAAAAAAACATGCTCTGCCAACATGGTGCAGACAGTAGGAATACTTGTTGGCTGAACTTTTGTTCTATCTCAAATGTATGAGGACCTTTAGGGTATGTTCTGACAGAGGATTTTGGGTGTGGGTTTGGTGCTGAAAAATGGGCAGAATCTGCACTGAAATTGCTGAAACGGCTTAATGTTTTTAAGTGGCCGAGTATTTTTGTCACGCTGTTTTCAAGACTGCATCAAGAATGTCCAGGTCCTTTCTTGCAAGGTTACTGAGCGGATCCCTCACAAATCCATAGTGGGAGCCTGCGCGCGGTTTAGCTCCATTCAACTCAGCTAAACCCAGATCACCAAAAAGAAACAGCCAGGGAATAAATAAATCAATAAATCTTTATTATACAATTATCATAAAATTACATCATTAAAATAGATCCATGGTGGTCAAGAGATACATAAGGCACATGGCCAAAGCGGGGAACACAAACGGTTGACAATTATACGTAATAAATGGAACCTGGTATATTAATCAGAAGTGAAAACATAACAGATAAAGTGCAAGTGCATAAAGATATACTTCAGTAAATAAAACTTAAGGAAGAAAGACACCAAATATAGCCAGAAACAAAGTCCAAAATATAATTTATGAGTATACCATACCGGCCACAGGACCCTGCGCCCCGCCGCGCGCTTCGCTCAAAGCTTAATCAGGGGTAAAGATACCATAGTACCTATATACCGATCCAATCTAAAATAATCCACACCACCTGTTAAGATCACCTAAATTGCATCATGTATAGAGTCTCCTCATGCTACACGCCACTAAACCGGATGTGACATACCGGAATTGACGTTATGCGTCTCACGCTGGAACGCACACAATACCCGGACCGCATATATATAATTATCCCGGTGTAAATTTATACATAACATATCAATAAATATCAACAAGAGAGCATATTACAGAATATATGTATAAAAATTACCAATAATTCAGGCAGAGGCCTCAGCCTATAGAGACTGGGCATGCGCCAATCAGAGCAGCCCGAACCACCTCTCTTATATATGTCCAGCCTTCCCACGTATGTGTTCCACAATGGAACGCATATAAATCTAAGTCCCAGCAACCTTACTAAGATGACAGTTATAATCAATGCATCTGCCAAAATTAGGATACTAACATAAAAATGGTAAGTTAATTGAACTGTACTATCATAATTAGAGCATATACCTATACCATAAACATGATTTTTCCTAAACCACATTCCATAATAAAACCATCTATATTTATGATTATTGAATATAACCCTAGAAAACCCCAATATGATATAATATTTAGACAAACAACTTGATAAGTGAAAACACCTGTAAAAACATCAGTGACAAAGTGGTGCAAGTGAAGGTGACATGCAAGGTGAAGTGCCAAAAAATACATTAAAATATAATAGTACATAATATCAATTACAGGACATAATTCTCCTACATATCACAATAATTAACATAAATAACTATATAGAAAGTGACAAAGAAAACTGTCAATAATTAGAGCTCCGGACATGATTGAAATAAAAAAAACTATGAATAATTGTGTCAATATAAAGTAGAGCATCATTAATATTAATTACACATGACTAAATAATTAAAACCAGCTAATTCATGTGACAATTAAATAAATGTATAAAGATATAAAAAATAGTAGTGATATAGCATAAAATGTGTACAGGGTCATAAGTAGATGCTCCGCAGCACAGGGCAGCTTTTTCTACTGTGGTATATGCAGCGGAATTTGAAACAGACCAAACCCTCCATCTGAACTTACACTTACTTACCTAGATAGCCCACTTTACTGGGTGTGCTGGCTGTTTTCTGTCCATCATACCAGTCTCTGTGGAGTTTTCGGTTTTTGGGTATGGCCATGTTTGGTTGCTGATTCAATTATATTTGGCTATTTAATAGATAACAGGTTGGTTGTTTTTTTAATGTCCCCTGGTGAACTTTGACTATGTCTACAGGGAAATGCATTGGGACTTTGCAATCCTGTTAGAGACCCTTTGGGGTTTCAGACATTTTTGGGATTTAATAATGATATGTATGTGGATTTTTAGCAGCCCCTCCAGTGTGTTCGTTGCTATCTATTTCATTGAATGTTTAAGGGTTGTATTTTAGGCTACTTTCACACTAGCGTTTTGGCTTTTCGTTTCTGAGATCCGTCATGGGCTCTCAGAAGCGTTCCGAAACGGATCGGTTTTGCCCTAATGCATTCTAAACAGAAAAGGATCCGCTCAGAATGCATCAGTTTCCATCCGTTCAGTCACCATTCCGCTCTGGAGGCGGACACCAAAACGCTGCCTGCAGCGTTTTGCTGTCCGCCTGACAAAGTGGAGCCAAACGGATCCTGGCACACAATGTAAGTCAATGGGGACGGATCCGTTTTCTCTGATACACATAAAAAAAAAAATCTGTCCCCCATTGACTTTTCAAGACGGAGCGGTCATGGCTATAGAAGACATAATACAACCGGATCCGTTCATGACGGATGCTTGCGGTTGTATTATTGTAACGGAAGCGTTTTTGCAGATCCAAGACGGATCCACAAAAAACGCTAATGTGAAAGTAGCCTTACAAACTATGATATGTGTTCTATTTTTTATGTTATTTATTTTTCATGTACAAACCCATGCATAACATATTTTAAACCACTTAAAAGGATTGTACAGTACACAGATACTGGTGACCCATCCTCAGGTTTGTTGGGTGATTGTCAGGACCTTTACACAGATCAATTTTCGAAAACGAGTGTTCATACAAATGTTCATTCCTGATACTTGGCATGATCCTTGGCCTGTGTTAAAGGACCTTTACTCAGAGACTTTATAATATCATATTCAAATGTATCTTTGATCAGATGAATTGGGCTGGAGAGCGACACCAGGCACAGCCTATGGACAAGAGTCTCACTGTTTCTAGAAGAAAGCAGACATGTTTTCCTAATTTCGGTCAAACTTTTTGAATTGCTGATTGCATGGTAGATGATGTTTTTATAAGGGTTGATTCACACACCCGTGATCGGCCTAGGAAACATGTTCCGTGTGGGCCGATGCCTCGATTACCTGGTGTACAGATAATGATCTGTCGCCCCTACAGTAAATTAACACTGGGGGCATCAAGTAGTTATGTACCTGGCCCGCGACCACCAGTACTCTCCGGAGGCAACTGAAGTTGGAGGACAGAACGTGGCTTCTGGCTCTGGCCACCACAAAGGGCAGCTTCTGAGGAGGTATTTTGTGCTGCACTGTGATGCTGCTCGGACAGTTTATTGTGTTGCACTGAGAAATTTGGCTCTGATGGGGCGGTATTTTGTGCCGCAATATGATATTGCTGGCCCTGCCTGTTTGTATTGCCCCGCCTTCCCATCAATTTGGACTTGCCTACAACATGGGGTCACTTTATTTTTTCACTGTCATTTTAAGTTGCCAGTCCGACCCTGAAGATCTGCCATCAGATATGAACTAACTGTATCATAAAATACTCTAATAAAGTCAGTTCGGATCAGGAGAGCCACGATTGGTCTGGGCCGATCACGGTCGTATGAGTCAGCCCTAACATTGTACATAAAATTATCCGGTTTCTGATATTTTGCAATAGGTAATACAATACAATCATAATAAGAATACACACAGTATACATGATGGGTGTAACATAACATTGTGCCTCTCATTGCATCACATTACAGGAGATGAGTATAGACAGGAAAACTAACTATTCATGGCTTCAAGAATCAATGATTCATGGAACCGAGAAGTTTATGAATAAATTATTAACTGAATAAAAATGCACATTGTCTTTTTAGATATGGCTGACTATCACATCCTTTACTCTTAGTTAACAACATATAAATATAGTGGACCCAATGAGGCCAGCATGGTCTGAAGTCAATGGTCAGCTCTGTTAGCTTAACCCTTTCCATTTTATTTATTTTTTACTCCGAACCTTCCCAGAGCTATACCATTTTTACTTTTCCATTCACCTAGTCGTATAAGGGCAAGTTGTACCATCTAATGACACCATTTACCGTTGCATACAATGTAATTCGAAGCTGGAAAAAAAATTCAAATGGAGTGGAATTATAAAATAAAATACAATTCCACCACAGTTTTCTAGGTTTTGTTTTTACAGTATTTCCTATGCGGTAAAACTAACCTGTTACCTTCATTCTCTGGGCCAGTATGATTACAATGATACTACATTTATATAGTTCTTCTTTCATTTTAATACATAAAAAAATATAAAAACTTTGTTACAAAAATATTTAGACCCCCATAACTTTTTATTTTTAGGTGAACAGAAGTGTGTGAGGGCTTATTGTTTTCAGAAAGATCTACAGTTGTTATTGATACCATTTTGGAGCCTGTATGAATTTTTAATCACTGTGTATTAAATTTTTTCAGGGAGGTGAGAAAAAGATGGCAAATCGGAAATTTAGATATTTTTTTTTCCATTACGCCATTTGCAATATGGGATAAATATTCTTATATTTTAATAGTACAGGTGTTTTGGTTTGCAGTAAAGCCTTACGATGTCTATTTTTTTTATTGTTTATGTATTTTTATCTTAATTTGGGGGAAAGGGGAATGATTTTTTTTTAAATAATTTTAAAACTTTTTTTTTTTTTTTTACACTTTTCAATAGTTCCCTAGAGAACTTGAACAAGCAACCTATCTGCGGCAGCCTCAGATCATTCAGGAGGACCGAGGCTGTTGCAGACACCACCGGTTCCCCTGATCCCCGCTAAGGGGATGCACGCTCCCAGATTTTTGAGCTCCAAGATGCCATGGTCACATTTGAGCACGGCACCTGAGGGGCTAAATGTGTGCGATCTACGTTATCATTGATCACATACATTAGCCCCGGGTGTCTGCTTTTTAAAACAGCAAGAACCCGGCAGCTATGGCGTCCACTGCACTTGCTAGTGGGAGCCATATTTAAATACTTGTTAAGTTGGGAAGAGGTTACAGTTAATGTCTAGCTTTTAACACAATGAGGAAGATTTATTATAGCCTGGCAACCCACGCTGGGCTATGATAACCACATATACAAAAGAGGCGGGGGAGTCGGGGCATGAGGTGTATGCCTCGTCATAAATTAGACGCAGCATTCCAGCAAAAATGCAGTTGAAAAAGTTGCAAAAGTGGCGTATTCAGATGATAAATGTGGCCACATTTTAAGGCCTAACAGCCTGTGCTTATAAATTTCATATGGCAGTCAGAACTACAGAGCCCCAAATTCCATGTGGATACATAGAGTTGAATGATGTATTTCTGGTTGCCAGCAGCTGCCACTAGGGGGAGCTTACGAGCTGACAACCCTAAATCAGCCGGTCACTAAAGCCTACGAGAGATGCAGAGGCTGTAGGGAGCAGCTAGGTAGTGTGAGAATCAGCAATACCACCAGAGACATGTGCCTGCAGATTAGTTTTAGAAAAAGCAGTTGGAATCTGCTGTACAAATGGCAGGATTAACTGAGACATAGGCTGTGTTGTTATAATTGAGGACAAAGACTGTGATGTCTAAAGAGCTTCATATGAAAAATGGGGGAGATTTATTAAAACTGGTGCAAAGGAAAACGGACTCAGTTGTCCATAGCACCCAATGAGATTCCAACTTTCATTTTTCAGAGTTCCTTTGGAAAATGAAAGGATCAATCTCATTGGTTGCTTTGGGCAACTAAGTCACTTTTCCTTTGCACAGGTTTTTATAAATCTTCCCCTATGTTTAAAAATGCTAATAGTGCCCTTTAAAAATAAAAAAACAGTAGTCACCTGACATCTTGGTACCCTGCCACTTTCTGCTTCCTGGTCTAGAGAGGCTGTACCGACACAAGGACATATGATTAAAGTGCAAGATAATGCACCTGGGGCGTAAAAACCCAAGAGCAGAATATAAAATCAGTGATACAGTCCTAACCTCAGTATCTGAGGAAAGGGATTTAGGGGTCATTATTTCAGAAGACTTAAAGGTAGACAGACAATGTCATAGAGCAGCAGGAAATGCTAGCAGAATGCTTGGATGTATAGGGAGAGGCATTACCAGTAGAAAGAGGGAGGTGCTCATGCCGCTCTACAGAGCACTAGTGAGACCTCATTTGGAGTATTGTGCTCAGTACTGGAGACCATATCTCCATAAGGATATCGATACTTTGGAGAGAGTTCAGAGAAGAGCTACTAAACTAGTACATGGATTGCAGGATACAACTTACCATGAAATATTAAAGGACCTTAACATGTATAGCTTGGAAGAAAGACGAGACAGAGGGGATATGATAGAAACTTTTAAATACATAAAGGGAATCAACAAGGTAAAAGAGGAGAGAATATTTAAAAGAAGAAAAACAGCTACAAGAGGACATAGTTTTAAATTAGAGGGGCAAAGGTTTAAAAGTAATATCAGGAAGTATTACTTTACTGAGAGAGTAGTGGATGCATGGAATACCCTTTCTGCAGAAGTGGTAGCTGCAAATACAGTGAAGGAGTTTAAGCATGCATGGGATAGGCATAAGGCCATCCTTCATATAAGATAGGGCCAGGGGCTATCCATAGTATTTAGTATATTGGGCAGACTAGATGGGCCAAATGGTTCTTATCTGCCGACACATTCTATGTTTCTATGTTTCTATCACTGCAGCCAATCAATTTTTTTTCAACCTGAAAACCGCTTTAAAAAGTCCCTACACCTGAATACCCTGGGGCATACCTATGAGAGACTGGTGTTCTAAACTTCGGGGGTCATTTATTAAGACCGGCATTTTAGACGCTGGTCTTAATAACCCCTATATGTCCAAAGTTATGAAGAAGTGCAAGCCTAGCTGACTTACATTTCCTAGATGGCTTGCATTTTCTACGCTTAAAATAGTCCCCTGCCAACGACATGCCTACCAATGTATTTCTGGATAATAAATAACCCCCTTAGTTTACTGCTGCTGACTGCGTTACTAAAGTGTTCAATTTACCCAAGGACTGCTGCCATGAGAAACATTGAATTTCAGTTGCCTCATCCTTCCGTTTTCTTGGGCATAAGTTTCTCAGGTTTGCCTGACAACATTACTTAAAGGGGTTTGTGGCGGAACCCGCCTCGCCACTGGGCATTGGAGAGGCCTGGCTGCCCGCCTCCTACCTGCTGACTATGGCCCCTGATAAATTGGTACGTTTGAATGCAATATTTGGGCATGTGGTTTTTTATATTGCTGCTACTGGCCCTTTAATGGCCATCCGTGGACATATTATGACTTTTAGGAACAATGCCCTTTAAGACTGTGTAGCAGATTGCATTCGGGCTGTCTTGAATATTATGTATGTTATTGTGGGTTTGGTTGGATCGTATTGCTGTGTATTGTGGACTGTATATATCTTGCTCTTACTGTGATGTTTACTGTATTGGAGGCATTGCTTTTCTGTGCCTCTTCTCCTCCCCCTTTTTCCTGTCCCATTGTTTCCCCAGCAATGTGTTGTCACACCAGTTTAAACCAGCTGCTCTGTCCCTCCTCAATCTCCCATCAGCCCTTGCTATTGTCTGGCCCCACCCTTCCTTGTACCCTATTGTATGTAAATGAGGCTGTTGGGGAGTTTAAAGTAGGTGTGCTGTGTCTAAATAAAGTGAGTTCCTGTTTTAACCCTCAAGGTGAAGTGTCGTCTCATTCTTGGGGGAGGATTTATTGCATGCTGTCCTAGTTTGACTGCTAGGAGTGAAAACCTATTCGTATGGTTTCCTATTCAACTGTCTACAGCATTCACATGCTTGAAGAGGATTCATCTGCTTCTTCGGTTCGGTGATTGTGGTGTCTGCCAGAGTGAATGGAAACCTCAGGAAAACGCTAGGCGCATCCGTAAACGGAGGTACTCAGTCGGGGTGCCAGGTGATCCGTTACAGGGTTCTCCGGGCTTAACCTTTTTTTCCCTTTAAAAATTTAACCTGTGGAGGAAAGATTAATGATCACTTACCTTCCACAGTGCAGCCGTTCCTGAGATCTGCTCCCGGTCACGTGGTCCCTCCAGATGGCTTTTCTTGGCCGAAGTCCGTCTTCTTATCTTCGCTTCCTTTCTCTAGCAGGAGACGGATCGTCACTAGTGACATCATCGCCTCCTGCTGGAGAAAGCGGCGGCCAACAGTCTTCACAGCGCACTAGGCTGAATGCTAGTGCACATGTGCAGGACCGCCGGACGCTCTCTGTATCGTACAGGCTTCTATGTGAAGCCTGTACTGACTCCTGCACAGTGCGATGTAAGCGCTGTGCAGGAGTGACAGTATAGTGATCAGCTACAGAGGCTGATCGCTATGCTGTGGATCTCACTGCGGGCACTGACTGGCACATGAGGGGGGGGGGGGCGGCACTGTGGAATTGTGGATGGCACTCTGGGGCAATTAGAAGGCACATGGGGGCACTGGATTTTACTGGGCACAGTGGATGACACATGGGGGCAATTGATGGCACAAAGGGGGCAATGGAGGGCACAAGGGGTAATGGATGGCACAATGGGGGGACTGGATGGCACAAGGGGGGCAATTGATGGCAAAAAAGGGGGCACTGCATGGCATAGTGGGGGTACTGGATGGTACTAGGGGGCACTAGATGGCACAAGAGGGCACTGGCTGACAAATAGGGAGCATTGGATGGCACTAGGGGCCCTGGATGGCACTGTTATGGGCCACAGTGGATCTCACTGTTATGGATGCACTGTGGCTGGCACTGTTATGGGGGTGCTGTACTGTTATGTGGCACTGTGGATGTCACTGTTATGGGGCCACTGTGGACGTCACTGTTATGGGGGCACTGTGGACGTCACTGTTATGGGGGCACTGTGGATGTCACTGTTATGGGGGCACTGTGGATGTCACTGTTGTGGGAACACTGTGGATGTCACTGTTATGGGGGCATTGTGGAGGTCACTGTTATGGAGGCACTGTGGATGTCACTGTTATGGGAACACTGTGGATGTCACTGTTATGGGGCCACTGTGGACGTCACTGTTATGGGGCCACTGTGTATATCACTGTTATGGGGCCACTGTGGACGTCACTGTTATGGGGGCACTGTGGACGTCACTGTTATGGGAACACTGTGGATGTCACTGTTATGGGGGCACTGTGGATGTCACTGTTATGGGGGACTGTGGATGTCACTGTTATGGGGGCACTTATGTCACTGTTATGAGGGCACTGTGGATGTCATTGTTATGGGGGCACTTATGTCACTGTTATGGGGGCACTGTGGATGTCACTGTTATGGGAGCAGTGTGGATGTCACTGTTATGGGGGCATTTTGGATGTCACTGTTATGGGGGCACTGTGGATGTCACTGTTATGGGGCTACTGTGGACGTCACTGTTATGGGGCCACTGTGGACGTCACTGTCATGGGGCCACTGTGGACGTCACTGTTATGGGGGCACTGCAGATGTCACAGTTATGGACGCACTGCGGATGTCACAGTTATGGACGCACTGTGGATGTCACTGTTATGGGGGCACTGTGGATGTCACTGTTATGGGAACACTGTGGATGTCATTGTTATGGGGGCACTGTGGATGTCACTGTTATGGGGGCACTGTGGATGTCACTATTAAGGGGGCACTGTGGATGTCACTGTTAAGGGGGCACTGTGGATGTCATTGTTATGGGGGCACTGTGGATGTCATTGTTATGGGGACATTGTGGATGTCACTGTTATGGGGGCACTGTGGATGTCACTGTTATGGGGCACTGTAGACGTCACTGTTTTGGGGCACTGTGGACGTAACTGGATGTCACTGTTATGGGGGCACTGTGGATGTCATTGTTATGGGGTCACTTATGTCACTGTTATGGGGGCACTGTGGATGTCACTGTTATGGGAGCAATGTGGATGTCACTGTTATGGGGGCACTGTGGATGTCATTGTTATGGGGGCACTGTGGATGTCACTGTTATGGGAGCAATGTGGATGTCACTGTTATGGAGGCACTGTGGATGTCATTGTTATGGGGCACTGTGGATGCCACTGTTATGGGAGCAATGTGGATGTCACTGTTATGGGGGCACTGTGGATGTCATTGTTATGGGGGCACTGTGGATGTCACTGTTATGGGGGCACTGTGGATGTCACTGTTATGGGGGCACTGTGGACGTAACTGAATGTCACTGTTATGGATGCACTGTGGATGTCACTGTTATGGGGACACTGTGGATGTAAATGTTATGGGAGCAATGTGGATGTGACTGTTGTGGGGGCACTGTGGACGTAACTGTTATGAGGGCACTGTGGACGTAACTGTTATGAGGGCACTGTGGACGTCACCGTTATGGGTGCACTGTGGATGTCACTGTTATGGACGCACAGTGGGTGTCACTGTTATGGGGGCACAGTGGATGTCACTGTTATGGGGGCACTGTGGATGTCACTGTTATGGGGGCACTGTGGATGTCACTGTTATGGGGGCACTGTGGATGTCACTGTTATGGGGGCACTGTGGATGTCACTGTAATAGGGCACTGTGGATGTCACTGTTATGGGGGCACTGTGGATGTCACTGTTATGGACACACTGTGGATGTCACTGTTATGGACACACTGTGGATGTCACTGTTATGGGGGCACTGTGGATGTCATTGTTATGGGAGCAATGTGGACGTCACTGTTATGGGGGCACTGTGGATGTCACTGTTTTGGGAGCAATGTGGACGTCACTGTTATGGGGGCACTGTGGACGTCACTGTTATGGGGGCACTGTGGATGTCACTGTTATGGGGGCACTGTGGATGTCACTGTTATGGACACACTGTGGATGTCACTGTTATGGGAACACTGTGGATGTCACTGTTATGGGGGCACTGTGGATGTCACTGTTATGGGGGCACTGTGGATGTCACTGTTATGGGGGCACTGTGGATGTCACTATTATGGGGGCACTGTGGATGTCACTGTTATGGGGGCACTGTGGATGTCACTGTTATGGACGCGCTGTGGATGTCACTGTTATGGGGGCACTGTGGATGTTACTGTTATGGGAACACTGTGGATGTCATTGTTATGGGAGCAATGTGGACGTCACTGTTATGGGGGCACTGTGGATGTCACTGTTTTGGGAGCAATGTGGACGTCACTGTTATGGGGGCACTGTGGACGTCACTGTTATGGGGCACTGTGGATGTCACTGCTATGGGGGCACTGTGGATGTCACTGTTATGGACACACTGTGGATGTCACTGTTATGGGGGCACTGTGGATGTCACTGTTATGGGGGCATTGTGGATGTCACTGTTATGGGGGCACTGTGGATGTCACTGTTATGGGCACTGAGTATAAGTGATAGGGCTCGTGCACAGAACCGTATCTGTTTTGCGGACTGCAAGTTGCGGATCCACTAAATAAGGGTACTGTCCGTGTGCGATTCACATTTTTTTGCAGTCCTATTGAGTTCTATGGATTTTAGATCTGCATTATGAGGATCAGAATAGGACATGTTCTATCTTTCGCAGAACTTACATACAGATGTGGAAAGCACATGGACGTCATCTGTGTTTTTTTTACATCCGTATGTCAGTTCCAGTAAAGACAGAACATGTCCTATTCTGGTCCTCAAAATAAGGACCTCAAATCCATGGAACTCAGAGGGACTGCAAAAAATGTGGATCGCAAAATGTTTACGTTCGTGTGCACACTCTGGAAATAGAGAGGGAAGAGCCTGTGACTGTCAGTGATGGGATTAGATACACCGCTCAGCAGGCTGTATCACACAGGATAGGATTAGATACAGATGTGATTGGATACGCTTGCTGATTCAAGCTGTTTTTCACACTCTAGAGATGGTGAGGGAAGAGCCTGCAGACGGTCAGTGATGGGATTAGATACACAGCTCAGCAGGCTGTATCACACAGGATAGGATTAGATACACATGTGAGGGCAAAGCCTATGAACAGTCAGTGATGGGATTTTATATACTGAGTGAGAAGTAGATTCCTGTCTGGGTGTAGAAAGACACAGAGTTATAGATGGAGTAGCTGCTGCAGGCAGAGCAGTGGGGGGCGTGGCCAGTCTGTGACTCATCACTGTGCAGTGCAGCCAGGATTGTGTATCAATAAAGTTATGTATTCAACAAAACAAGAAGGGGAGAAAGTAAACAGATCTGCCAGGATAATGTGATGTCTTCAAGGGGGGAAGGAAAGCTCAGACATGAAAAACAGGTATTGGGGGCATATGTATGGATGGTGAGAGGTGTTAGGAGGACATAAAAATAATTTCAGAGCTGAACCCGGACATACCTCCATTTTCACCCCGGCAGCCCCCCTGACAGGAGCATCAGAGCAGTTCATGCTCCGATGCTCTCCTTTGACCTGCGCTAAATCGCGCAGGGCAAAGGCATTTTTTGGAGATCCCGTGACATATCGGGGCTCTCCATGGGGCTGCCAGGAAGCCCGGTGACGTCACCAGCACTGATGGGCGGGATTTAGCACTGCCCTAGCCAGTAAAACGGCTAGGGCAGCGCTAAAGCCCTCCCATCAGAGCTGGTGACGTCACCGAACATACTGCCGGGCAGAAGGGCAGGGCAAGGGAGCGCATCGGAGCATGAGATGCTCCGATGCTAGCCTCAGGGGGGATGCCTGGGTGAAAATAAGGGTATGTCTGGGGATTCACCTCTGAACCCGGACAACCCCTTTAAAGGGGTTGTCTGGGATTGAGGACTTTGTTACATTAGTACAAGACAGACAAACATATAACATACATCCATGTACAACCTTTTCCACATGTTTCTCAAGCCCCGTTTTCTTATAGGAAATTCTTCTTATAGGAATTGAACTTTGCTTAGACTCGGTGACGTACCGGGTCCCTTGCAGGAGCGCTGAAGCCTCTTCTTCCGGCTGCTCAGGGAGCCCGGTGACGTCACTGATGGCCGTGCTTTAGCGCTGCTCTAGTCAGTAAAACGGCTAGGGCAGCGCTAAAGCCTGCCCATTAGAACCTGTGACGTCACCGAACACAGTGCCCGGCGTAAGCCTCCGCCGGACGGTGTGTTTTTGTAAACAAAAGAGCCTTTGCCCAGCGCGATTTAGCACAGGGCAAAGGAGAGCAGTTCATGCTCCGATGCTCAAGTCAGGGGGGCTGCCTGGGTGAAAATAGAGGTTTGTCCGGATTCAGCACTGAACTCGGAAAACCCCTTTAACTACATTTCTGTGCAGAAAGATCCAGCACATATACAGTAGATGAGCCAGACATGCATATTATCTTGAGCTGGGGCTGGTGTTTCTCCAGTACATGGTACATAGATCTTGCCTGCAGAGCTATAAGGAAGGTCTATGTCTAGCTCGAGAAAAACAGCACTATGGAATAATAACCTGGGTATTAACGTTAGGTAATGATGGGGTGAATTGTAATACAATAGACCTACAGTATATGACATTCTCCAAATTTCATACATCAAGTAGAAATTAAAGTTTTTTAGAAAATGACAATGGATCTTGACAGGCGATGTTTGACCTTAATTAAAGATTAGTTCACAATCAACATTGTGGATGGAACCACCAGAGATGTTCTGTAGTCCATTCCCTGCAGCCTATAGTAAGGTAGAACTTATGCAAATTATAGCTTTAATACTAAGACATGGGATGGTTATAGGTAACCCTATAGTAAAGAAATCATGTTCCCATTATTTAAAGGGGTTGTTCATGCATAGTCCTGCTCAATCTGACATCAGGCATGGAGAGACACAACCGCACACAGGTTGCGGCGCCTAGTGAGTGTCTTATTAATTTGAATAGAAATTCACAACGAGGTCTGAGATCCAGTTTTTTCTTGACTTGTCTGATAACATGGTGCTGTTGGATGCTGAAAGGTGATCTCACGACCTAAGTGTATTATATTCCCTGTGACTCAGCATAAACTTTGACAAAGTGACTCAGCAGAATATCCTATTCCGGGCCATCTTTAATATTGATTGGACCCTGGGCAAAAATTTACTTGGGCCCCCTGGATCCGGCCTTCCCACACCCTAGCATGCAATCACGCCCTCCACCACAACACACACACACAAAAATCCACACATCTGGTAGAGTACAGTGATATAAATACTTCCAGTTCTGAAGACTCCAGCGGCTCAGGATCAGTGCTCTGGGCAGCTGGGCTCAGGCTGGAAGTGGGCACCGCTCTGCAGGAAGGAGACCGGGGCTCGGTTCACACTAGCGTTACAGTGCACCCCAGAGTATGCAGTATAGCACCCTATAGTATACAGCAACCCACAGTATGCAGTATAGCACCCCACACTATACAGTATACAACACCTCACAGTATACAGTAGAGCAGTATAGCACCCCACAATATACAGCACCTCACAGTATGCAGCACCCCAAACTATACACTATACAGCACCCCACACTATACTGCCCCCCACACTATACAGTACAGCAGTATAACACTCCACAATATACAGCACCCACAGTATACAGCACCTCACGGTATACAGCACCACAGAATATACAGAATACCGCACCTCACAGTATACAGCACCCCAAACTATACACTATACAGCACCCCACACTATACAGCCCCCCCACACTATACAGTACAGCAGTATAGCACTCCACAATATACAGCACCCACAGTATACAGCACCTCACGGTATACAGCACCCCAAACTATACAGAATACCGCACCTCACAGTATACAGCACCCCAAACTATACGGCACCCCACACTATACAGCCCCCCACACTATACAGTACAGCAGTATAGCACTCCACAATATACAGAACCCACAGTATACAGCACCGCAAACTATACAGAATACCGCACCTCACAGTATACATCCCCCCAAACTATACACTATACAGCACCCCACACTATACAGTACAGCAGTATAGCACTCCACAATATACAGCACCCACAGTATACAGCACCTCACGGTATACAGCACCTCACGGTATACAGCACCCCAAACTATACAGAATACCGCACCTCACAGTATACAGTACCCCACAGTTTACAGCACCCCAAAATATACAGCCCCCCACAGTATAAAGCACCCTACAATATACAGTATACAGCACCCCCATAGTATACAGTAGAGCAGTATAGCGCCCCACTATACAGTAGCTTACAGTATATTAGCATTACAGCCCCTGTCACCTTTTCCTGATGTAATCTTCTCAAAAAAAGCTCCACAATTATGGGAAACTTCTCCTGCAGAAACACTCCTGGTAGACAGGACCTGTGATGACCTCATAGCCATGTGACCAGTAATATTGCTAGGTTACTGGTCACATGGTGATGATGTCATCTAAGGTCCTAGAAAATCACAGCTCTCACAGTACGCTGCCTGGAGTGCCGGCAGGCAGGCATGGCATGGCAGCACCCCCCTGTGTAGCTGATAGCCTGATACTCGGGGCAGTGGCCAGCAGGGCTCAAGAGGCAGCTGCCTTGGGCCCCCCAGGAGCAACTGGGCCCGGGGCAGCTGCCCCTTTTGCCCCTTGTTAAAGACGGCCCTGGTCCTATTATAGTCTTTTATCACAAAGGAGTAAGAAACTCAACTAGCCCTGTAGCTGGCCAGCTAAGACCTGTCCTAGGTTGCTAGTATAGCTTATATGAGTATACAGCTAAATCTGCTAATAACCTTAATACAGTTCCTATGTTTATGTGTTAAAGACAAAAGCAGAGTTATTTACTGTGACATTATGTTTTGGATGTCATATAACTGTTATATTTTGTGTTCACAGAAGCAGGAAAAGATAATATGCCTTTAAGATTCATTATATTAATGTAACGTAAGCTCAGGGACACAGCAGATGCAACAGAAAGCATAGTGTTAATCTGTTGTTGCTGGGCCGAAGTCTAGACCAATCACAGACAGCTTCTCACACAGCAAGAGTTTTTACCAATCACAGCCAGCCTCACACACAGCCTGTCTGGGAATTCCCCCAGTTCCTGCTGCTAGAATCATTATTCACCAGAGACAGGAGCTGAAGAGACATTCACTCCACTGAGAACAAGAGGCCAAAATAGGTAGTTTAAACAGTTATATAAAGTTCATATTGTTAGTATTGTGTTTAGAACTGTATACTGAACTAGATATATATGTGTTTACTTACAACCATACAATTGCAAATACAAATTACAAGCTACAAATTGCAAGCATACAATTGCAAGCATTCAGATTCCATATTGCAATCCAAATTGCATACAACCATACCAGATCATACTCAACCAATCTGCAAATAGTCACTGCTAACTGCATACTGCAAGTAGAAATATTAGTTAGACCTCAGATATACCTCTCAGAGAGATCATAAAGTGCTTAAATAACTTAAAGTGAGAGTACAGATACTCAAGAGAGAAATATATCCACCATTTTATGTTGAATGACAAGATTGAACAGAACCACCATCTTATGCATACCGCCATTTTGTGATATCTTTTCAACATGTGTTTTGTA
The DNA here is from genome assembly GCF_905171765.1 of Bufo bufo. Lineage (NCBI taxonomy): Eukaryota > Metazoa > Chordata > Amphibia > Anura > Bufonidae > Bufo > Bufo bufo. The sequence continues at coordinate 185,115,568 of NC_053389.1, forward strand.
CATGGACTATCTGCTGCAGAGGCGGCAGTGTTATATATGAAGAAAAGTTGAAGTTAATAAAGAAGTTATTTGAAGCATTTGGTGTGCTCTTTAAACCTACTATTTTCATAGAACGGCGCTAGAGGAATTTCAGAGTAATAGACAGTCTGGTTATACTAAAAGGTTAGAGATATCAAAATTCTTCTAATGCCACAGCGTAGAAGGCACTTCATAGTGCTGCGCCGGCCACATGCCCCATTTCCAAGATGAGCATCCATTTGCTACCGCTCCATGTGAACTGCCTGGTGGGATCCATGTTGTCGTCATGCTGTCTGACGTCTTCTGGATGCTCAGCCTCCTGGTTGCTCACCAGGCTGTGGCTTGCCAGATTAAGTAGGGGGGGGGGCAGGGAGCCAACGTCTTTTCAGCCACAGCTTTCAACTGGATCCACATCTTAAAGATGCGGACACAGTTGAAAGCAGTGCTTGCTGGGGCCTACCTTCCGGCTACTACAGTGGTTATGGCACTGGCTCCAGACTCTCCCTGAACATCATCTGTTAAAGGACCGAGCTAACTGAATTTATTTTGCTCAATACTCTTGTTCTCACAGGAGATAAGCTGCTGCCAGACACCATTCCCTTCTGTCTCCATTGATAACACATAAACGCTCATCCAAACCATGCATGTATGTGTATGGGGGAGTCGTGAGGTAGAGAGATAACTGTCAGCCGAACAATCAGCAACTGAATGTTAATGGCCATCTTAAGCCCCGAAAAATCAGCAGAATGTATATTGCCAATTATGGACAGTGTATTTAAATTTCAAAAAGTATTTCACATAAAAAATACTAAATATATAGTTGCCAATAGTTCTGAATTTGCAGCTGTCTCGGGCAGACAATGAATGGGATTCTGGAGCATTTATTTTTATGATGTGCTATTTCTTTATTCCTTCTAGAAGTTATGAATGAATTGCTAGGAGTTTGCAATGAAGGTCTAGATGGGTCTTACCAGTTGAGACTGTCCATGAAGTCTGACACTATTTAATCAGTGCCGCTAGTGTCAGAATGTAAAGTGAGATAATTGAGCCGCACTCCCAAATATAGAGCTTGAGCACTCCTGCAGAGGGATTCCCCAATCCATTGTATAGTACAAGGAAAACCATGGCATGCTGTTGAAGATGCAGATAGGTAATCTATAATTTAGTTTACTGCTGCTATGAAAGGAAGATGTTGTCTGCCAGTATAATAGTAGTTGTAGAATTAGGATGACAGTGTGACAGCTCCATTGTTCTTTTGATAAGACTAGATGAAGATGCCCACAGCAGAGCATTGCACTTACCAGTGTAAAGTGAGATGCTCTAACTGAGTCACTCGTCACCATCTTTCTCTGGCCACAGTGAATGGTCTGACTGAGAAATTTAAGTGAGGCTGTTTGCCATGCTAAGAATCCAAAGGAGGAATAAGTTAAAGAGCCAGGACAGGGAGTAGAATACATGGAGTGAATTACATGGAGTTATTTAATTCTCTAGATCTGCGGGGCATTTGATGATGTTAGTGGAGAAAGATATAGGGCGCCTGATCCTTTTGTTCTCCTGACCTGGGACATAATGCCAGATCGTGTGGGGCCACCTCTTGAGCATTCACCAAGGATATCTCACAGAATATGCAACAAACATAAAGCCTTGTTGCATATGCCACTATACCACAATGTAGTATATGTCATACAAAGGCACACTTTGCGGTACACTTTTTTTGCTGCCCCATTGTATAGGAAAACGCAGCTGTCAGCTACTAAAAGGCCACTCAAGGTAGATCTATATATGAACTTATTTACACATATGCTGAATGTTGGCCCCTTTACACATGCTGACTTCGCGAGCAATTGCCTGATCGTGAGCGCAGGTGAGAGCGGCATTTGTATGCAGCAATATTCTCCTCTGTATAGGGACAAGCGATCGCTATTGCACTCACTCATCCCAATACAGATTCATTGTTTCTGGACAGCGGATCCCCGTTTAGACAGCACAATCTACTATCTAGAAACAATGATTTCAGTGTCCTCATCAGCTTTTGCCTTGATAAGGTGTTTGCTTGTTTATCGGGTGATTGGCAATAGCTTTAGGCCTAAAGCTATTGTTCCGTTCCGCAAAATTGGGTTCCGTTGTTCCGTGATCCGTTTCCGTTTTTGTTTCCATGTGCCTTTATTTTTGAAAGATCACCAGACAGCGCTCCGATTACGTCACAGGGCTCGGCGCATGCCCAGTGACACTATTGAGGCTGTTGCCCTCTGGAACAGGAGTATCGTACAGGCGCAGGCACTCAGCGATACTGCGCCTACGCGGGATTTCGGAGGCCAAGAGAGGAGGAAGCATTGACGGTGCAGTGAATAAATTAAATGACGTAGTGGAGGGGGCAGCGCCGTAGGCCAAGAGAGGAGGAAGCAAGGACGGTGCAGTGAATAAATTAAATGACGTAGTGGAGGGGGCGGCGCCGTTCGACAAGTATGTGGGAGTACATTTATTTCTTAGGAGGCGTGCTGGGCTTGGAAGAAAGGCGGGCTGGGCACTGCAGGGGGGCGTTACTGGGCACTAGAGCAGAGTAATAACGCCCCTCTGGGCACCTTGAGACTTCATTTGCATATCAGACAAATCGCTTTTTCATCTGAATGAAAAGTTGAATAAAAGAAAGAGGACCCATTCAGGAATGAAGGTACTTTATTGCACATTGCTATGTTAACGGTTTTATATGGTCAAAATAGGTGACAGATTCCCTTTAGGGGGGCCACAAAGGGAACATAACTACTATTTGGCAGAAAGGGGACATAACTAATGTGAAGGAGGCACAAAGGGGACATAACAACTGTTTGAGGGCACAGTGGAGGCATAACTGCTGTTTGGGGCGCAATAGTGGCAGTAAGTGGCCATAATAATTATTTGGGGGGAGGGGACATTAAAGGGGTTATCCAAGACTATAAAATGCCCCCCCATATGCCGGGCCCCTAACAGTGAATATACTTACCTGGCTCCCCACGCGCGGATGAAAACATCCGTTGTCGGGAGGGAGCAGCCAATGGCAGACGGGGACGAGCCTCCATAGCGTCACCCGCTATGCTAGGGAGGCTCGTCCCCATCCCCGCCTGCCATTCTCTTCTCCCTCTCCACCCACCGATGTTTTCATCTGCCCACGGGGAGAAGTGGCGGTGGTGCGGGGACCAGGAGCGGCGCAGGGAGCCAGGTAAGTATATTCATTTTGAGGGGCATTTTATAGTCTTGGATAACCCCTTTAAGGTGGCATAACTACTGTGAAAAGGGAATAAAGGGGCCATAACTGTTTGAGGGCACAATGCTGGCATAAATACTGTGTGGGGTCACTAAGGGGGCATAACTACTGTGTGAGTGCACAATGGTGGCAGTAAGGGGCCATAAAAATTATGTTAGGGGCACTAAGGTGACATAACTACTGTGAAGGTGGCACAAAGGGCCATAACTGTTTGAGTGCACAATGGTGGCATAACTACTGCGTGGGGGCACTAAGGGAGCATAAGTACTGTGTGGGGGCAAGAGCTTATTTTTCCACCGCTTTATTGCAGTGGTAGTATACCTGTAGTATCTAACAGACACTTCCATTACTATCACTGTCAGCCAGCTGTGTTTTTCCAACCCAGAGCTGACATTAACCCCCTCTACATTAACCCAGTACCCAAAGTCCCAGGGGTGCCAGGATAAGTGGGGTTGCCATCAGGGGTGGAACCATTTTATTTGATTGTTTTGCTCTTGAGGCGGCTGTGGCTGGGATTTTTACGGTGCGAATGGGCCAATAACCATCCTGTAAATGTCAGCCCCCAGCTGTTTGTTTAACTTGGGCTGGTTATGAAAGAAGTTGTGGACCCCACATCCTGCTTAAATAGTCGTCACTGTGGGGTCTGATGGATTATAAAGTATTCTGTATTAACAAATGGTCAGAGAAATGTATACTAAAGCAAAAGTTGATCCTTTACATTCTTGAAACAAAACATGCAATGCAACAGCTCGCTGCAAACCAAATAAAGTACAAAAATGCATAATAATTGCTTGTGCTAAACTTATAAATTAGAGATGCTTGGCAAATCATTTTGTACAAAATTATTTGAGCCCGTCTGCCGCACGTCAAGGCGATCTCTGTAAGACGGGTTCCTAACACTAAATTCTACCTGTTATGTGCCATGACGGCTACCATACAATTCAGGGAGTGTAGGTTACACATGCATGCTGGGCCTGCTTTAATTTCTGTCATTTTTGGTGCCAAAATGGCCTCCATTATATCCAAGGAATGCAGGTACCAACATGCATGCCGGGCCCACTCCACACCACTCCTGGTGCCAAATGGCCACCAAAGAATGCAATGAGAGTCCACAACTATATCTCGCCAAATGGCTTCCAGTGAGTGAGGGAGAGCAGGCCAAGCTATATACTCACACTAATTAAAATCAGCCTATGGGGCAGACGAGCTGGTCAGGAGTGCACGACTGAGGTGTCAGCCACACCTCCAGTACACACCAGCCCAGCATGCATGTGGAACCTACACTCCCTGAACTGTACGGGCTCACATAATTTTGTACAGAATGATTTGCCAAGCATCTCTAATTTATAAGTATAGCATTAGCAATTGTTATGCATTTTTGTACTTTATTTGGTTTGCAGAGAGCTGTTGCATTGCATGTTTTGTTTTACAGTGTTGTTCTCAGCTATAGCAACGTGCCACTGCGCATTGGGATGTGCTGACTGACCCCCTTTTTCTTTGCATTCTATATTTTTTGATATTGCTCCAACTCCACATTGCCAAATTATGGGCACCATATGGTGACATAGAGTGTTTCTATGGAAATTTCATAATGCTTTGTTTTGTGCATGACAACTTTGTACATTTCCGTCAAAATAGTGTGGGTAAACTCAATCCCAGACAGCTGCTGGATGAGGATCTGCTTACCAGTGAAAGAGGAACATAGTCAAGGTGTAGCAAAACCAAGGAAGCAGAACAAATTCACATAAACGGGAGATCCCCCCTCATAAAACCTGTTACCAGCATATGAGTTTACGCAAAACCCCCTAAGCCTGGTGGATCAGTTCGAAAAGTCAGGCTGGGGATACCTTAACCCAGTGTTTCCCAACCAGTGTGCCTCCAGCTGTTGCAAAACTACAACTCCCAGCATGCCCGTACTGCATTTGGCTGTGCAGGCATGCTGGGAGGTGTAGTTTTGCAACAGCTGGAGGCACACTGGTTGGGAAACACTGCCTTAACCTGCAGAAGGGGTCATGTATGAAAACACAAATAGATGAATACTCATCAAAGAAATACTGGACATAATCTAATACTTTCACGGTGTGCTTCCTCAGGTTGGAGATAGGCCATTTACTGGCATCACCTGTGCTAATGTCACTTTAATCAGGGCTCTGTAAGATGTAGTAATTAAGGAACTCCCAGTGTCATGTGAACCTCCATCTTCTCCCTCTCTCCTGATTTTCCCCGCCCAATTTTACAGTTAAAAATGGACGCCATTTTTATGCGATTTTTTTTCTAACTGAATCACAAAAACTTCGGTTTCATTTGACAGACACATTTTTGTCAAGTTCGTAATGACTATGCCTTGTTTCACATCGATTTGCTCAACTCTAGGTGGATATAAAGTCAAGAGAATGAAACTGGTGTTTTATTAGGTAATTAATTATTGTTAATATGTGTATAGTAACTTTTAATATAACTAGTGACATGAATTTATATATAAGCCTCCTTCCATTATATTAACATTGCACATGATATGCTGTATCACAACCTCAGCCTCAAAAAATAAATTTTTTGTGAAAACATAAGTTTCACTTCTGTCTTCTTATGAAATAAACTAAAAAACAGAAGTCAGCTGCTCGGCTTAGATCAGCATCTGTCCGAGAACATAGCAGTCACTTAATGTCTAAGAAATTGGGTAACCAGACATGAACATGACATGGCATCACGTATTTTTTAGGTTACTGGTTCCATCAATGTAGCCCATATTCTGCATTTCGTCAGAATACAGGCAAAAATGGGAGCAGTGTCCCTGTCTCCATCGGCATGATACATCAGTGGAGAGAGCATTTGGATTGTGAACAAGCCTCAACAGTGCAGGACTGACCCACTGCAGAAGACGGGTCGTAGATCCAGGATTCAATCTGATTGCCATAATGGCGCCATATGGCGCTCCTTTCCTACTGACCACTGCCATGTGCCCTTACAGCAGAAAACTGTAAACTGCACAATCAAAGTAATGCATATTGAGGTTTATTTTGCTGTTAACCCTTATTTTGCAAGAATAAAATTGATTAACATGAAAAATCAGCCCAAAAAAATAATTATGAAATTTTGAAATTTCACCTCCATTTTCCCTTTCCTTCGCTCAACAGAGGCTCTTAGGTTTACATCCAAATTTGAGAGCCCTGGTGAGCAGGCAGAGATCCGGTGGGCCAAATCAAAATGATTATGTGGACCGTGTAGAGGTTGTTTGCGACACTCTGTAAGGTTTTGCCAAACATCTAAAGGAGTTTAGTGCTGACTTGATTCGCCGCTGGGAGGGGGCGGAGTCGGCGATTCAACGCAGCCCTAACTACCATTATGGGCTAAGCATAATCAATTTGATGGACTCAATGATGCCCGAGCAGTTGCATGAGTTTAAGATCATGCTAGAGAATGGGTCATGGAAAATTAGGCACCGCCCCCCACCTCCATCCCACACCAGTGACTATTACTGACAACCTTCCCATTTCCACCCCCCCCCCCCCCGAGCATGTGTTCCCTTCTGTCTCTTATTCTACCTCCTGTGGGACAGTGGCAGTGTATTTCACAGTACATTTTAATGCATTTTTAATGTGTATTTAATGTGTATTTTTCCTGTGATATGTGCAGCAGGCCTATTATGGTGTAGTTCAACATTCTAGACACTAGAGGGAGCTAGGGAGCCCCTAGTATATATACTTAGACCCAGACAGGGAGGAGTTAGTCTGTAGTCAGGAGTCTGTGGAGAGACAGAAGTGAGAGGGCACCAGCCAGAGACAAGCTGAGGGCCTCCTCCTGACATGCAGCTAGATAGTCCAGGCTTCTAGTTGCCACCAGGAGGCTATTGGGAAGAAGTCCAGCCTGCCTGTAGAACATGAGCCATAGTTAGCTCGGAAGAGTCACCCCAAGAGAAGAGTTTGCCTCCTGGGAGAAACCTGCAGTTCCCACAAGCCAAGCAGAGCCAGTGTTTCCAGCTAAAACAAGTAAGCTGAAGGGCAGAATAATTATTCATGTAAAGCAAGGATAAATATGGGAGGAAGATTGTTTACCAAGGATAAAAGCCAGCATTAGGGCATCCGGGCCTTGGGATAGAAAGGTCTGCGTACTGCATGTGTGTGTATATATATATATATATTGGTAAGGCTGATTAGTCAGCCTGCATTTGTGGGAGGGGCGGAGGCTCTTCATATACGAGCCACAGCCTCACTCACAGGCGTGGGTTCTCAGGTGCACAGCTGCTGCTGGGTGTCATTAGCAAACTAGCTTCTCTGGTGGTAGGATTCTTTCTTTGCAGCATGGAGCTTGTTATTTTGCTCTCTGCTACCATAGCATGCACGCGCCATACTACGTAAGTAGGTTGGGCCGGGGCCGTCTCTCCTGGCCGGTCGGAACCGACTTTGCTAGCGAACGCGAGGCTTCGCCTCAGAATCTGCTACCTCAGGTTTGCTCGTTGGGGCTAAATACTTCTATTTCTTTTCAACTTCGTTTGTTGGTAATAGGAGTTAGTTCCTATAAATCTTACAAGTTTAACTTCGCTTTGTTCATCTCGTATGAAAAGTTACTTCAGCCGGTTTGCTGTAAAGGAAGAGTTACCCGGGCTGCACGTGACGTCATGTTTGGAGATCGGACGCAGCGTTTATTGTTTAGGCCTCTTGCTGTAGCTGTTCCTTTCCATGTTCTCCCCCCGCTACCACCATCCTTAGACTTCATGTATTTCACTGCTCCATGTACTTAAAAACCCTGCCGCACTTTCATGCTCTGCTGTTATCCTGAGCGGCATTTACACTTTCGGCTTTTATTTAATGTCTTATGCTGCATCCGCACGTCTTTACTGTCCAGCACTTTCCTACTCTTGGTTCGTATTCACTCAGATTGGTCTCACATTCAAGCTGCGTTCACCTGTTGGCTGTTCCATCTCATTCCGTACCCAGCCGACAGCCGGATCCGTATTGCACGCCTGTTATTACATGTTGTATACTCGCCTTACAGCCATAGCTGCTACTGTTACCCCATTTTTATTCTCTGGACGCACCACCCTGGTGTTCACACCTTGCTCCACTCACAACCAGAGCTGCGTTCATGCGTTGACTGGTATACCATGTTTGCTCTGCTCACTGTGAGAGCTGTGTTTACACGTCCGCTGTCACAACATGTTCATACTAGGCTTGTTTCAGAGCTGCATTCACTTTCACTGTTACATCATGTTTATGCTCCACTCACATTTAGAGCTGCTATTCTTCCTATTTCATTCTCTGCCACACCCAGAGGTGCATTCACACTACGCTGTCAAATCATTTTTTGCACTCCACCCACGACCAGAGTTGCATTCATACGTCTATCGGTACATCATGTTTGCTCTACTCGCACTCAGAGCTGCGTTCAAACGTCCTATGCTACTACAGGTTCTTTCCAGGCCCATTTCAAGAACTGCATTCATGTCGCTGTTACATCTATGTTATGCTCCGTTCACAACCAGAGCTGCTGTTATACCAAATTTCATGCTCTGCTTATACCCAAAGTTGTGTTCACACTTCTACTGCTACACCAGGTCGTATACCCCACTCACCAAAGCCGCTTTCCATGTCTGCTGTCACATCAAGTTAATATTCCGTTCACATCCAAAGCTGCGTCCGCATGTCTGCTTTCACATCTTGTCTTATACTCCTTTCACTACTAGAGCTGCGTTCACGTGTCTGCTTTCGAATCACGTCAATACTCTGCTCACTTTCAGGTTGCATTTATACGTCTGCTTTATACCATGCTTTTCATGCGCTACCCATACTCAGAGCTGTGCCTATACCATGTTTTTTAGGTACCACTCACATCCGAAGCTGCTTTCACCCATTTGTTGTTACATCATGTGTTGTACTCTGCTCCCACTCAAAGCTGCATTCTCCTGTTCATTGCTACGTCATGGTTTTACTCAATAATCTCACCGGGGCAGTCTGCACCCACCGCTCTGGTACCTCTCTCCCGACAACATAACTGCGTTCTTTTCAGGCTTACGTTCCCTTCTTCTGTGGTCTGTTACATTCCATAGGCCTACTTTCTGTTAATCCTGGTTCATAATCACTCAGATTGGTCTCCTGCCCCAGTTCACTAAACAGCTCCTCAGCAGAGGTCAGTGGGCCAATAGGAGCAAGTTTCCTGCTATGTTTTCACAAGCTGTTCATTTGTTTGTCACGATAAGAGACTTCTCTTGGCGAACTTGCAATGCCTCAGGCTCTTGTTTTTCTCCCATCTGTTTCAATTTCATGTTTACGTTTATGGTTCGCGGTGGTTAGTGTTTTATGTATGCACGTGCTTCGGATTACTAATGTCTATATTATCAACGCCTGTTGGCAGTCATGTTCCTTAGGCCACCTTCTAGCCAATCCAATCATTCAAGTCGCTGCATATCCCATCAGGTCTGGCTTATGTTTTAATTACTTATCGTCACCGCAATGTCATCCCTCTGGCTTCGGGGGCCCTATGACTGATTCGGCCCCATGGCTTCGGGGGCCCGATGACCGCTTCGGCCCCATGGCTTCGGGGGCCCGATGACTGTTTTCAGTCCTGCTGGGCTGATTGCCTGGTTGGTTGTCCATCTGTGCATCTGGGATGATTTGGCCCCTATGTATCGCATACATACCTGCTTCCCTAATAATCCATGTTGATCGCTCACTTTATGTTTTGACCGCATACTGGTTCGGTTCGCCCTACAGCATCATTGTCATGTCTTACGCAGATATTTTGTCTTGCTTTAATTGTTCATGCTTTCGTTCAGGTCCTGCCAGAGGAGGAACAAGTAGGGTAATTCCCTCTAGCATTTCAGTCTCTGATCGTAGTCGATCATATCTTGCCAACCAGGTCCCCGTGCAAAGTCTTTGCCTTTTTACCACGACCAGGAATTCATTTTCGCCGGTAGCTTCATTGCAATTGCATTCCCTCACTCATGGGAGGGCATAGACAGAATCTTGTATATTATGCCTTCGTAGCTTCTTGCGCACTAACCTCAGACTCCCTACAACTACGTTGAATCGGGTTTTGGACAAGGTCCAGCATTTCCTCACAGTAGAAGATTCAGATAGTAGGTCGGTCTTCACGTCTCAAGCGTTAAAACAATTCTCAGGGGCACACAGGAAAACAACGCGCGGGCCACGGCTAGCAGATAGCTGTTGTCTGGGGAACTATTCAAGGATTCTCTTCCTATCTACATGGTTCTTTTTGGCCCTCATTCCTGCATAGTCTAGGCAGTTAGGTTTCGGTCCCACGATCTCCTGAGGATAGGGCATTGCCAGTACCCGCACTAGAACCAAAACTTTACAAGGTTCAGTTGGTTTTCATGATCCATTTCACAACGTATTCCCGATCCTCCATTCCGCTTTGGGGCAGTATCCGCAATATTGAGCATCATGTCTCTGGCCTTGTTATCCACAAGATGGGTTGTAGGTCTCCTTCTGGTCTTGCCTCATACACCCCAAATTTTCGCTCTAGATCCCTGACACCTTGCAGTTGGCTTGGGGATTAGTTTGCTCATGCCATTCGAGTTCCTTTTCTACCCTACTTGGCTTGGTTTTTGCCCACTTATAGGCCTACCCACGATCATGACTTAGGGCACAAAACAACAAACAATTTAGTCAGGTCAGCTAAGACATGCCTAGCTGGGTTAGGTTGTTCCCGTTGTTTCTCTTCCTAGGGTTCTTCGGATATCTCTTGGCCGTAGCCATGACCACAAATAAAGAAATAAATTAAATATATATATATATATATATATATATATATATATATATAATTTTTTATGGATATTTTTTAATTTTTACAAAAATAAAGAATTTATAGTTTACTTCAATGTGTCTGTGTTCTCATTAGTCTGTACAGGGTAACAGTAACCTTGGGCACTACAGCTGCGGTGACATTAAAACTACTATAGGGTCACTACTGTGCATTTATTAAAAAGCCCTTGGTATTTTTTTTTTTTAAAAACAGCATTAGTGCCAAAGGTGGCTGAACCATGAACATGACCATCAATAATGAGCTATCTTTTGGCTCTTTATTGATCGTAGACCCTCTGATTGGCACATGAACAAGCAAATGCTTGTTCATTGTTCAATCTTGTGCCCTTTCATATGAGCCCTTGTGGAAGTCACGGTCCATCAGCATCATCATGAATAAATTGTAATTTTACAGTTTGATTAATGATTTCCCGATGATGCTCTGACATAAATAGTGTGATTACCACAATGGACACACAAGGGACTAACTGCTGTTAAAGGGGTATTCCAATCTTAGACAATGGTGGCATATTGCTTCGATATGCACCCATTGTCTGATAGGTGTGGGTACCACCGATGGGACCCGCACCTATATTGAGAACGGAGAAGGTAGCACTGTGGCTGGAGGACACCAGATTTAACGGGGTCCGTCGACCACTGATTGCTAATCCCTGCCTCTCACATAGAAAAGTATGGAGGGCGGCAGCGCATGCGCATTGCGCCCTACTCCAATTTCGGGGCTCCGTTCTCGATATACAGGGAGTGCAGAATTATTAGGCAAGTTGTATTTTTGAGGATTCATTTTATTATTGAACAACAACCATGTTCTCAATGAACCCAAAAAACTCATTAATATCAAAGCTGAATATTTTTGGAAGTAGTTTTTAGTTTTAGCTATTTTAGGGGGATATCTGTGTGTGCAGGTGACTATTACTGTACATAATTATTAGGCAACTTAACAAAAAACTAATATATACCCATTTCAATTATTTATTTTTACCAGTGAAACCAATATAACATCTCAACATTCACAAATATACATTTCTGACATTCAAAAACAAAACAAAAACAAATCAGTGACCAATATAGCCACCTTTCTTTGCAAGGACACTCAAAAGCCTGCCATCCATGGATTCTGTCAGTGTTTTGATCTGTTCACCATCAACATTGCGTGCAGCAGCAACCACAGCCTCCCAGACACTGTTCAGAGAGGTGTACTGTTTTCCCTCCTTGTAAATCTCACATTTGATGATGGACCACAGGTTCTCAATGGGGTTCAGATCAGGTGAACAAGGAGGCCATGTCATTAGATTTTCTTCTTTTATACCCTTTCTTGCCAGCCACGCTGTGGAGTACTTGGACGCGTGTGATGGAGCATTGTCCTGCATGAAAATCATGTTTTTCTTGAAGGATTCAGACTTCTTCCTGTACCACTGCTTGAAGAAGGTGTCTTCCAGAAACTGGCAGTAGGACTGGGAGTTGAGCTTGACTCCATCCTCAACCCGAAAAGGCCCCACAAGCTCATCTTTGATGATACCAGCCCAAACCAGTACTCCACCTCCACCTTGCTGGCGTCTGAGTCGGACTGGAGCTCTCTGCCCTTTACCAATCCAGCCACGGGCCCATCCATCTGGCCCATCAAGACTCACTCTCATTTCATCAGTCCATAAAACCTTAGAAAAATCAGTCTTGAGATATTTCTTGGCCCAGTCTTGACGTTTCAGCTTGTGTGTCTTGTTCAGTGGTGGTCGTCTTTCAGCCTTTCTTACCTTGGCCATGTCTCTGAGTATTGCACACCTTGTGCTTTTGGGCACTCCAGTGATGTTGCAGCTCTGAAATATGGCCAAACTGGTGGCAAGTGGCATCTTGGCAGCTGCACGCTTGACTTTTCTCAGTTCATTGACTGTTATTTTGCGCCTTGGTTTTTCCACACGCTTCTTGCGACCCTGTTGACTATTTTGAATGAAACGCTTGATTGTTCGATGATCACGCTTCAGAAGCTTTGCAATTTTAAGAGTGCTGCATCCCTCTGCAAGATATCTCACTATTTTTGACTTTTCTGAGCCTGTCAAGTCCTTCTTTTGACCCATTTTGCCAAAGGAAAGGAAGTTGCCTAATAATTATCTACACCTAATATAGGGTGTTGATGTCATTAGACCACACCCCTTCTCATTACAGAGATGCGCATCACCTAATATGCTTAATTGGTAGTAGGCTTTCGAGCCTATACAGCTTGGAGTAAGACAACATGCATAAAGAGGATGATGTGGTCAAAATACTCATTTGCCTAATAATTCTGCACGCAGTGTAGGTGCGGGGACCAGCACCTATAAGACAATGGGGGCATATCCTAGCGATATGCCCCTATTGTCTGAGATTAGAAAACCCCTTTAAGGCCTCTTGCACACGACCGTATGCCCTCCGACTTACGGTCCGTGAGCGAGCCATATGTCCCGTAATGGCATTGATCGTGCCCACGGGAGTACACAGCATCGTAGTTTAAAATGATGCTGTGCAAGTCGAGCTGCCAGCGGGACTATTGTCTAGCACTAATAGATAATATGAGTGCGGGACAACAGCCCAGTGTGAGGCACAACATGAACAACATCATGATGCTCTGTACTCCTGTACGCACGATCAATATGGCCCGTCAACTAACAGGGATCGACCGATATTGATCTTTTAGTGCCGATACCGACAATTTGTGAACTTTCATGCCGATAGCCGATAATTTATACCGATATTCTGTGACATTTCATTTATAAAAAAAAATAAAATTCCTACACACATCTGCTGAAAATGAATATTTTTATTGTTAATGTGTAGTTTTGTTTTTTTTGGTAAATCTTTCTTTTTTATTTATACTTAATATTTTAGTGTTTATTTTTTACTAACTTTTAACTCCCTTAGGGACTAGAACCCTTGTCCTATTCACCCTGATAGATCTCTATCAGGGTGAATAGGATCTCACACTGTCCCTGCTGCCCTGTGCTTTGTGCACACAGCAGCATGGAGCTTATCATGGCAGCCAGGGCTTCAGTAGCGTCCTGGCTGCCATGGTAACCGATCGGAGGAGGAGGGGAGAGGGGACCCTGTGGCCACTGCCACCAATGATTAAAACTGGGGGGGCTTTGGTGGGGGGGGGGGCGCACTGCGCCACCAATGATTAATACTGGGGGGCTTGGGGGGGCCACACTGCGCCACCAATTAACATAAATCTCTCATTTATTCATATACAGGAGGCGGGAGCTGGCTGCAGAATCACATAGCCGGCTCCTGACCTCTATGAGCGGTAGCTGCGATCCGCGGCACCTAAGGGGTTAACTACCGCAGATCGCAGCTACCGCTCATAGAGGTCAGGAGCCGGCTATGTGATTCTGCAGCCAGCTCCCGCCTCCTGTTCAATTTGAATGAATGAGTAAGTCAACATCATTGGTGGCGCAGTGGCCACAGCCCCTCCCCTCCTCTTGTCTTCCCTCCTCTCATTGGCGGCAGCGGCAGCAGCATCACAGTGGGGAGGGAGACACTGCTTCCTTCTCCCTGTGCTGCTGAGGGAACACGGAGAGCGCTGACAGCAGCGCGATCTGTGTTCCCCATACGTTATCGGAATATCGGCAAAATAGATGCCGATACCGATAACTGTCAAAATCCTGAATATCTGCCGATAATATCGGTAAAACCGATAATCGGTCGATCCCTAACTAACACTATACATGTTTTAGTGCATATAGTCGTGTACAAGAGTCCGAAAGGTGTAGTCCATGATCAAAGCTGAAACCGGACCTCATTGGAATTTCAACAAGACGGCCCCCTAGAGATTAGCAACGGAGCCTTTACATGCTTCAAAGCTAATGACAACCCTGTGGCTCTGAATACATGAAGTGGGGGGACACTTTGAAATGCTACTCAATAAAGAAAGGATCAGCTGAACGGAGGCAAAAATGGAAACGAACGTGACAAAATGATCCGCATTACAAACGTGACATTACGGATCCCTCTGAATGGCTTCCGTACATTTCCATTTAGTCATTTTATTTACGGATCCGTGAAACGCCAGTCTGAAAGTAGCCTTATGTGATTACCACAGTCTGGCTTTGCATGACCGGATTTTCTGTTACACTTGTATTTTTTTAATAAAGATATAAATATTAACTATGAAGAAATAAATTATATTGCAGACAACTTGACATGCAATTTGTGTTAATTTGTCGCACCAGTGCGAAAGGAATGCCTTGTGATGGAACTGGGACTGACCCCAACATTCCTTAATAATATTCGGATGAATTTGAAAAAGTTCTGACAACTCAAAGGCGCAGAACCCAGCTTTAGCAGAAGAGCATCCCCTGGGGTTGCTTCGGTAAAGCGCGTCCAATCCTGCACTGCCATAACTGGGCACCACTTATTACCAGTGGGGAAGTATCTAACCTCTGTGAGCTCTTTGTGGACGTTAAAGTAAGAACTTAGCATGACCCATCCCATGACAGCTGATCCTTCCTCAGATAGCTCTTGCATGTTGTGGCGCAGGTGAACTCGCCTGGTCCGAGGAAGCCGTAGAAGGCTAGGTACATGGTAGTCTTGATCAATAAACTAGTGTGCTTACTGAAGGGGTTAATTTGCAATTCTATAGTGGGTGTGATCTAATGGCCATATGAGATGGTGGATTTCAGAGTAGAAAAAGGAAACTCAGTCTGGGTGAGCACAGATTGGAGTGCCTTTTTGGCATTCTTGATCTTTAGGTACCGTATATAAATTTTGACAGAGGGTAAGAACTACAGTGCTAGGAATATAAAACTGTATTTCTAACACTATTGTTTCATCTGCACCTTTTTGTCAATTACCCAATTGCTGTGTGAGGCTCTGCCAACATCAGGTCCCTCCTGCGCTCACATTTGGGACTCCCCATCGAAAAACATTAAGTCAATGCTTTTCTGTAGGGTTTTTAAAGAGCCTGGTTGTCGTCAAGCAAAACTTTAGGATGACCAGTGTTATTTCACATAGTTAGACTCTGTTAAAGACCCTGAAGCGACTCTGGTGGATGTCTGGTAGAGGTATTATTTAACATTGCAGAATTAGGGGGACCTGGGCACTGCACTCAAACCCATTAAACAAGATAAAGTGGTGTTAATGCCTATAGTGTACCTTTTAAAGAGCAACTTGTTACTCTGTTTTTTGAAATCTTTCGAAAGTCATCACAGTTTGAAAGGGATTTTTCATAATTTTACCATTGATACATCACAGACTATACAAGGCCTCATCTCTTGTGGAATACAGTACCCCGAATTAGCACATCTCACACCCTTTGCCAGTTGGTGAACACAATAGCACCTTTCTCCCTTAGAAAAGGCTATTTAAAAATCACACCTCACATACAATGGCAGCAACTTATTAGCAGTTAGATTAAACCTGATCAATATGTAAAATAACCCTTTCATGTATTGTATATAGCAGATACCAGTATTGTTTAACAAAGTTTCAGTTGTATCTTGCCACACACTATGCTCCCACCCCCAAATGCCCTATAAGTATGTGCTATGGATTAAAAATTTCAGGTATCGACAACCCAAGTTGAGTCTGGGCTGATCTTCACCTCCTGGCCAGAGCAAATCGGATATTCGTTGTACAGGGAAATATTCACGGGTTGGAGGTCTGATGCCTCATCATATAACCATCATAAACCTGCCTGGAGAAAAACCGCTAACAGTTAAAAGCAAAACTTGTGCATAGGCGCAGTGACAAGAGGACCTATGTGCACCATAAATTATCACAGTTTGATACAAAGCCATATTTCCTAACAGTCCTGGATTGTTTGATAGACTCCCAGTTTGGGGTTGCTCTCCATTGTCACACAATAATTAGCAGGTTAACGTTAATTACAGATACACATTTCACTGGACATTTCAAAATTGTTTAGATTTTATTTATATTTATTAAAGCAGCAGTAAAAAAAAAAATCTAACAATATTTGTTAATTTCACAGGTAAGAAAAAAATGAAAAAGTATGTTTTACATTAATTACATACAAAATAAATGCACATGTGGCCTATTATCAGATCTTGTTAGCTGCTCTTTACTCTTAAGAGGCCTCATATACTCCTGACTAGGGCTTGGATGATGCTGTGATGAGATCTTCCTTTGGTACACCCCTTCTGTATCCAATAGTCTATTATAAAGGGACTCCTCAAATCGGTTGGCTCCTTCCCTCTGGATCAGTACAAAGTAAAAATGAATTTAAAAATCAACAAAATGTAACCAGAAAGCATATTACAATCTACATATGTTCTATTATTACAAACTACAATTTCCATGTTGAGGATTAGAGGCATAGAATAGAAAGAATGATAGAGCGCTTTTAATTTTGACTTACAGAGATGCTTTAACGCCCACAAATTAAGACCAAACAGGAACAACTTTATCTTAAGTATTTTTTCCTACTCTTGACATGCACTTGAGGAGAGCGCTTCCATTGGCTCCTGGCAGATTAACGCTCCAGGAGCTGAAGAGGACCTTGAGAAAGAAGATGCATACAAAGGACATTTTAAGTCAAGTAAAAACTACCTTCACCTGCCCTCCATGGCCACTGGAATACAAGTGGAACAGTGACCATCCGGGGTCTTTGCACAATATTCTAAATACATAAATAAAATATCATAAAAATATTAAGTGATTGAAGCTTTAGTCATAATCTCAGAATTAGGTCTAATGCAACAGAGGGTTCCCTTTTATTAACCTGTTTAATTCCTGAAGCTGTGTTTAGGTGATACTGTCACGGTGTAAGCAGTGTTTCGGAGATACAGTCACAATATAAGCGGTGTGTAGGAGATACGGTCACAGTATAAGCAGTGTGTAGGAGATACGGTCACAGTATTAGCAGTATTTAGGAGATACGGTCACAGTATAAGCGGTGTTTAGGAGATACGGTCACAGTGTAAGCAGTGTGTAGGAGATACGGTCACAGTATAAGCAGTGTGTAGGAGATACGGTCACAGTATAAGCGGTGTGTAGGAGATACGGTCACAGTATAAGCAGTGTGTAGGAGATACGGTCACAGTATAAGCGGTGTGTAGGAGATACGGTCACAGTATAAGCGGTGTGTAGGAGATACGGTCACAGTATAAGCGGTGTGTAGGAGATACGGTCACAGTATAAGCGGTGTGTAGGAGATACGGTCACAGTATAAGCGGTGTGTAGGAGATACGGTCACAGTATAAGCGGTGTTTAGGAGATAAGGTCACAGTATAAGCGGTGTTTAGGAGATACGGTCACAGTATAAGCAGTGTGTAGGAGATACGGTCACAGTATAAGCGGTGTGTAGGAGATACGGTCACAGTATAAACAGTGTGTAGGAGATACGGTCACAGTATAAGCAGTGTTTAGGAGATAAGGTCACCGTATAAGCGGTGTGTAGGAGATACGGTCACAGTATTAGCAGTATTTAGGAGATACGGTCACAGTATAAGCGGTGTGTAGGAGATACGGTCACAGTATAAGCGGTGTGTAGGAGATACGGTCACAGTATTAGCAGTATTTAGGAGATACGGTCACAGTATAAGCGGTGTTTAGGAGATACGGTCACAGTGTAAGCAGTGTGTAGGAGATACGGTCACAGTATAAGCGGTGTGTAGGAGATACGGTCACAGTATAAGCGGTGTGTAGGAGATACGGTCACAGTATAAGCGGTGTGTAGGAGATACGGTCACAGTATAAGCGGTGTGTAGGAGATACGGTCACAGTATAAGCAGTGTTTAGGAGATAAGGTCACAGTATAAGCGGTGTTTAGGAGATACGGTCACAGTATAAGCAGTGTGTAGGAGATACGGTCACAGTATAAGCGGTGTGTAGGAGATACGGTCACAGTATAAACAGTGTGTAGGAGATACGGTCACAGTATAAGCAGTGTTTAGGAGATAAGGTCACCGTATAAGCGGTGTGTAGGAGATACGGTCACAGTATTAGCAGTATTTAGGAGATACGGTCACAGTATAAGCGGTGTTTAGGAGATACGGTCACAGTATAAACAGTGTGTAGGAGATACGGTCACAGTATTAGCAGTATTTAGGAGATACGGTCACAGTATAAGCGGTGTGTAGGAGATACGGTCACAGTATAAGCGGTGTGTAGGAGATACGGTCACAGTATAAGTGTTAAGGCTGGCCGCAGGCTAGCCTGGATTTGTGGGAGGGGCCGGTACCTGTCTTAAGCAGTCTGGCTCTCCCAGGCAGCCTGGATTTGTGGGAGGGGCCGGTACCTGTCTTAAGCAGTCTGGCTCTCCCAGGCAGCACGTCGGCATTCGGACGTCTGCTACTTCCGGGTGTGACGTCATCAGCAAGCGTCCTGCACGAGTCGGATCTCAGAGAAGCCGGGTGTACCTTTCACTTCAGTCTGCAAGCTGTTCAGGTCGTTTTCCATGATAACTGCTTTGTTTGGGGAGCGTGGCAACGTGGAGGAGGGTAGGAGGGTGTGTAGAGAGGGGGAAGTGTGCCGGAGGATCGCTTCTCCTCACTGCGTTCAGGCACATGCAATTCAAGTTTTGGCACCAATGGGCAGCATTGTCACATAGTTGGAGCTCATTGCCTGTCTCAGCATAACCTGTATCTAAGTTCATACAGGGGCTGCGAGTCATCTGGGCTCAGCAGGTTAAACTCTGGCAGCTGGGTCCTGGTGCCATTACTGAGTTGATTACTTACAAGGTTGCTGCTTGTGCACATGTTTGACACTCATCATACACTACATACATACCTTAGACACATAGTTCGCACATCAGGCAGTTTGACGAAAAAAAAAAAAAAAAAAAAAAGGGTACAAGTGGATTGTTAAAAAAAAAAAAAAAAAAAAAAAAAAAAAGTGGGTTGTTCAAATAAAGAAAAAAAAAAAAAAAAAACCTTTATCCACCAAGCTTCATCCATACACCTCTAGCATAGGTACATCCGCCAATACAGCTACACGCTCGCACGACATACACACCCCGTTTCATCTCGTAGACTAGTGTCATACGTCATACGGTCTGTTTTCCACAAATCCTATACTTACATACATCACCTACCACGTCTGTAGGTTCTTTAGCCCGCAGTATTCGTTTTTAATTAATCTGCCACGTCACAGATTCACACAAACTCGGGCTCGCTTCATACGTCAGTGGAAACGACTATCATACTCCCTGTCAGCCTCGAAGGCTTTTCGTTCAATCGTTTCACGCTGCTGGGGGAGGGGGGGGAAGGGGAGGGGCTTAGATTCCGTCAGCTGGGTCCTCGTGCCATTACTGAGTTGATTACTTACAAGGTTGCTGCTTGTGCACATGTTTGACACTCATCATACACTACATACATACCTTAGACACATAGCTCGCACATCAGGCAGTTTGACAAAAAAAAAAAAAAAAAGGGTACAAGTGGATTGTTAAATAAAGTAAAAAAAAAAAAAAAAAAGTGGGTTGTTCAAATAAAAAAAAAAAAAAAAAAAACTTTATCCACCAAGCTTCATCCATACACCTCTAGCATAGGTACATCCGCCAATACAGCTACACGCTCGCACGACATACACACCCCGTTTCATCTCGTAGACTAGTCTCATACGTCATACGATCTGTTTTCCACAAATCCTATACTTACATACATCACCTACCACGTCTGTAGGTTCTTTAGCCCGCAGTATTCGTTTTTAATTAATCTACCACGTCACAGATTCACACAAACTCGGGCTCGCTTCATACGTCAGTGGAAACGACTATCATACTCCCTGTCAGCCTCGAAGGCTTTTCGTTCAATCGTTTCACGCTGCGGGGGGGGGGAAGGAAGGGGAGGGGCTTAGATTCCGTCATCTTGTTTGTCAGCTTACGGGCAGCAGGTCGTAGGGTTAACAGGTTGTTTTTTGTTTTTTTTTCTCTTCTCTTTTTCTTTCTTCGTTTTTTTTTTGTTGTTGTTGTTGTTTTGTGGTGTTTGTTGTGTTGTTTGCAGTGGTCTACGCCATCTGCAACTTCAGCCAGTGCAGGCTCCTGCATGTCTGTGCCACATGTTTTAGGGCACATCCGGTCACGGTCTGCACATTGAAGCCGGCGTGACTGAGCCGGGTGAATGTGGAGGCACTAGACCAGCTGCTGCGGCTTCATCCGGTTCAGCCGTTCCGTACATTCCTGGTGGAAGGGTTTTCACGGGGGTTTCACACTGGGCTCATCACCTTGCCCCAGCAGACTCATGAATGTCCCAACTTGCAGTCGGCTTCTAAACATGCTGGTCTGGTGGATTCACTCTTGGCAGTTGAGCTGGACAAGGGTTTCATCATTGGTCCTTTCCAGTCCCCTCCTTTCTGCACTTGGAGGGTGAGCCCGGTGGGGGTGGTGCAGGGAAAATATTCCAATAAATTTCGTTTGATTTATGATTTGTCTGCTCCACATTCTTCCCACGTTCCTAGTCTCAACTCGTTGATTCCGTCCGAGGAATTTTCCTTGAAGTATACTTCCGTAGACCAGGCTATCCAGGTCATTCTTCAAGACAGGCATGGGGGCTTGGCTGTCCAAAGCAGATGTCTCTGATGCGTTCAAACTGCTGCCCATTAGCCCATATCTCTGGCAGTGGCATGGCATCAAATGGAGAGATTCGTACTATTTCACCACCAAGTTGACGTTTGGTTCCTAGAGCAGCCCCAGTCTGTTTGACAGGTTAGCGCAGGCACTGGAATGGATTTTGTTGGAACAGGGTTGCCAGAGTGTCATTCACTACCTGGATGATTTTCTGTTGATCGAAGAACCCTCACAGGCACCTGTTGACTTGCAGGTTCTCTTGCAGGTCTTCAAGGAGTTAAACATTCCAGTGGCCGAACACAAAACAGAAGGGCCTGCGCAGGTTGTCACGTTCTTGGGGATCTCTCTGGATTCACGTGCCATGTCAGCCAGTCTGCCTCAAGACAAACGCGACAGAATCAAATCAGGTGTCCGTTCCTTGCTCATGTCTCAGGTTTGCACCAAGAGAGAATTGCAGTCTCTGTTGGGCATGTTATACTTTGCCATGAGGATCATTCCTCAGGGTAGATCATTCATTTCAAGATTGCTAGTCTTATTACAACAGACCAGTGATTTGGACGCATCAGTGCATCTTAATGCTAACGCCCGAGAAGATCTGTTCATGTAAGACAGATTTCTCAGTGGGTGGAACGGCATTTCCATGTTTATTCCGAGGGCCACTTCTGATTCTCCACACGTATTTTCAGACGCAGCTGCCTCGGTAGGTTTCGCGGCCATATTGGCTCACATTGGTTCGCCGGCTCATGGCCCACACACGTGCTACAGTTGCCGGGGTTTTCTCAGATGTCGGCATTGTTCGAGATCTATCCTATCGTAGCAGCTGCTATAGTCTGGGGGCATAGGTGGTCGGGTCACACGGTGGTTTTCCACACTGACAACATGGCGACCGCAGAGATCATTAACAAGGGCAGATCTAAATCGTTACTTATCATGTCTTTCATGCGTAGATTGACCTGGATAGCTCTGGAACAGGGGTTTCATTTTCATGCCCGGTTTTTGGACGGGGTCAGCAACGTTGCAGCTGATGCTTTATCTCGTTTTGATTTTTCTCGCTTTTTCTTACAGAACCCAGAAGCAGACTCAGTGGGCACCCCGGTACCGGACTGGCGGCTGCTGGTCTTGGATTAGACTCTCTGATGGTGGTCGCCAGTTCACTCATTACCAAGTCTTTGTCGGCCAGTACGTTGCGGTCGTACCGCCGAGCGTGGGTGGTTTTTTCGAACTTTAAGTTGGCATATCCTAGAGGTGACACAGGTCAGGTCAAGTATATGGTGGCTTTCGTGCCTTATTGTCATTCGGTATTGGCTTTATCCTACAACACCATTAGGCTATATTTGGCTGGGGTGCAGCATTTTTTGGCACTTCAAGAGCCAGACAGACCCTCTATATTTTCAGCTCACCCGATCAAGGCCATCCTCAGAGGCATTCAAAAGAGCCAGGTCACGGTCAAGTCGGTCCGTCGACCTATTAAGGGGGACACGTTTCTTAGCCTGTCGGAAGTTCTCACATTCTCACCATTCAGAGTCCTTCCCAGCCTGGTGATCAAGGCGGCGATGTACTTGGCGTTTTACGGGTTTTTAAGACCAGGTGAAGTGACACAGGCCAGACAAGGGGCGGTGGCTCTCCGCAAGGGAGATTTAGTCAGGATGGGCAGTAACTCATTGCAGTTGCCTCACAACAAAACAAGGCAGGTAGGTCCCGGCCATGTAGTTAAGTTCTTCCAGACCACAAACGCATGGTGTCCAGTGACAGTCTTGGACAACCTCTTGCTGGCCCTTAGTCTTCACAGCCCCACCGACCCATTACTTCCATTCCCTGTTGGTCCACTGACGTCCAGCCAGTTCATCAAACATATTCGCATCCTGTTGACCAGTGTAGGATTGAATCCGGCTCAATTCTCGGGGCATTCTTTCCGCATCGGTGCGGCATCCGCAGCGTCCAAGCATGGAGTCCCTGTGCATATCATTAAACACTTGGGGCGCTGGCGCTCGGGGTGCTTTGTACGGTATATCCCGGAGCCACAAGCGGAGCTGGTCCAAGCATTCAGTACATTGGCAGAGTAGCACCTAGCACCTCAGGCCTATCCTTCCCTCACTGGTGGGTTTTGCCCCCTTTTTCAGGCATACCGACCTAGTGAGGCCAAGGCACACCTCAGGCCAATTAGGTAGGGGGGTGGTGGTTGGGCATCTTCCACTCGTTTAGGTCCTGACCACAAGTGTTAAGGCTGGCCGCAGGCTAGCCTGGATTTGTGGGAGGGGCCGGTACCTGTCTTAAGCAGTCTGGCTCTCCCAGGCAGCCTGGATTTGTGGGAGGGGCCGGTACCTGTCTTAAGCAGTCTGGCTCTCCCAGGCAGCACGTCGGCATTCGGACGTCCCCTGCCCACCCATTCCCATTCTTCATTCAGTCATTCAACCATCACATTCAGGGTATGCCCCCTTTTTCAGGCATACCGACCTAGTGAGGCCAAGGCACACCTCAGGCCAATTAGGTAGGGGGGTGGTGGTTGGGCATCTTCCACTCGTTTAGGTCCTGACCACAAGCGGTGTTTAGGAGATACGGTCACAGTATAAGCGGTGTTTAGGAGATACGGTCACAGTATAGGCAGTGTTTAGGAGATAAGGTCACCGTATAAGCAGTGTTTAGGAGATACGGTCACAGTATAAGCAGTGTGTAGGAGATAAGGTCACAGTATAAGCGGTGTTTAGGAGATACGGTCACAGTATAAGCAGTGTGTAGGAGATACGGTCACAGTATAAGCGGTGTGTAGGAGATACGGTCACAGTATAAACAGTGTGTATGAGATACGGTCACAGTATAAGCAGTGTTTAGGAGATACGGTCACAGTATAAGCGGTGTGTAGGAGATACGGTCACAGTATAAGCAGTGTTTAGGAGATAAGGTCACAGTATAAGCGGTGTTTAGGAGATACGGTCACAGTATAAACAGTGTGTAGGAGATACGGTCACAGTATAAGCGGTGTGTAGGAGATACGGTCACAGTATAAACAGTGTGTAGGAGATACGGTCACAGTATAAGCAGTGTTTAGGAGATAAGGTCACCGTATAAGCAGTGTTTAGGAGATACGGTCACAGTATAAACAGTGTGTAGGAGATACGGTCACAGTATTAGCAGTATTTAGGAGATACGGTCACAGTATAAGCGGTGTGTAGGAGATACGGTCACAGTATAAGCGGTGTGTAGGAGATACGGTCACAGTATAAGCGGTGTTTAGGAGATACGGTCACAGTATAAGCGGTGTTTAGGAGATACGGTCACAGTATAAGCAGTGTTTAGGAGATAAGGTCACCGTATAAGCAGTGTTTAGGAGATACGGTCACAGTATAAGCAGTGTGTAGGAGATACGGTCACAGTATAAGCAGTGTTTAGGAGATAAGGTCACAGTATAAGCAGTGTTTAGGAGATACGGTCACAGTATAAGCGGTGTGTAGGAGATACGGTCACAGTATAAGCAGTGTTTAGGAGATACGGTCACAGTATAAGCAGTGTGTAGGAGATACAGTCACAGTATAAGCGGTGTGTAGGAGATACGGTCACAGTATTAGCAATGTTTAGGAGATACGGTCACGGTGTAAGCAGTGTTTAGGAGATACGGTCGTGTAATTCTCCATCGTCAGAGTATTTATGGTTACCTCATAATACGCATTTGGTATTACATTTGGTATTACAGATGTTTTGGACTACACCTCCCATAATGCTTTGCCAGCATGATGGGAGATGTAATTCACAGCATCTGGACTGCCTAAGGTTGCCGACCTCTGAAATAGCGATGATCACAGTACACAATGTTGAAGTAGCTGTGCAAACAGGAGCAGCTTGTCACGTGTCATGTTTGAGGCCCGCACCCTGGCTGGAGTATTGAATTTATAAGTATTGAAGAATACTTATAAATTCAATACTCCAGCCAGGGCGCGGGCCTCAAACATGGGCTTCTTCATTCCACTTCTGGTACTTCCTGCTCCACAGGAGAACATGCTGGTCAGAGTTGTGACACACAAAAAAAAAAAAAAATAAATGTCGAGAGTAAATGGCAGAACAGACACAGTGCATGCAGACTTACGGTCCACATATATACAGCAGACAGACACACAGATTGTGGGAGACACAGAGACGGAGATTACAGAATTTAGTGAGTGACAGATTTGGTTGCAGATGTGGGGCAGTCCCTCTGGCTGGGGGGCAGTTTCGTAGCAAAAAGCATGCCATGGCATGTGAAATCTAGGCAAAACATTATTTTTTTTTGTTAAACTAGGGTTGTACACATCTAACACACAGGCCACACGTGCTGCACAGCTCCACATCTAACACACAGCCCACAAATATAATACACTGCCCCCCCAAATATACTGCACATCTATCCCCCAATATATTGCGCAGACAACTTCAATATACTGCGCAGACACCCACAATATACTGCGTAGATAGCCTCCCATATACTGCACAGAAAGCACACCAATATACTGCGCAGACAACTTAAATATACTGCGTAGATAGCCCCCCATATACTGCACAGACAGCACCCCATATACTGCGTAGATAGCCCCCCCAATAAACTGCACAGGCACCCAAAATATACTGCGCAGACCCCCCAACTGTAATATACTGCGCGGACACCCCCCAATATACTGCGCAGACACCCCCCAATATACTGCGCAGACACCCCCCAATATACTGCGCAGACACCCCCCAATATACTGCGCAGACAGCCCCCATATACTGCGCAGACAGCCCCCATATACTGCGCAGACAGCCCCCATATACTGCGCAGACAGCCCCCATATACTGCGCAGACAGCCCCCCATATACTGCGCAGACAGCCCCCCATATACTGCACAGACCCCCCAATATACTGCGTAGATAGCCCCCCATATACTGCGCAGACACCCAAAATATACTGCGTAGCCTGCCCTAAAGTATACTGTGCAGACACCCCCCAATATACTGCGCAGACACCCCCCAATATACTGCACAGACACCCCCCAATATACTGCACAGACACCCCCCATATACTGCACATACAGCACCCCATATACTGCACAGACCTCCCTATATAATGCGCAGACATCCCCCATATACTGTGCAGACATCCCCCATATACTGTGCAGACCACCCTATATAATGCGCAGATAGCACCCCATATACACTCACCTAAAGAATTATTAGGAACACCTGTTCTATTTCTCATTAATGCAATTATATAGTCAACCAATCACATGGCAGTTGCTTCAATGCATTTAGGGGTGCGGTCCTGGTCAAGACAATCTCCTGAATGTCAGAATGGGAAAGAAAGGTGATTTAAGCAGTTTTGAGCGTGGCATGGTTGTGGGTGCCAGACGGGACGGTCTGAGTATTTCACAATCTGCTCAGTTACTGGGATTTTCACGCACAACCATTTCTAGGGTTTACAAAGAATGGTGTGAAAAGGGAAAAACATCCAGTATGCGGCAGTCCTGTGGGCAAAAATGCCTTGTGGATGCTAGAGGTCAGAGGAGAATGGGCCGACTGATTCAAGCTGATAGAAGAGCAACGTTGACTGAAATAACCACTCGTTACAACCGAGGTATGCAGCAAAGCATTTGTGAAGCCACAACACGTACAACCTTGAGGCGGATGGGCTACAACAGCAGAAGACCCCACCGGGTACCACTCATCTCCACTACAAATAGGAAAAAGAGGCTACAATTTGCACGAGCTCACCAAAATTGGACTGTTGAAGACTGGAAAAATGTTGCCTGGTCTAATGAGTCTCGATTTCTGTTGAGACATTCAAATGGTAGAGTCCGAATTTGGCGTAAACAGAATGAGAACATGTATCCATCATGCCTTGTTACCACTGTGCAGGCTGGTGGTGGTGGTGGTGTAATGGTGTGGGGGATGTTTTCTGGGCACACTTTAGGCCCCTTAGTGCCAATT
Organism: Bufo bufo; assembly: GCF_905171765.1. Taxonomy (NCBI): domain Eukaryota; kingdom Metazoa; phylum Chordata; class Amphibia; order Anura; family Bufonidae; genus Bufo; species Bufo bufo. The sequence continues at coordinate 185,143,028 of NC_053389.1, forward strand.
GGGTATCGTTTATATGCCACGGGCTACCTAAGCATTGTTTCTGACCATGTCCATCCCTTCATGACCACCATGTACCCATCCTCTGATGGCTACTTCCAGCAGGATAATGCACCATGTCACAAAGCTCGAATCATTTCAAATTGGTTTCTTGAACATGACAATGAGTTCACTGTACTAAAATGGCCCCCACAGTCACCAGATCTCAACCCAATAGAGCATCTTTGGGATGTGGTGGAACGGGAGCTTCGTGCCCTGGATGTGCATCCCTCAAATCTCCATCAACTGGAAGATGCTATCCTATCAAAATGGGCCAACATTTCTAAAGAATGCTATCAGCACCTTGTTGAATCAATGCCACGTAGAATTAAGGCAGTTATGAGGGCAAAAGGGGGTCCAACACCGTATTAGTATGGTGTTCCTAATAATTCTTTAGGTGAGTGTATATATATTTAAAAGAAAAAATGGCAATCAGATCTCCCTACCCCCACACTGCGCAGGCGCGGAGATCGGGTGGATATTCTGTAGTTTGCCGCGCTTGCGCACTGGCCCGTAATTTTTCCCTACCCTAAGGCTGGTGAGGCTCTCCGGCGCATGCGCAGTGTCCCGGTGTCCAGCTGAGCTTCTGAACAACTCGGCTGTGAGATTTCCCTAAACCGTCGTTTTGCGCCTGCGCAGCGCCGGACACCCTTCGGCACGCCTCCTCACGTCATTTCCCGTGCGACAGGAAGTTACGAGGTAGGGAAATCTCACGAAGTAGGGTAATGTAACGTTACAGGGGCACTATATATGGGTATTTTATACTGGTACATTATGGGGGGGCACTAGGAGGAAGGGAGGAGAGCAGCACTATGGGGGCATTTACTGGGGGCACTATATAGGGGTATTTTATACTAGCACATTATGGGGACACTATGGGGACATTAGCTCAACTGGAGGCATTACAAGGGGATATTTTTTGCACTGTCACATTATAAGGAGAATTATTTCTACTGGGGGGGGCATTATGGTGGGCTTTATTACTCCCTCATGGTATGAGCCCCCTAGTAGCAGCACTTGCCTCTCCCTGCTCTGCTATCCCTCTGCCCCTTCTCCAAATCCTTATTATGAAATCTTTCTCATTAGGATAAAACACAACATCAGCTCCACCTAGCCCCCCAGCTAAATTGTTGAAGTGGTGTCCAAGATCCCCAAGGGCCAAGCCAAGTAATTGTAAGTTTTCATGTGAAATATGTTTGTTATACACACATAGCATACACTGTGCCACACAATATACAGTATACCTCTACACTGTGCCACACAATATACAGTATACCGCTACACTGTGTAGTCTGTTCTATAAGCACCATTGTTTTGTGGCGGCAGATAGAAAATAACCTGGAAGTGACCCTCCCGAGACCAGGCTCTGGATCCGCCACTGTATAATGACCTTGGATATTACATAATAACGGCTTGGACATGCTGGGAGATGTAGTCCCATCCTCTTTTACTGCCTCCTGTAATGTGCTCTATTAAATAATAATGGCCGAGCCGCAATGTCGGACTGGGATGCCTAAAGCCCACCGTATGGATACAGTCAGATATTCCCTGCTCACACAAGATGCTACCAGATGATTGAATAGGTCCCTGCAGCAGCTTTGAGAAGGTAGGTCCTGGGGAGAAGAGGACACTGGTAGCTTTCCTCTATACCTAGAAGTCGTCTCAGCTCTGATCGTGTCTATAATAATAAGGCTCCATTCACACGTCCGCAAATGGGTCTGCATCCGTTCCCGCCCCGATCTTCAGGTCTGCAGCTCCGCAAAAGATAGAACATGTCCTATTCTTGTCCGCAGCTTGCGGACAAGAATAGGCATTTCTATAGGGGTGCCGGGCGGGTGTGTTGCGGATCCGCAATTTGTGGGTCCGCAACACACCACGGACGTGTGAATGGAGCCTAAACTGGGGAGTTTCTTTAATAATCTATCAAATGTTTTATATGAACACAGGCTGAGGTGCTGTACATTGTATACACGTATGTAGTGCAGTAAGTCTACTGTGTTATTTGCCATTTGGGGGGGGGGGTGGGAGACTAGGGGCCGACCGGAGGATTCATCTGTACCCCTGTGGGCCAGTCCGAGCCAAACCAGACATGCTGGGAATTTTAGTCCTCTTAGGCTACTTTCACACTAGCGTTCTGCTGTCCGCTCGTGAGCTCCGTTTGAAGGGGCTCACGAGCGGAGCAGAACGCTTCCGTCCAGCCCTGATGCAGTCTGAATGGATGCGGATCCGCTCAGACTGCATCAGTCTGGCGGCGTTCAGCCTCCGCTCCGCTCGCCTCCGCACGGCCAGGCGGACAGCTGAACGCTGCTTGCAGCGTTCGGGTGTCCGCCTGGCCGTGCGGAGGCGAGCGGATCCGTCCACACTTACAATGTAAGTCAATGGGGACGGATCCGCTTGAAGATGACACAATGTGGCTCAATCTTCAAGCGGATCCGTTCCCTATTGACTTTCAATGTAAAGTCTGAACGGATCCGCTCAGGCTACTTTCACACTTAGAAAATTTTCTAAGTTTTAATGCAGACGGATCCGTTCTGAACGGATGCGAACGTCTGCATTATCGGAGCGGATCCGTCTGATGAAACATCAGACGGATCCGCTCCGAACGCTAGTGTGAAAGTAGCCTTATACCTCCTCCTGTAACATGCTCTGATATAAAATTATAATGGCCTAGACATGCTGAGAGTTGTAGTCCTCTCCTCTTATACCGCCTCCTGTAATGTGCTCTAATATAAATTTAGAATGGCCTAGACATGTTGGGAGTTGTAGTCCTCTCCTCTTATAATGCCTCCTGTAATGTGCTCTAGTATAAAATTATAATGGCCTAAACATGCTGGGAGTTATAGTTTTTTCCTCTTATAACTACTGTAACATGCTCTGATATTAAATAAAAATGGCCTAGACATGCTGGGAAATATAGTAGTCTCCTTTTGTAATGTGCTCCTATATTACATAATAATGGTCTAGACATGCTGGGAGTAGGGTTGCCACCCGGCCGGTAATTTAGTGGCCCTGCTGGTGCCGGTAATTTTTTTTCTACTGGCAATAATAATTGCTGGTATTATCCTATATGGACTGTTGTTAATGAGTGCTTCCATTGTGGGGTGCTCATTAGTACAGCCTTTTACCCCCTGCTCCCCCCTTACTCACCTCCTCCATTTGATAGTGCCGCGGCGAACACTCGCTGCTCACAGGAAGGACCTGAAACATTATCAAGCTGGAGCGCAGGTCCTGAGCTTCCAGTCGGCAGCGAGTGTTCACCACGGCACGATCAAATGGAGGAGGTGAGTTTTTGTTTTGTTTGGCACAAAGAAAATAAAGGGCATTACTATCACTGGGGGGGGGAGGGGGAACTACTGAAGGCATTACTATTACTTTAGGGCAATACTGGGGGCATTACTATCACTGGGGGGGGGGACTACTGAAGGCATTACTATTACTTTAGGGCAATACTGGGGGCATTACTAGTACTGGGGCGCACTACTGAGGGCATTACTATTACTGGGAGCCACATAGCGACTTAACACTTTTGGGATGTAGCTTAACTTGGCCGGTATTTTTTTGGGGGAAAGGCGGAAACCCAAATTCCAGCAGACAAGCGGAGACCTGGCCGGACACAAACCGCTGCATGCTGCGGTTTGTGTCCAGTTGATTCTCAGGTTGTCTGCCGGAAGAGCCATGCCGGAGAAGCCTTAATTGATAAAATTTGATTAGTTGTATTTCTTAGGCCTCTTTCACACGAACGATACGGATGCGTTCAGGGTGCGTTTTTCTGCGATTACGTTCAGTTGTTCAGTTTTTTCCACGCGGGTGCAATCCGTTTTGATGCATATTTTCACATGCTTGAAAAAAACCCTGAAGGTTTAAAAACATGTCCTAGCAACCGGACTGTAATGCACTTTTAACTGAAGCCCCAGTCACTTCTATGGGGCCAGGGCTGCGTGAAAAACGGAGAATATAGAACGTGCTGCGATTCTCACTCATGTACATAGACCCATTGAAATGAATTGTTCAGTATTCAGTGCGGGTGCTATGCCATTATTTCACACATTGAACCCGCACGGGAAAACTCGCTCGTGTGAAAGGGGCCTAATAGTCAGGGGTAAAGCACAGGACGGGAGCAGCTACAAGGCCTGAGGCCTGGCCTTTCCTCCTCAGTCACCATGACAACCAGCACCACTTCTACTTCCTGCATTATGTCTCCAGTTCTGCCTAGTCATGCTGGCTGAGGGCTCTGCACACCACCGCCTGCGTGCTGTGTGCTCTCTGCTGAGTCATGTCCGCCTGACCCACAGTGGAACATCTCTGATACTTGTGTCACACGTTTAGTGTTCTGTCATTTACTGTCACAAAATGAAAAATATCAGAAAGCTCGGATATCATAGCTGTGGGGGGCACTCTAATATTATAATAATATATTAATAATAATATTCATATCTGTCAATAGCAAATGCACTACACCATCCCCCATGCTGCATCAGAAAGTATGACAAGTGGGCATAGCTGCTAAAATACGTATTGGGTCCGCAAGGGCAAGATGGCGCTGGCCACATCTGATATCTGTTGCCCAGAGAACCCCTTTAGGAGTGGAGTAATAGGGTTTGTAGATTTAAAGTGATAGTCCAATGGGGGGGGAAAAAACGCTCTAAGTGGTTAGAATAGGTTATTATTATTATTAATTATTAAAGAGCCATTCATTCCATAGTGCTGTACATATGAAAAAATAGGCTAAAAATATATTAGAAGCGATACCTTGCTGATCCCTCGCCAGTCCCTTTCTGATACTTACCAGGTCCCTGCTGGTCTCAGCTTTCGGTCCTGCCATCAATACACAGGAAATGCTGGTAGAACACGCCATGATTATTTTCTGCGGAATACCTCTGGGAAAAACCTCCATGAAATCAGAGGCACACACAGGTCCAGTAGCTGCCTATGGAATTTTAAGAATGGCGCATTAAGAGATTGATGTAGCTGCAGTAGGACAGTGGGCATGAAGCCTGGCTAGTATTCTAACTGACCAAGGGACTGCGGGCCCCTGCTTGTCTTTGGCCCTCAGGCGCTGCCTGTGTGATTAGTCCGTAGATTTTGCAACTAAAACGTCGTGAAAATTCTTTGGAAATGCAATATTAATGTGATATGTAGTTAATTTCTCCCCATAGCGTTCTGAGATCCTTGTCCTCCAAGCGGAATACAGTCCCAGATTAGCCCTGCCTGTATTCTGCAGAACACTTACTGACTGATAGAAATAGTCTGTCATTCCCAGGAATCACACTCCATAATGATTACAACTTCAAGGAAATGCAGTATTTGGATTTTTTTTTTTTAGGGATATCTATTGTACAAGTCGTTTCAATGAGGATCGCCCATAATGAGAGATATAAAGCCTTGGATTTCTGTAAGGTGACACTAGAAATGCAACATTGTATGACTTTGTGTCAGCGACAGTCCGTACCAGTCACATCTGGAGGAGGCTCAGCCCCCTTCCTGCCCTGGTTGGCTGCAGCAGGTCCGCACATGATTGGCCCAGCAGGATGATGTAAGGGCAGGCAAGCCTCGCCCAGACTCAGGCTATAAATACCCAGCTCCATAGGGCTGGGGTTAGAACATCCCTGACTCTGAGCAGAGTTCTTGCTTCAACAGTGATTGAACGGAACACTCTCTGAGTCCTCAGCTCCTTCCTCCAACCTCTTCTATTCCTGCATTTAGACTTTTTATTGCCTTTTGCGCCACCAAAACCATCAATAAGCCGCAATGGAATCCCAGGTGCGCCAGAACTTCCACCGCGATTGCGAGGCTGCCATCAACCGCATGGTGAACATGGAGCTCTATGCCTCCTACAACTATCTCTCCATGGTGAGTACCCATTTATGTCCTGTAGTCTTTAGATGTATGCTGCTTCTAGTTGTGGGACCTTACATCTCATGGTGACCATGCATGCTCAAGCTAAGTGCCAGCAGGTCCAGGTAGCCTTAGATGCGAGCTTGAGGGTCTTCCTGTAGCTCCATAGGAGGTATTTGGTCATAAGCTGTTCAGCACTGAGCTTCAGCTTCATTTAGAGCTCTTGTTTTCTGATCTTCACCCTCATCCATTGCTTTGTACGTGACTTGCAAACATCTCCATCTGTAACTCCCTCCGGTGATATCGGCTCCTTGCACAGATCTCCATACACAACCTGTACAATTCCTTCATGAGGACAACACTGCTTATCTCTAAATGCTTGGGCTGAAATGTGTTTTGCACAGTGATTACACAAGGACATCATGGGGTGGGGAAAGGAAACCTCATGATCCTCACCCATACCCACTCCTTTGTTTGCATTGCTTGCATTCAAAGTCCACATAGGGAGGGAGGAATGAAGCAGCCCTGGGAAGATCTTTGGAAGAATGTTCTCTACTAGTGTTTGTTTCTTCACCAGCTTCATCAAAGTACCCCCAAATCAATGCTTTTGCACTGACCCTACTAGTGAAAAGAGAATGGACATTGCATGCCCCGATGTAGCACAGGTTGAGGACCTAAAATTGCTGTGGAAAGCACCATAAGATCCTATCAGGAAGAAAAAACGCAAAGAATCCTCCTGCCAAGGGAATAGAATTAAAATTGCCTAAAGCAGAAGAGCATCTACCCACTGATCAGTGGTTGGATTGGATATGTACATCTGTGGTTCTCACTGCTGTTGTTTGGTCTTTGAGGTTACACATTCCCATGGCTTCATAGTGTACAGTACACATGCATGTCAATAAAAACTCTGTTGCAATTATACAATGAGGCATTGTTCTCGACTACTAATACAGTGAGTTGGAAAGTATTACATTCCTCCAAGGCTCTGCATACAGGTATATGCCTGTCTGACCTAGACACACAGCTCATAAGAACAACTTGTCCTCTTCCTGCACACAGTGATCTTGAGGCAATTGTGTGGCACATCCCTAATAGCCTGTCTACATATATAATAGTGGATGTTTCTTGACACTAAAATTCCTCTCCTTATTTTTAGGCCTTCTACTTTGACCGTGATGATGTAGCCCTTCATAATGTGGCGAAATTCTTCAAGGAACAGAGCCATGAAGAGCGAGAGCATGCTGAGAAGTTACTGAAGTATCAGAACAAGCGTGGGGGCCGCATTGTCCTGCAGGACATTAAGGTGAGACTTTTGTTTGTTCCTTGACCAAACCTGAAGTTGTTAATAAGTACCATTCTAGTGGACCCCAACAATGCATAACTCATGTAGATATCATACTAGGTCATATGATTCTATATGGACCTTATCTGGCTAGTCTGAGGTTTACAAACAACTGTACAACTCTATAGTGTTCGTCACGTCCTCATGCCCTTTTTAGACCTGAGGCCAGTAAGTGAATGTTGGCTATGTATCTTGACGTGATTCCTCCTAAGCTGACAAATGACCAGGTCTTGTTTAAAAGTGATGATCACCAAAGCTCACAATACTGTTTTCTGTCTCATAGAAACCTGAACGTGATGAGTGGACCAACACTCTGGAGGCCATGCAGGCTGCTCTGCAGCTGGAGAAGACTGTGAACCAGGCCCTTCTGGATCTTCACAAGTTGGCCTCTGACAAAGTTGACCCTCAAGTAAGTTTCTCTGCTTAGTTGGTTCTTCTGTGGTTAGTTAACTTCCTCACCCTCATGAATACTCATTAAATTCTAGTTTTTTTCCATTGCACAACTCCTGGTATAGGCATTGGAGGAGTGTTTACTCGGCATATTAATATCTGCTATCGCAAGCTTAAAGGGGTATTCCCACCACCTCTGGGACCCGCACCTACAATGAGAACGGAGCAGGGAAATGAACGGAGGGCACACTGCGCATGTGCAGCCGCCCTCCATTCATTTCTATGGGCCTGCCGGAAATAGCCGGGCGCTGGGGAGCAGGGGCCGCGCGTGCGTGGTGCACTCCCATTCACTCATCTGTACCTCCAGCCACAGCTCTCCCCGCTCCGTTCTCGTTGTAGGTGCGGGACCCAGAGGGACCTGCACCTATCAAACAATGGGGGCATATCCTAGCGATATGCCCCCATGGTCTGTGCTGGGAATACCCCTTTAACATTTATGGCTAACTCTTCCTTTTCTTTAAAAAGGGACAGTAGAGGATAAAAAAAAAAAAAAAAAGTTTGTTTAATTCCAAAACAGCACCACACCTGTCTTGTGTTGCAGTTTCATTCAATTCAGATAAATTGGGTTGAGTTGCAATACCACACACAACCTGTGGACAGCTGTGACACTGTTCCTCCAAAGAAGACAGCTGAATGTTTCTAGTTCTATTCTTGGCTCATTTAATCACGGCTTGAATGTTACCGATTCTCATAATGAGGGTAGTAGATTTTGCATAGCATTAATTGACCTTTTCTTTTAGCTCTGTGACTTCCTGGATTCGGAGTACCTGGAAGAACAGGTAAAGGCTATTAAGCAGCTTGGAGACTACATCACCAACCTGAAGCGCCTTGGGGTACCACAGAACGGCATGGGCGAGTACCTGTTCGACAAGCACACCATGGGAGAGAGCAGCAGCTAAGATGTCTCCTTCATGGATACTACCAGTCTGTTCTGCATTTACAATTCCCTGTCTCTGTGGAATGAATATAACAACCCCCTGACTCGTGGTGGGCCAGTAATCCTTTTGTGATCCCTCTCTTGCCTAAGCAGACGTGACTGTGCTTGTCAACAAGTTTTCCAATAAAGTTTTTCTGCATTCTAATGCTTCTTGCGTTTGTGTCCTTCATAAAATGGTCTTCAGATGACTGAGGGGTAGACAGTTTGTATTATCTGTAACTATGTTCAATGTAGGAACTATGGGATAGTACAGGCCAAACTGTTTCATTTAGGTGACATCTCATTACCAACTTGAGTAAAGTGCACACTGGGGGAACTGGCAGGTATAAAGGACAATCAACAAAGTAGGTCATCGGCCATTAAATGGATTGTGCCAAGTTTTGAAGGTCCCCTTAATTCACAGGATCAATGGGGGTCAACCCGCTGGGACTTCCACCAATCCCAAAAACACATGTCCCGTTCTCCCAGTCTGATGATGAAGCAGCAGGTCAGGCATATGCCTTACTGCTCTATTAGTTCTTTATGGGATGACCGGAGATGGCAGAGTACAGCTCTTGGTTATTTCTGGCAGGCACATAGAGGATGAAATGTGCTGTTCTATCAGATCTGGGAAACTGGACCCCTGTTTTTGCAGTTTGGCAGGCGACCCAGTGGTCAAATCTGCTTCCCTCTCCTTCCAACCCCCCCTTCCTTTCCCCCAGAGACTTCCACCTAACAGTGATCCCAATGATGTCACTGGCATAAATGGACAGTCTGCCCTAGGCTGTTTTGGAGGGCGGATCCTATTGGATCTGGAAGTCTGGTCTCGAATGTTCATAATGCCCACAAGTTGAGAGTACTGAAGATTTGATAACTGGATACTTATCCCAATTTACTGTCTTAATTTTGTTATTGGTGAAGGCAGAATTATTATAGCATTCCTATTTCTGTGGGGCATATTTTGATGGGGTCCTCTTGGTATACATTTCAATCTGCAATAAGGGAAGGGGGCTGTAGATTGCATGCCAAATGCTCATAAAGCCTGAGTTCTAACTGTACAGATTTCACACAGAACTTTAAAGGGGTTGTCTTATTTCAGTAAGTGGCATTTTTATCATGTAGAGAAAGTTAATACAAGGCACTTACTAATGTATTGCTTCCTTTGCTGGCTGGACTCATTTTTTCCCTTCACCCATGACAGCACCATAGAGAGATGGATCCGCCCCCACAACTAGACAGGAAGCACCAGAGCAATCAAAAAGGGAACATCCACTTCCTCTCCACTGCTGCCACCAATATGTGACGAATACTGTACCCTGACTGATGTCTGACGTCAACTACGTAGAGCCAGCGAGATACGGTATGGTCACTGGTTACCAAGGCGTGATGTTCCGGTGTCCCTGAGGAGCAGGTAAGGTCAGCTTGGTACAGTGTTCAGACTCCTCCTGTCCACACGGGCACAGAGAGGCAACAAGCTGAGGGAGCCTTTTCACTGCCTCAGTGAAACAGCACTTCCTCAGCCCGAGTATACTGCCACCAGTTTCTTGCTTGATATAAGCCCGGTCCGCTAACAGGATTATATAGGGTAAGAAACCAACCTGCAGTAGCGTATTAATAGGCTGAAACACGGATGTGGGTATTCGTGATCGAGATACAAGACAGCACAAGATTTAATTATATAATCGCCTTAAGGGCTCACTAGAAATAATACTATACACACAAAGCATATATACAGTGGTCTGAGGTTACAAATACAGATGGCATGGTACAAACAGGGTTAAGCAGAACAGAAAGGTCAGTTTACTAGGTATGAGTCCTTTGGGTTGTGATGAGTTCTTAGCTGTAGTCACATGGAAAGCAGTGATGTCAGCCGGTTGCAGGTCCCTCTAAACACAGAGAAAAGACACGCCCGCTTGCTGGCACAAGCCTTTTAATCTGTAGCCGGCCCCTCCCCTACTGGCCTCTGGGAGGGGTCCACTCCCCCTCTGCTGGGCTGGCAGCACATGAGCCACAAAACCGATTAGGGCTCATGGCTCCAGACCAGAAGGTCGCAGGGAGGTGGTTCTGGGACCAATATGTCCGGCTGGGTTCCGGCTACCAGTAGAGTCCAAGCATGGTACCGTTATTCGGTTTCTGTGGGGAGATATGTATATCTCCCCTCCCTGGCATCCCACCATCAAACTACACTGCCTGTCCAAAAAATAAGTCGCCACCAAAAAAAAAGGTCACACACTCTAATATTTCATTGGACCGCCTTTAGCTTTGATTACGGCACGCATTCGCTGTAGAATTTTTTCGATAAGCTTCTGCAATGTCACAAGATTTATTTCCATTCAGTGTTGCATTAATTTTTCACCAATATCTTGCATTGATGATGATAGAGTCTGACTGCTGCGCAAAGCCTTCTCCAGCACATCCCAAAGATTCTCAATGGGGTTAAGGTCGGGACTCTGTGGTGGCCAATCCATGTGTGAAAACGATGTCTCATGCTCCCTGAACCACTCTTTCCCAATTTGAGCCCGATGAATCCTGACATTGTCATCTTGGAATATGTCCGTGCCATCAGGGAAGAAAAAAAATTATTGATGGAATAACCTGGTCATTCAGTATGTTCAGGTAGTCAGCTTGTAGTGTACGGGAACTGTAATACCCGTCACTACCAAAGTGTCACTTGGTGTGCTGTCGTCCCTCCTTAGTTATGGAGAAGTTGGTACATGTCAGTTTTATAAAATGTCATGTAATGCAATGCTATGTGTTTCCCTGTTACTATGAAACTTGCATGTACAGGCCTGCTAGGGGTGTCATTCCAGCTTCTAGTCAATAGAGGGAGCTAGGGAGCCCTAGTTTATATAAGGCCCAGTCAGGGAAGTGAAAGGCAGACGGAGTCTAGTGTCTGTAATCTACAGTTGGAGATTAGACAATGTCTGAGACAAGTCCAGGCCTGAAGCCTGCTGTCCAGGAGAAGATTCCCTCCTGAATTCCCATATGCAGAAACAGGAATATCTTAGCTGAAGAGTCTGAGAAAGCTGAGAGGGACCGAGGCAAAGATCAGGAAAGCAAGAGGTACTAAGAATAACAGAGGAGGTACTTTTATAAAGCTACAGCCAAGGATATAAAGCCAGAACTAGGTTATTGGGCCTTGGTGAAGAATTGCTATATTCCAGGATCAGACAGAAATAGAGTGCAAGCTCCTGTACTGCAAGTCCTGTGTTCAACACTCTGTAATCACCTTGCTAAAACTGTAATTGCCTGCATCAACCGTATTGCAAGATCGACTGTATGCAAAGGAACTGTGATTCCACTAATGTCCCTGTATTGATGATGACTACTAAAGTTGGAGTTTGGTTTTAATACCACGTGTTCCTCAATTTATTCCTGCATCCGCAAACGGCGTGCCACCGTTTACTTGGCACTGGCGTCACGAACTATCTATACCATCACCTGCCCTTGCAGAGAGTCAGCCGTACCAGGTTAGTGTCTATTGCACTACATCACCCAGAAACACCTACTGCACACAACTTGAGTACGCTGCACCTCTCTTTTGGCGTCACGAACAGGATACGCACGCTTTCTAGTGCAAGAAGCGTGAACTTTGTGCCTTATACCGTTGCCCTGTGACCAAAGTGACAATTTGCCTGTTTATTGCAAGTGGACTTTGTGGACTGAAAATCCTACCCAAAGTGTACTCAAAACCTCTAAAAAGCGCTGTGCAGTATTGCGCTATCCAGAGGAAGAAAATCGCCGCATTGGAGTGTGGTTTTGTGGACTTTTAACAATCCTGCTTGCTGTCAGTGAATAGACAGCGTTTATACCCAAAGATGGCTGCTGGGCTTGCTGAATTTACTGCTGCGTCACCTTCATCCCGAAAAGGCGGGAAAAATTGGCGCCTTTCTGAGGAAAAAGCGGGAAGAAGGTCAAGGTCAGGCGCCACGGCTTATCTGGATATTTGCATGTCTGCCAGCATGGACACCGCCTTCCATATACTGGAATACCTGGGGGGCGGCCTCCCAGTGCAGTGGGAGGAGCTGGCTACTCTAATCGACGCGACCCTATCGCTCTCCTCAGAAGGATCGAGCATGTTGGATAGTGAGCAGAGTGTTACTGCAGCGTCCGCACCTGAAATTGCAAAGATGACTGATATCGGTGTAGAGCCAGAAGAGGCTCCACCGGCCTACTCTCCGGGACCGGAGCAACCCGCCTGCCGCCCAAGGGAGAAAGAACCCGAGCCCTGCTATGGCTCGTGGAGGGACTTTTTCCAACCATCTTTTAAATGGTCCTCCCTGATGGCGGAGATCCGAGAGGCCGCTATAAAGCGGAATACAAAGACCAAAATCATCTATGAGGAACTAACAAAGACAATACATGAGAAGCATACGCACACCCAACCCCGCCTGGAAAGGAGAAAGGGAGTGGTGCTGTCATTTGACAAATCCCGTGGCTACGGGTTTATCCAGGACTATCTAACTGGCAGAGACCTCTATGTGAATCGAAGGTCTGTCAAAAGAGACTACCTCCCTTCGTACCAGCACAGCCTCCGCGAGGGAGAGGAAGTGGAGTACACCCCTGCCGAGAGCCTGCGAGGCCCTTATGCCACTGCTGTGACCCGTCCCAAGCGAGCACCTGAGGACTGGGAGGCAGAAGAAGGAGAAGACTACTCTGGCTGCGAGCGGGAACCTGAACGCTCTCCAGAGCCGGCCCATCACGCCTTCCAGGAGCGGAGCTCCTTCATTGGGCCTAATGTCTTCTGGCAGCCAACCGTGTTGGAGAAATGGGTGAGCCCCTATCCTTCCCCCGAGCTGCCTCGTTGGGAGAGGACCATATCAGAGCTGGAACAGTTAAAAGGACTTAGTGCTACCTTTAAGAACATCCGGTTGGGTCGGAGACCAGACGCATCGCCTGAACCTGCAGAGGCCGAGTCCGCGCCATCGGTGACTGTACCTGCGCCGGCGGCGCCAGCAGAGGACAGCGACTCCGACACAGAGAGCATCGGTGAGCAGATCGTCCGGCTGGAGGAGAAGTTGCGGGAGTTACGCAAGATACACACCGCCAGGATCCGGACACTGCCAGGGAAGGATGAGGTAAGGGTGCCTGTCACCACCCGTAGACCACCTTCTGTTGCCACCGCTCCGTCAGTGCCCCAGACCGGACCCGCGATTGCCGTAAACTGCTGCACCCAGAGCACCGGACCGCTTGCTGCGGCGGTGCCAAGCACGTTACACCCTGCAGTGATCATGTCAGGACCGGCAAGGTCCACCAGAGGGTTCACCCCTAGGCCTATGGGGCCAATACCTATTAGGGGCCCCTTTACCCTACAGCTGCCCCCTGACACTGTTATGTGGGCACACCCTCCTGTAGAAGATTACTACAGACGATACCTGCCAGCGGAGCCAAGTGGTTATGATATGCCCCTGTAATCAGCCTGCTAGGCCTTTGATTTATTTCACTGCAGAAGTTTGATGTTAACCCTTCCAGGACAGGAGTCCTACGTTTCTGGTCCTTTGTTGCGGCTGCCAGTTTGTCCACGGCTCAGTGGTAGGTGTTGACCACTGAAATCACAAAGTCAGCAAGGCCACGTTTGTTTCCAGGATCTCCTGCCTGCTTTTGTACCCCACACCAAGTTGTGCCTGTTCCTTAGTTGCACCTTTTACCCTTCACCCCCTTTTCAGGTTGATCAGGGGTATTACAGCACTTGTTTTTGCTGTCCTTTTATTGTGCAACTTCATACTAAGGAACCGTGCCGGAGACAGACTCAAAAGAACCTGAGCCTCTGAGATTCTTATTCTTTTAAAAGTAATGTGCCCAGAGATGGACTCCACCGTATGAGAGCCTCTGTGATTTAAAATGGCCTGGGTACGGACTCATGTTTGTTCTTTGAGCCTCCAAGAACTTTTATACTGTTTTATCTATTTTGCTGTTCTATTATGGACTTATTCATTGTCATGGACTATCCTGGTTATAATGTTACGCTGTGCCAGGTCAGCGCCCCCGTTCCATTCATTATCCTGAGAGAAGAGAACGACGCCCCTTGTCACTACCCTTCACCTTTGCCAATTGGACCTGATGTAAATGTAAATGCAGATGAATTACATGTATGTATGCCTGCATGTCTCTATTTTCTATTTCAGGTAGAGATTCCAGTTGGGCGACCCATGATGGAGTACGAGGTCGTACTCAGCTTAAAGCAGTGGGGTATGTAGTGTACGGGAACTGTAATACCTGTCACTACCAAAGTGTCACTTGGTGTGCTGTCGTCCCTCCTTAGTTATGGAGAAGTTGGTACATGTCAGTTTTATAAAATGTCATGTAATGCAATGCTATGTGTTTCCCTGTTACTATGAAACTTGCATGTACAGGCCTGCTAGGGGTGTCATTCCAGCTTCTAGTCAATAGAGGGAGCTAGGGAGCCCTAGTTTATATAAGGCCCAGTCAGGGAAGTGAAAGGCAGACGGAGTCTAGTGTCTGTAATCTACAGTTGGAGATTAGACAATGTCTGAGACAAGTCCAGGCCTGAAGCCTGCTGTCCAGGAGAAGATTCCCTCCTGAATTCCCATATGCAGAAACAGGAATATCTTAGCTGAAGAGTCTGAGAAAGCTGAGAGGGACCGAGGCAAAGATCAGGAAAGCAAGAGGTACTAAGAATAACAGAGGAGGTACTTTTATAAAGCTACAGCCAAGGATATAAAGCCAGAACTAGGTTATTGGGCCTTGGTGAAGAATTGCTATATTCCAGGATCAGACAGAAATAGAGTGCAAGCTCCTGTACTGCAAGTCCTGTGTTCAACACTCTGTAATCACCTTGCTAAAACTGTAATTGCCTGCATCAACCGTATTGCAAGATCGACTGTATGCAAAGGAACTGTGATTCCACTAATGTCCCTGTATTGATGATGACTACTAAAGTTGGAGTTTGGTTTTAATACCACGTGTTCCTCAATTTATTCCTGCATCCGCAAACGGCGTGCCACCGTTTACTTGGCACTGGCGTCACGAACTATCTATACCATCACCTGCCCTTGCAGAGAGTCAGCCGTACCAGGTTAGTGTCTATTGCACTACATCACCCAGAAACACCTACTGCACACAACTTGAGTACGCTGCAAGCTTACCTCATTCTTGGAGCACATACTGTTGCTGAACCTAGACCTGACCAACTGCAGCAACCCCAGATCATAGCACTGCCCCCACAGGCTTGTACAGTAGTCACTAGGCATGATGGGTGCATCACTTCATCTGCCTCTCTTCTTACCCTGATGCGCCTATCACTCTGAAACAGGGTAAATCTGGACTCATCAGACCACATGATCTTCTTCCATTGCTCCAGAGTCCAATCTTTATGCTCCCTAGCAAATTGAAGCCTTTTTTTCTGGTTTGCCTCACTGATTAGTGGTTTTCTTACGGCTACACAGCTGTTCAGTCCCAATCCCTTGAGTTCCCTTCGCATTGTCTGTGTGGAAATGCTCTTACTTTCACTAATAAACATAGCCTTGAGTTCTACTGTTTTTCTTCAATTTGATTTCACCAAACGTTTAAGTGATCGTCGATCGCGATCATTAAGGATTTATTTCCCGCCACATTTCTTCCTCGAATACGATGGGTCCCCACTATCCTTCCAGTTTTTAATAATGCGTTGTACAGTTCTTAACCCAATTTTAGTAGTTTCTGCAATCTCCTTAGATGTTTTCTCTGCTTGATGCATGCCAACAGGGCCGATCCTACACGGGGTGCAGTGGGTGCCCCGCACCCCAGCGCTGTCACCCGAAAGGCGCCGAGCGCAGGGCCGGACTGGCCTGCCGGGATAGCGGGAAATTTCCCGGTGGGCCGGCAAGCCTGAGTGCCGCAAGGCCGCGGCCCTGGTGACAAGTGGGGGCGGCCGCGGCCGGCGGCAGGGCAGAGCAGGAGATGAGCGCCTCCATTGCGGAAGCGCTCATCTCCATAGTCATCTGTATTGCCGTCCTCAGGACGGCAATACAGATGCCTGTGCTGCGGCAGAGGAGGGAGAGGTGTGTCCCCTCCTGTTCCTCTGATAGGCTGCCGGCTTAGTGCTGGCAGCCTATCAGAGGCCGGTGCAGGCGGCGCGATGACGTCATCGCGTCGCCTGAGCCGTATAGCGAGGGACACAGACGGAAGAGGCGGCCTGCATCGCATCGCATTGCTGGAGGTAAGTATAAGTGTATTATTTTTTTTTATTTTTTTATATAGGTACAATACTGGGCTGGCACATGATAAGGGGGGCTACTGGGCTGGCACATAAGGGGGGCTACTGGGCTGGCACATAAGGGGGGACTACTGGGCTGGGCTGGCACATGATAAGGGGGGCTACTGGGCTGGCACATGATAAGGGGGGACTACTGGGCTGGCACATGATAAGGGGGGACTACTGGGCTGGCACATGATAAGGGGAGACTACTGGGCTGGCACATGATAAGGAGGGCTACTGGCACATGATATGGGGGGCTACTGGCACATGATATGGGGGGCTACTGGCACATGATAAGGGGGGCTACTGGCACATGATAAAGGGGCTACTGGCACATGATAAGGGGGGCTACTGGCACATGATAAGGAGGGCTACTGGCACATAGGGGGGCTACTGGCACATAAGGGGGGCTACTGGCACATGATATGGGGGGGCTCTGGCTACTGGCATATGATATGGGGGGCTCTGGCTACTGGCACATGATGGTGGGGGGGCTCTTATTTCTGGCACATGATTGGGGGCACTCTGGCTACTGGCACATGATATGGGGGGCTCTGGCTACTGACACATGATATGGGGGGGCTCTGGCTACTGACATGATATGGGGGGGCTCTGGCTACTGGCACATGATGGTGGGGGGGCTCTTATTACTGGCACATGATTGGGGGCATCTATGGGGGCACATCTTACTGCAGATTATTGGGGGGCACTATAGGGGCATCTACTGAGGCTAAAAAAGAAGATATTTTATATGGGGGCTCTGTATAGGGGAATTTTATACTGGGACACATTATGGTGGGTACTATGGGGAAGGGGGGGGCACTATGGGGGTCATCTACGGGGGCACTGAGAAGGGGTATTTTATATTGGCACATTATGGGAACATTAGCTCAACTGGGGGCATTACAAATGTTTTGCATATTATAAGGAGAATTATTACTACTGGGGGGGCATTATGGTGGGCTTTATTACTCCCCCATGGTATGACCCCCTAGTAGCAGCACCAGCCTCTCCCTGCTCTGCTATCCCTCTGCCCTTTCTCCAAATCCTTATTATGAAATCTTTCTCATTAGGTTAAAGCACAACATCAGCTCCGCCGAGCCCCCGGCCAAAGTGTTGAAGTGGCGTCCGAGATCCCCAAGGGCCAAGTCAAGTAACTGTAAGTTTTATCTGTTAAATTATCTGTTAAACAAACTCCAGCTAGGACTGCTGCAATGCCACTGCCACAGAGGACCCCCAGAAATGGCAGATGGGTTAATGTAGGTTCTGGAAGTCTTAGAGTGGTGGATAGAAGACATGTCCCACAGTCGGTGGTTCTCCATAATTCATTTGCAGCACTCTCAGAATGTAAGGACAACATGGATATGGACTCAAGCACAGAGGGTGAGAAACCATCGACTCCTATGTCTAATGTATGCAACAAAAAAGATAAAGTGAAGTCTCAAAGGATGCAGCTGTTGCTGGGTGATTCAATCATAAGAAGTGTGGAGCTTAAAGAAAATGGTTTTGTGAGATGTCTCCCTGGGGCTACTGCTAGAAGAGATAGAAGACGTATTATTAATATTGTTAAGCGAGCAAAGCAGGAAGGGGACGTGGATGTTCTTGTCCATCTAGGGACAAATGACCTGGCTTGCAATGAAGTGTCAGAGGTGAAAAAATCTTTTATCACACTTGGTAATGACGTACAGGATTTTGCATCCACCATTTCATTTTCTGAAGTTCTGCCTGTGCATAATGTTCAGAATGATAGGCAGAGGCGCATAAAGGAGTTCAACATATGGCTTGGTAAATGGTGTCAAGAGCAAGGATTTGGCTTTGTTTCTCATGATAGCTCTACTTGGAATAGAAAGGAACTGTACAAAAAAGATGGTTTGCATCTTTCTCTCAAAGGAACAAATGTACTTAGTGAACAGCTCCAAGAATTTGCGAAAGAGTATTTAAACTAGGAAGGGGGGGCAAAAGAGTGAAAATAAAAGAGTCCAATTGCCCCCCGAAACAATGCCAGAACAGGTCAGAAGCACAGAGGTTAAGAAATGATAAGCTCAGAGTCCTGTCTACAAATGCTCGCAGTTTAGGTAAAAAAATCAATGAACTTGGGTCAATAATGGCATCTGAGAATGTAGATTTAGTGGCTGTTACGGAGACATGGTTTAATGAAAGAAATGACTGGGACATAACCATACCAGGGTACTCTTTATACAGAAGAGACAGAGAAGGCAAGAAAGGAGGAGGAGTGGCCCTGTATGTGAAAGATAGCATTAAATCTAACCTAATACAAGTTGGTGAGGCCAACATAGAGTCAGTTTGGGTTACGTTGCAGTTTGCTAACCATGCAGTAACTCGTGTAGGTGTGATATATAGACCACCTGGTCAAGTTAAAGAACTAGATGATCTACTAGTTGAAGAAATAGCTAAAATGACAATGAAAGGAGAAGTTATCATTATGGGAGATTTCAATCTTCCAGATATAAACTGGAAAACCAAAATAGCAAGTTCTACCAGGAGTACAGATATTCTAAATTCCCTACTGGGGTTATCTCTACAACAAGTGGTTGAGGAGCCAACCCGAAGGGAGGCCATTTTGGATTTGGTATTCACAAACGGGGATTCGGTATATGATGTCATTGTAGGCGAAACCTTGGGATCTAGTGATCACCAGTCAGTGTGGTTTAATATAAGAACTGTGAAAGAGTCCCACCACACAAAAACAAAAGTTTTAGATTTTAGAAAAACAGACTTTTCAAAAATGAAATTAGTCATAAATGAGTCCTTATCAGACTGGAACGGATTACATGGAGTCCAGGAGAAATGGGACTACTTAAAAGGTGCATTATTGAAGGCAACAGAAAATTGCATTAGACTCGTCAGTAAAAGCAAAAAAAGGAGGAGACCAATGTGGTACTCAGCAGAAGTGGCCCAAATCATTAAAAATAAAAAGCTAGCATTTTGTAATTATAAAAAAACCCAGAGCAATGAAGATAAGGAAATCTACAAGATTAGGCAGAGAGAGGCCAAGCAAGTTATAAGAACTTCTAAAGCGCAGGCAGAAGAAAAACTAGCTCAGTCTATGAAAAAAGGGGATAAGACATTCTTCAGATATATAAATGAAAAAAGGAAATTAAAACAAGGAATAACTAAATTAAAAACAAAGGACGGAAGGTATGTAGAAGAGAATAAAGGGCTAGCCGACTGCCTTAATGAATACTTCTGTTCAGTTTTTACAAAAGAAAAAGGAGAAGGACCTCCACTAGAAAGAATGACTATTAAATCGTTTGATGCATGTATCTTTACAGAGGAAGATGTTCTAAGTTTGCTGTCTAAGGTGAAGACAGATAAGTCACAGGGGCCTGATGAGATACACCCAAAATTATTAAAAGAGCTTAGTGGTGAGCTGGCAAAACCGTTAACAGATTTATTTAACCAATCATTAGTAACAGGAGTCGTCCCGGAAGATTGGAAATTGGCAAATGTCGTGCCCATTCACAAGAAAGGTAGTAGGGAGGAATCGAGCAACTATAGACCAGTGAGTCTGACATCAATAGTAGGCAAATTAATGGAAACCCTATTAAAGGATAGGATTGTGGAACATCTAAAATCCCATGGATTGCAAGATGAAAAACAACATGGGTTTACTTCAGGGAGATCATGTCAAACAAATCTTATAGATTTTTTTGACTGGGTGAATAAAATAATAGACGGTGGAGGTGCAGTAGACATCGCATATCTAGATTTTAGTAAGGCTTTTGACACTGTCCCACATAGAAGACTTATCAATAAACTGCAGTCATTGAGCATGGACTCCCATATTGTTGAGTGGATTAGGCAGTGGCTGAGTGACAGACAACAGAGGGTTGTAGTCAATGGAGAACATTCAAAACAAGGTAATGTTACCAGTGGGGTTCCACAGGGATCTGTACTGGGACCGATTTTGTTTAATATCTTCATAAGTGATATTGCAAAAGGCCTCGCTGGTAAGGTTTGTCTTTTTGCTGATGACACAAAGATATGTAACAGGGTTGATGTTCCTGGAGGGAAACGCCAAATGGAAAAGGATTTAGGAAAACTAGAAGAATGGTCAGAACTCTGGAAACTGAAATTTAATGTGGATAAGTGCAAGATAATGCACCTGGGGCGTAAAAACCCAAGGGCAGAATATAGAATATTTGACACAGTCCTGACCTCAGTATCTGAGGAAAGGGATTTAGGAGTAATTATTTCAGAAGACTTAAAGGTGGGAAGACAATGTAATAGAGCAGCACGAAATGCCAGCAGAATGCTTGGATGTATAGGGAGAGGTATAAGCAGTAGAAAGAGTGAAGTGCTTATGCCGCTGTACAGAACACTGGTGAGACCTCACTTGGAGTATTGTGCGCAGTACTGGAGGCCATATCTCCAGAAGGATATAGATACTCTAGAGAGAGTTCAGAGAAGAGCTACTAAACTAGTACATGGATTGCAGGATAAAACTTACCAGGAAAGGTTAAAGGACCTTAATATGTATAGCTTGGAAGAAAGAAGAGACAGAGGGGATATGATAGAAACTTTTAAATACATAAAGGGAATCAACTCGGTAAAGGAAGAGAGCATATTTAAAAGAAGAAAAACTACCACAAGAGGACACAGTTTTAAATTAGAGGGGCAAAGGTTTAAAAGTAATATAAGGAAGTATTACTTTACTGAGAGAGTAGTGGATGCATGGAATAGCCTTCCTGCAGAAGTGGTAGCTGCAAATACAGTGAAGGGGTTTAAGCATGCATGGGATAGGCATAAGGCCATCCTTCATATAAGATAGGGCCGGGGGCTATCCATAGTATTCAGTATATTGGGCAGACTAGATGGGCCAAATGGTTCTTATCTGCCGACACATTCTATGTTTCTATGTTTCTATGTTTATGGGGGTTCTACAAAAGAGCTATCGTGTGGCAAAGTTCATATTCGTGTTTACACACGTGTTTTAAAATGAATGCTTTCTCCTATTATAAACAAGTAAATAATGACGCAATGCTGTGGGGCTGGTGTGCAACTTTTTCCAGGGCTGGTTTTTATCCCCAGTCCGGCCCTGGCCGAGCGAGCCGCCGGGACTTTTTTTTTTTTGACTTTTTTTTTTTTTTAAGCCGAGCAGACGAGCCGCCGATTCGTGGGGCTGAAGTTGGGGGCTGAAGTTGTTGCCATAGAAACATTGTAAAGGGGAGGAGTTAGTAAGATAACCACGCCCATGTGGGGGCGCCAGAAATATTTCTGCACCCAGGCGCCTGTGACCCTAGGATCGGCCCTGCATGCCAATGATTTGACCCTTCTCAAACAGACTAACATCTTTTCCACGACCACGAGATGTGTCTTTCGACATGGTTGTTTAAGAAATGAGAAGCAACTCATTGCACCAGTTGGGGTTAAATAACTTATTGCCAGCTGAAAGATAATCGCCCATGCAGTAATTATCCAATAGGAGGCTCATAACTATTTGCTTAGTTAAATCCAGGTGGTGACCTTTTTTTTGGACAGGCAGTGTATGACCACAGGCCTGTTAATCGTGGCCACAGGGACACAAATATGTATCCGGTTTATGCCTGTGATGGCCGGGCGATTCATAATTCCTTATGAATTGCCGGTTTCATGGGGTCTGATAAATTTGATTGAACTGGGGAATGGCCTAGACCCCTGCAGGAGGTTTTTCCAGTTCCATTAGCTGGGTTCCTGGCTGGCTGAATGGAGGTGAGAAATTGTAAACAAAGGTAGTCTGCAAGAAGTTCTCTGCCATTTGGCTGGGCTTTGCAGCAGGGCCAGATGGCTGGTGTGGGCACATGGCTGACATAGAACAATAATCCATATTCCTCATACTCCCTCAGTGTGGTTTCCTGTCCTCCGGACAGAGGAGCCTGGAGCATGCAGCCTCCAGGGCTGTTAAACAAAGAATACCTTATGAACTTAGGTTATACAGCTAATATATATCATGGTATGAATCTGTTTGGTGCCTTTAGCATGATTGATAGGTTTGAATATTTGTCGGGATTTAGAGCCTTGTTGACTGCCTCATGGCTTCAGGGCTTGGTTGTCTGCCTCTTGGCTTCAGGGCCTGGTTGTCTGCCTCTTGGCTTCAGGGCCTGGTTGTCTGCCTCTTGGCTTCAGGGCCTGGTTGTCTGCCTCTTGGCTTCAGGGCCTGGTTGTCTGCCTCTTGGCTTCAGGGTCTGGTTGACTTCTCTTGGCTTTTGGGGAGGCCTGATAGCTTTGGGGCCTGGTTGGTTGCCTATTGGCTTCAGGCTGAATGCCTTTGATCTTATGTTGGTTTCATTGAATTCTGATGCACTGTGTATGCTTGGCTGTATGCCTGTGTGGCTATGCCTGTCTGGCTAAACATTTTTGCATCTATTCCGGCTTTGTTGAACGCCTGGTTGGGGTCCACCTGTGCATCTATGCTTGCTTAGCTGAATGTCTTGCATCTATACCTGCTTCGTTGAAAGCCTGGTCTGCTGAGCGCCTGTGGATCTATGCCTGATTGGTTGAACACTTGTGCGTCCATGTTGGGTCAGCTGACAGCCTTTGGGTCTGCGCCTGGTCGGCTGGATGCCTTTGAGTCTGCGCCTGGTTGGCTGGCTGCCTTTGAGTCTCTGTCTGTTTAGCAGGCTGGCTGCCTTTGAGTCTCTGTCTGTTTAGCAGGCTGGCTGCCTTTCCTGGCTGCCTTTGAGTTTCTGTTTAGCAGGCTGGCTGACTGCCTTTGAGTATATGCCTGGCTGGCTGGTTACCCCTTTTGGTCCATGCCTAAAAAATGATGGCTGTCTGGGAGCATGGGCCTTTCTGGTTCACTACCTTGAGCCTGTGGTAATAAAAAAATAAAAAAAAGTCAGTCTTTGTGGCAGGGTGACTATTTTCATGGCCTTATGTTCCTATGGAGCTAATTGCTTCTATGTTATGCTTACCTGGGATGACTGCTCCTCCAGCTTTGCATTGCAGCTGGCTGCTTCTGCTGCTGGGCTTATCTAGTGCAGCTGTGTTTGTTCAGCTGATTACTTTGCATAGGCCGTGTCTGCGTGGTTGGCGGCTTCTGCGGCTCTGTCTGCATGGTTGGCGGCTTTGGTCGCCATATCTGTGTGCCTGGCGGCTCGTGCCGCCTTGTCTTGATAACTGACGGTTCTTGCAACAGTATCTGGATGATGGTACCTGGCTCTGATAGGGTGTCTATGTGACCAGCTGTGCCTGAGATACAACCATGTCTTGGTGGCAGTCTACTTTGATAGCTATGCCTGCATGGTGAACTGGTTCTGTGGCTATGCCTGATTGACAGTTTGTAGTTTAATGATGTACAATAGGCATAGTACACCAACGAAGTCCTATAATGTTCCTAGTGGAGAATGAGAAGATGGGCTGGACCAGATGTTTTAGAGCACTATAAGTCTCCTAGTTGGGAGTGAAGATATGGGCTGGACCATGTTGTTTGGACGGCCTACAGGACATATGACGTGCCAACAAAGTCCTATATGGCTGCTGGTTGGGAGTAAGAAGATGGGCTGGTCCATTTAGTCTGGATGGCCTACAGGAAGTATGGCTCACCAGCAAAGCCCTATAAATACTTACTGCCGATCTAGAACTTCCCAGGGAGTCCCTGGAGTGTGAGCGGTAGTTTCCGGTGGTGGGGACCCTAGGAGATCTGAGGGGTCCAGGGGGCTCTTTGGACCTCTTGCAGCAGATCCATGAGCTCCTCCAGATAAGGGATTGATGCCACGGTAGGGGGTTCCATCATGGATGCCAGATTGCAAGAAATTTCGGAGATTTTGGCATCTGAAGTTCTTCTGGTCCTCCAGTGGATCTTGGATCACCGGGTAGGGAGCATGCCGGGTGAGTTCCCCGCTATGCACTCCCTGAAGATTCAACAGTGCAGTTGGCGTGCCTGGGGAACTTTTGTTGAGACAGGAAGAAACATCTGTCTCGGAATATAATTGTCACGGCCTTTGGTGTGCGCCGTGACACTGTTGCCACGCTTGCAATTACCTGTGGCAACGTGTTGCTGTTATAGCATGCAGGGGCAGTGTCACGGCCTTTGTTGTGTGCGCCGTGACATGGTTGCCACGCATGCTGTTGCCTGCGGCAACGTGTTGCTTTTTATGCTTGTGTGTGCACTTCCCCTTTAAGTTGTATCCTCCCTCTGTCTAGTGCTGGAAGGGTTAACTCCCTGACTGGGTGTGGTCACTTGGGTTTTATTACCTGTGGCTCCCTAGCTGGAGTCAGTGGTACTCCAGCCGTTGTCGGTGCTGGAGCTCTGCTCCCGTCCAGGGTGTTCTGTCTGCCCAGTCCTTGAGGGCCACCTTATAGGACATCGATGTCATCTGCAATGTCATTCCTTTGTCTCCCTTGCAGCCTTTATGTTCAGGGTTTGTTGTATGTCTTGTTTGTTGATACATGTCTGGGATGTTGTTGGTGCTTGTCCCTGCATGTGTGCAAGGCATTTCCCTGTGTGTGTTGTACCTCTGGAAGAGGGCTGGTTTCCTGGAGGGGTGAACCATAAGCCTGTATGCAGCGCTGCCTGGGGCAGCCGTGCACCTTGCGGCATGGGGTCCAGGCAGTATCTGGCGTGTTGGATACCTGTGCGTGTGTGTTGTTTGTACGGTGTCCTATTTGGTGTGTGGGCTCCTGTACTTATGCATGGGTTCCAATCGTGGTGGCTGCGGCAGGTAAGTGTGTTTCTGTGTGCTTACCTGCCGTTCTAGTTACTGTATACAGTCTCCTTATTTTCCCTGCATCTAGGCCATTTGAGACTCCTGTCCTTCCGTGTCTTGGAAGAACAGGTCGTCTCTCCTCTGCTCCCATGAGAGGGATTATCAGGGCGACTCAGGGCCAAAGGTATCCTGGTATGAGCCGTCCTACCATCCAGGTCCGCTCATACGGTGAGGAGTTAGGGTGAGGATTAGGGACGCTTTAGGAGGTGACCTGATTCCGGCGTCCTGGCCTAGCTTCTTCCCTTTTATCCCTTTGACATTGTACGGTGTTTTTTTTCCCCCATTACCCACCGTGACAATAATCTGCACCAAAGGAATCGGTGTTCAGCAATCATCTTCAGTTTGATCATTCTGTGTCAAGATAAGTACTTCTCTAAGATGTTTTGTTAAATCTGTTATGATTTATGTTAACACTTGATGAGAAACCCATATAAGATTTATTTTATAAGATTATCCTTGGTTTAAGGTATAATGTTAAAATTCCTAGGTTAGGATGTTTATTGTTCCCACTAGTTTGGACCTCTTGTTACCTTTTGGGGTCTTCATTGCTTAAGACTACTTTTCAAGCACATCCCTTCCTAGGGGTGTTTTTCTTTCGATCTCTCTATGGTGCTGTCATGGGCGAAGGGAAAAATGATAATTACACTTACCGGTAATTGGGTTTTCCAGAACTCATGACAACACCCCTCTAATTCTCTCCCTGGTGCTTATGGTTGATGAGAACTGTCTTTCAAGTGAAAAGAAAAAGGAAGAATAAGGTTATATGAATTCTATTTTGTACGACTCCTACTGATCTATTCTGGAATCAACACTGAGGGAGGAAGTGGGTGTTCCCTTTTTGATTGCTCTGGGGCTTCCTGTCCAGTTGTGGGGGCTGATCCATCTCTCTCTATGGTGCTGTCATGGGTTCTGGAAAATCCAATAAGTGTAGTACCGGTAAGTGTAATTATAATTTTCCATCACATTATACACTGCTCGTTTCCATGGTTACAGACCACCCTGCAATCCATCAGTGGTGGTCATGCTTGCACACTATAGGAAAAAGCGGAAGCCTCTCTGGTGGCTGGGACCATGGGAGTACACATACACTAGTGCTTTTTCGTATATTGAGCAGGCATGACCACCACTGATGGATTGCAGGGTGGTCTGTAACCATGGAAACAAGTAGTGTATAATGTGATAGAAAAAACAATCCAGCCAGCAAAGGAAGCAATATGGATAATAACAATATATTAGTAAGTGGCTTGTATTAACGTTCTCTACATAATAAATGCCATTTCCTGAAGTGAGACAACCCCTTTAATTTCTATTGTATTCCTTTATGACCTGGAAAGATTAGTGGTGGCATCCTCCATCAGATAACAGGTATATACAGAAGTATTCTACATAGGAGCATTTCTCCTATGAGTGACTAGCTTAGTCCATCACCTGACAGAGGATGAAATGGAAGCCCATGGAGGCTGTAAGGCTCAGTACTAGAAAACCATAATCCTTGTGCAGCCATAAATGCACAACATTGTGCATTGCGCTTAAAGACCATGTCACCCCTCTAACTTACAGCGATGACTGCACCAAACCTTGTCAGCAGATATCTAGTAAGTGATTTTTGGAAAGGTGCATTTAGGCTGTACAGCTAGATCAGGGCCGGATTAACGTAGGGGCTGATGGAGCTGCAGCTCCAGGCCCCTGAGTGAAAATAGGCCCATCTGCCAGCCAAAAGGCCGTCGGAGGGTTAAAAGTCCTCTGTTGTACACAGCGTCACATAGCACACTGACAATGCAGAGACGCTCACCTCACGCTGGCAGCAGGAGCCTGAGGGAGGGACTCGGGAGGAGCGTAATATGATCCTAGAGTGGAAGATGCTTCTGCCAGCCCCACCCTTCCCCGCCCACCAACCAATCAGAGCTGAGGCAAGGCAAGCACTAGCAGCTCTGAGTCGTCTCAGGTCCTGTAAGGGAAGTGCACAGTGTAAAGTGTAGTTCCCAGGTTAGAACAGTGCATCTGCCAGGACCTGTGATGACATCATCTTCAGCATCACAGGTCCTGCAGAATCTAGCAAAGGAACTGCACCAAAAATGGTGTAGTTCCTAGGTTTGAAAGGTACATCTGCCAGGACCTGTGATGACATCATCACAGGTCCTTCAACCCCTAACAGCAAGTATTAGAAGTTCACAAGCAGCACTGCATTGATCCATACAGACTGGAATGGAGTGGTAAGAGGAGGTCCTCCACTTTTCATCATTTACCCCCCCCCCCTACATGCCCTGTTTTTACTCATTGCTCACTCATGTATAATACTTCAGACAGTTACCACTACCTCATGTACTTCACACACACAGTGACTATAATGCATAACTGACCACATATTTCTATAAACACTGCATCTACAGTATTATACCTTGTATGCCTCACATCTATATATATATATACACACACACACACTGCATATATTAAACAGTATTATAGATGCAATATGTACAGATATATAATATATATTGCAGTGTACTGATATGTGAGGTACGAGGTATAATATATGCAGTGTGTATAGATATATTGTATATACAGCAGTGTACTGATATGTTAGGTACGAGGTATAATAGATGGTGTGTACAGGTATATTGTATATACAGCATTGGATTGATATGTGAGGTACGAGCTGTCATTTATACCTCATATATCAGTACACTGCTGTATATACTATATACCTGAACACACTGCATATATTATACCACGTTCCTCACATATCAGTACACTGCTGTATACACTATACATCTGTACAGTATCTATTATGCCTCTTTTGTGTGCCAGGCCTGTTTTGTAATCCCAATCCGGCCCTGATGGCATAAATTATAAAACAGCAGCGAACATAGTTCATGGAACAAAGAGAGAGGCCTGGAATGGGTAGTGGGAGGGGCTATAAAAGGGGAATAGGGGCCCAATTTAGATTCTTGCTATGGGGCCCAGAGAGATAAGAGAAGTGACAGATGACACAGAGTTTAGATTATAGGTTGAATTAACCCTTTAGGATCAAATTGGCTTCTCAGGAGATATATATGTTAAAGGCATCTCATTCAGTAGCTATATAACTAAGGGTGGGTTCACATCTCCTTTATGGATTCAGTTAAGTGGGGACTGTGGGGACTATTTTATTATCAGCCAGTGACTGTGTTACTGTAATACTGTTATCAATTCAGCACATAGTTTTTCCCGTGCATTCACATTTCACTTCACTTGGTTCGTTGTACTACTGTCAGTGTCAGACTGTTGTCACTGTGGGTAACAAAGCACAACAGACAACAATGCACACCACAGGGACAGCTCCTGAGTCCTCCTGTCCGGCGTCAGCCTCAGACTCCCTTCACTATCACTATAATCAATCACTCTTCCTGATCCGGACTCACTCATTAGCGAGCTGAAGAGCCGACTGAGTCAGCAGCAGCAAGTGAATCGGATGGATAGCATCTGCGCATGCGCACCGGCACCTAGAGTCTTCGGTTCACTTGCGAGTCAGCTCAGCAGTCAGTGACTCAGCAAGTGAACCGAAGATCCGATTCATGAACCGATTCATCTGAAAGATCCGAACTTCCCATCACTACTGAGGTCATATCCGGCGGGCCGCGGCATTACAGGAACAGCACCAGCTGCTCTGACGTCCTGCCGCCGGATATACAGCACAGGATATCCGGCGGTAGGACGTCAGAGCAGCTGGTGCGGTTCCTGTAATGCCGGCCCGCCGGATATGACCTCAGTGCGCCCGCGGTTATCCCTCCTGCACGCTGTGCTGTGTACAACCTACTCAGCAGTTTCGACCAGCACACGGCCCACAGCGCTCAGCCACACCAGCCCGTGAGACAGCAGGAGCTTCTGGAGCAGGGCAGGTATCAGATAAACTCATCCAGTTGGAAGGGAGGGCAATCATAGTGCTGTTATGATTTATGGACACAGCTCTCAGCATGCTTAGCCAGCCTTCTATCTGGCTTTGCATCTTGAGAGTCACAGTCCACAGGCTGTTTCTGAGCCTGTGGACTGTGACTCTCAAGAAGCACAGCCAGATAGAAGGCTGGCTAAGCATGCTGAGAGCTGTGTCCATAAATCATAACAGCACTATGAAAATTACTGACTGGCTTAGCATGCTGAGAGCTCAGTCTCTATAACATAACACATTAAAGAAATTACTGTTTCTAGCTGCTAGTCCACAGCAGCTAGAAACAGTAATTTCTTTAAAGGGATTCTGTCACCAGGTTTGACCCCTGTCAGCTAAAAATATGCTGATGTTCGGGGCGTCTTCACGATTCCTAATGTGGGCTTATAAATGTCATCTGTGGGCTTATTTAGCTAAAAAAACAGCTTTTACTAACCTGTCAGTCAAACAAATAAGGTGCCTAAGGGGATGTTAATGGGTGCAAGATGCCCGCCGCACCCACCGCCGTTCGTGCCCAGCGCCGCCTTTCCGGACTTCTGCACCGCCTCCTAATCCTCTGTGCCGCCTCTCGCTCTCCCTCCCTCCCCCCTCCTTCTGCTGTAAGATCTCGCGCTTGCGCACAGGGCTCTGCCTGATGCGCCCGTGCAGACCTCTCCATTTGGCTTCTTACAGCGAAGTGCGCATGCGCCGGCACTTCGCTCAACCCCTGTATGCGCGAGATCTTACAGCAGGAGGAGGGGGAGGGAGGGAGAGCGAGAGGCAGCACAGAGGATTAGGAGGCGCCGCAGAAGTCCGGAAAGGCGGCGCTGGGCACGAACGGCGGCGGGTGCGGCCGACACCTTGCATCCATTAACATCCCCTTGGGCACCTTATTTGTTTGACTGACAGGTTAGTAAAAGCTGTTTTTTAGCTAAATAAGCCCACAGATGACATTTATAAGCCCACATTGGGAATCGTGAAGACGCCCTGAACATCAGCATATTTTTAGCTGACAGGGGTGAAACCTGGTGACAGAATCCCTTTAATGTGTTATGTTATTTAGACACAGCTCTCAGCATGCTTAGCCAGCCTTCTATCTGACTGGCTAAGCATGCTGAGTGCTGTGTCCATAAATCATAACACAGCTCTATGAAAATTACTGTTTCTAGCTGCTGTTGTCCACATTCCACAGCAGCTAGAAAACAGTAATCTTCATAGTCATGTTAAATGATCACTATAGTGTCAGGAAAACAAAGCGGTTTTCCTGACACTATAGTGCCCTGAGGGTGCCCCCACCCTCAGGGTCCCCCTCCCGTGTTCCCCCTCCATGTTGCCAAGATAGACGCCAAATGAAGGGGTAGTTGCAAGAACAAAATACTTTAATGGTATCGATAAAATATATATGTAATTAAGACACTGAGTGCAGTTCCATAAAAAGGCCCAGCAAAATCCTCAGCACCAGGCCCATGATGCTCTTAATCCGGCCCTGAGCTAGATCACAGTATGGCTGTAACTCAGTTGGTATATAAAAGATAGAGAGGCAGCGCAACAACTGTAGAGCGCCTCGCTGGTTTACAACCTGACCAGTGAATGGGACCCTGGACAGCTGCCGCGAACCTATGCCCGCGCTCCAGGAGCAGTAACCGGGAGAAGAATATGTATCAAGTGAAGAGAAGAACTAGATCGCTTGTCTGGTGCGGTCAGCGTAGTGGTATCAAAGTAGCTTTATTTTAATGTAGTCATTGTGTTTCAAGGGCTGGAACGCCCTCTTCCTCAGGACAATTTACAATTGATTGTTAACTGTCCTGAGGAAGAGGGCGCTCCAGGGCGCCCTTGAAACAGATCCGTCCCCATTGACTTGTGGATCCGTCTTGCTCAGTATCCCATGACGAAAAGAAAACCACAGCATGCTGCGGTTTGCTCTCCGGTATGAGAACGCAACCAAACGGAACGGAATGCATTTTGGAGCATTACATTTTGTCCGCATTGACAATGAATGGGGACAAAACTGAAGCTTTTTTTCCCGGTATTGAGACCCTATGACGGATCTCTATACCGGAAAATAGAAACACTTGTGTGAAAGTAACCTCAGTTGGAAATCACTTTCTTTGTCCAAGTGTTTTAATATAGACCACCATATTCTGTAGGTCACTGGAGAACGGCTGGTGATGCAGGAACCCTAAAACACCAGTAGCTGGTATTTGTGAGATTCATTTGAAAATTACATCATCAGTGCTTGTTTGCGTGCTGAGGTTTAGGGTGGTAGTTAGGAGTTTCGTTATTTAAAACCCCTATTAAGCTGACCATAAACTTCATCACTGCTAATCAAAAATAGCATCGGTTTATGTCAATCTGTAGGATAGGATTACATCTACACACCCCTCCTGATGGTACGGCGAGTTGCCACAATAAGATGAGAGGAAAAGCAATGGAGCGGGGCGCAGCCGTAGCGAAATGCGGCTTGACTATGGTGGAAGGTAGTGGCGTAGAGGGTTAAAGTGGATTTGGAAGGAGGGAGTCAGGGGAGGAGTGAGGGGTGGAGCGGCATTTTCGTACCGGCGATATAAGGCACTAGGGGGGGGGCTTGGGGTGTAGTCAGTAGTGTGCTGTGAAGTTGCCCACCCTCCCTCGTTTTTAATTTTCCTGGGGTATTTGTTTATTTCTGTGTCGTAGCAGGCGGGAAAACGGGGGGATCCTGGGAGGCAAAACTTGGAATAGGTGCATGGCTCTCTTTCAGTGTGCACCTACGAGGTTTGTGGTGAATGGAAAGCTTTGGGATCCTGTTTGGGCTAATAGACCGGCAGTGGTATAATTTCCAGGATTTGGTGCCCTTGGGTCGGAGAGTGCGGCCGAGGGTAAAGCTGGATTAAAACCTGGATCATAAGTGGAGGTTCGCGAGTAGCGAATATGGTTTTCTTGGATTGCCTTCTAGGATCCCTTTGCGTCATAGTATTCTGGGACAGGAAGTTAAGGAGAAGTTTTTTACATGTTGGTTTAATGATGCTATGGTTACAAGGTATTTTGTACAATGTTTGGTAGAGTATTGTTTGTTAATAAATTGCCGCTACGGCCTTTTACACCAAGTCAGGCTCATGAGTCGTTTTTGGGTTAAAGGGTTTTATGTGATAAGAGCCCAAGACTCTTCCATCCCAGGAAGTCAGAAAAGCAATGGAGCGGGGCGCAGCCGTAGCGAAATGTGGCTTGACTATGGTGGAAGGTAGTGGCGTAGAGGGTTAATGTGGATTTGGAAGGATGGGAATGAGGGGTGGAGTGGCATTTTCACGCCGGCGATATAAAGCACTAGGGGGAGGAGCTTGGGGTGTAGTCAGTAGTGTGCTGTGAAGTTGGTTGAACATCAGGTTGCATTTAACATGTCTTCTTTAGAGCAGTTAATTGAACAGATTAGGGCTGCTGCGGCTCATCATGGCTCGCAGCGTATTCAGGAGTCCCTGCAGGCGGCTTTGAGCGGAGGCGGGTCAGCGACTGTGGCCCTGGTGAGTGTGGCACGGGCGAGGAGATGCAGGCCCCCAGAGAGGCTTAGTCCTGAAGTTACCCCTGAGTCAGGTGGTGCCTAGGGAGCCCCTTAAGGGACCCTCCGGTGTGTAGGCGCGGCAGTGGTGCCAGCACTGCCCGCGGCCACACTGGGAGGAATCCCGCACGGCGGCTGGACTCTGCGGGAGGGGAACGGGTTAATCCCCGCTCCGGCTCCCTTTCGGCACAAGTGGAAGAGGATGCGGCGGCCCCCCTGCTATATGTCGGAGTCAGGGGGCGAGCCGGGAAAGTACCTGCAGTCGGGGCAGCTGCTTCTGATCGGTGGGCGGGCTCCAGGGGAAGCAAGTCAGAGGCGGCCCAGTTACAGAACACGGGAGGACAGGCAGGCAGAAGACGTGGTCAGCGCGCCGAGGCCCTCTGCTGGGAGCCGGAGGCAAATGCACCGCAGAGAGGACGAGCAGGCAGAGGATTCAAGCGCCGAGGACCCCTTCTGGGGGCTGGAGGCAATTGCGGCACAGGGACAAGAGCACAGCTGGTGCGGCTCCTCTCCCTAGAATGGCAGCGGAGGTAACAGGGAGTCTCGCTATGACCACCAAGAGGAGTGTCCCTGCGGCTGAGGCAGATGAAGGGGCTGACAACATTTTGCGGCCACCAGCCGGTGGGCCAGAGCCAGGGACGTGCACAGACATTTTGAAGGGCAGGAGCTTAAGTAAAAAAAAAAAGGGCACTTGTCATAATTTCAAAAAATGTTTGTACCACGAAGCTTACTTTTCTAGAAGTCCTACCTTGTTCTCCATGAATTTTTTGATACTGTAATTGTAAACACAACAGAATCCACAAATATAACTTTTTTGGTTTCACCGTACATATTATTGTAAAATGATGTCATTACAAGACTCTACAGACTCCACAGCACTACAACTATTGTTCCTTTGCATAGTTGTTTTGTTCCTGGACTTTAAATTATATACAATATATTACCAGGGTGGGCACTGAGGGCAGACAGGCACTAAAGGAACTTAGGCAGCAGACGGAGTCACACAGGCTTGCTCCCCTGCATTAATCCCGCTGGGGGGATCACGTGACGTAGCAGAAGTGCGTCACGCACGTCTGCTACCCAGGCAGCCCCTGCGCTAGCCTTAAAGGACCTTGTCATCCTGACCCTACACTGGTGAGCAAGCGGACTGGTGAATAAATAGGAGGTAGGTCGCTTTGTGAAGCGTCAGGGTGGTTTTGTGGTGCGGCATAAGGCGTTAGAGGCCGCGTCCACAATGTTTTTGAGGCCGGATGGGGTACATTTAAATGACGTGGGGATTGATCTGTGGACATTGGGCTTGCGGGATAGCTTGGAAATGGCCTTCAAGGTGTGGAGAGACGAGCATAGGTGAGGTGACACCTTTGCTCGTCTGGTGGCAAGAAAACGGGGCGATCCTGGGAGGCAAAACTTGTAATAGGTGCATGGCTCTATCTCTTTTAGCGTGCACCTACGAGGTTTGTGGTGAATGGAGAGCTGGGGGATCCTGTTTGGGCTAATAGCCCAGCAGGGGTATAATCTCCAGGAGTTGCTGCCCTTGGGTCGGAGAGTGCGCCCGAGGGTAAAGCTGGATTAAAACCTGGATCATAAGTAGAGGTTCGCGAGTGGCGAATATGTTTTTTTGGGATTGCCTTCTAGGATCCCTTTGCGTCATAGTATTCTGGGACAGGAAGTTAAGAAGAAGTTTTTTACATGTTGGTTTAATGTTACTATGGTTACAAGGTATTTTGTACAATGTTTGGTAAATTATTGTTTGTTAATAAATTGCCGCTACGGTCTTTTACACCAAGTCAGGCTCATGAGTCGTTTTTGGCTTAAAGGGTTTTATGAGATAAGAGCCCGAGACTCTTCCATACCAGGAAGTCACATATATTACTTTTATTTAAATAAGCAGTCCATTCACCCTCAATATTGTGTTACCGTTAACTTGTCTTCATAGTAAAGCTGAGTCGAATATCTGCTGACTTCATGTTCCCTCACTGGCCATATGACATCTTCACAACCTCAGCTGTTTTTGTTTCATATATTGCAGAAATTGAAGGAACATTTCAGGAAAAACTTACACAGTGTAATGTCCAAGGCATGACTCCCCAAAGATATGTCAGAGGGGTCTAAGCTTGTCTACCTCTTCCCATTAAAAAAAACATGCTCTGCCAACATGGTGCAGACAGTAGGAATACTTGTTGGCTGAACTTTTGTTCTATCTCAAATGTATGAGGACCTTTAGGGTATGTTCTAACGGAGAATTTTGGGTTTGGGTTTGGTGCTGAAAACCGGGCAGAATCTGCACTGAAATTGCTGAAACGGCTTAAAGGGGTTATCCGAGTTAATAAAAATAAAACCTCTTAAAATCAGGATATACATATAATTTGGTTAAAGGGAGTCTGTCACCACATTTCAGCATATTAGACCGATCAAATAGGGTTATATGATACACCCAGAACTTAAAAACGGTACCTTTGTTGTAGAAAACTGACTTTTCTTTTAGCCGAAAATGAACTTATAAGGTTATGTTAATGAGCCCTCTCAAGTGCCCAGGGCGGTCTCTCAATCCTCGGAGCCCCAGGCAGCACCTCCTAAACGGCTCATAACCCCGCCCTCCGTGCGCCTCTGCCCGCCCGTTTACTCCCCTCCCCTGTCCTTTTCCAATGCGGCTGTGCGGTCCAAATCGTAGCGGGCGCATGCGCAATGCGATGCCCGCTCCTGGCAGGGCATCGCGATACCTACTGCGCATGCGCCCGCTACGATTTGGCGGGCAGAGGCGCACGGAGGGCGGGGTTATGAGCCGTTTAGGAGGTGCTGCCTGGGGCTCCGAGGATTGAGAGACCGCCCTGGGCACTTGAGAGGGCTCATTAACATAACCTTATAAGTTCATTTTCGGCTAAAAGAAAAGTCTGTTTTCTACAACAAAGGTACCGTTTTTAAGTTCTGGGTGGATCATATAACCCTATTTGATCGGTCTAATATGCTGAAATGTGGTGACAGACTCCCTTTAAGCTAGATTTCATCAAGTTAAAACCCATATGTCCACCTTTTCATGGTTCTGTCATTGCTTTGTTTACATGCTGAAGTACATGCTGAGGGGGCATGTAACAACAAAGCCTGAGCTCTGCCTCATGAATATTTCTGGGCGTGAACAACCTGACCTTTCCTTCACCCTGCTCTGCACTTTGCAAAAAAACAAAAACAAACATGATCATCTCCTAGCTCACACTGGCAGAAGATCTTCCTGTCACATTGCAGCTGCCGGATCCGCCGATCAGTGTGACAAGTGACAGCATTTGTAGACGGATCCAGGTGCGGATCCGTCAAGAAATGCATTACAAGAACGGATCCGTCTCTCCGCTTGTCATGCGGATGGACGGATCCCTCTGGCAGTCTTTTTCTCAGTTTTCATGGTCTGCTCATGCGCAGACCGGAAAGACGGATCCATCCTTCAGTTGTTTTGCACTGCCCGATCCGGCAGGCAGTTCCGTCGTTGGAGCTGCCTGACGGATCCGCCGATCAGTGTGACAACTGACAGCATTTGCAGACGGATCCAGGTGCGGATCCGTCTAGAAATGCATTGCAAGAACGGATCCGTCTATACGCTTGTCATGCGGATGGACGGATCCCTCTGGCAGTCTTTTTCACAGTTTTCCCGGTTTGTGCATGCGCAGACCGGAAGGACGGATCCGTCCTTCAGTTGTTTTGCACTGCCCGATCCGGCAGGCAGTTCCGTCGTCGGAGCTGCCTGCCGGATCCGCCGATCAGTGTGACAACTGACAGCATCCGTCTATACGCTTGTCATGCGGATGAACGGATCCGTGTGGCAGTCCTTTTCACAGTTTTCATGGTCTGCTCATGCGCAGACCGGAAGGACGGATCCATCCTTCAGTTGTTTTGCAATGCCGGATCCGGCAGGCAGTTCCGTCGTCAGAACTGCTCGCCGGATCACTATGCTGCAAGTGTGAAAGTAGACTTAGTCCATTATAGTCAACGGGGACGGAACGGCAGTCCAGCGGCACGGCCAAATAGCGGCAGGGCGGATCCGACAGGGTGAACAGCCTGTCGGATACGTCCTGCCGCTAGTGTGAAAGTACACTTACGCTAGTGTGAAATGTATCACAGTATCTGTATCTAAGCAATATCTATATTATTCAAATATATATTCAATATAGATATTGCTTAGATAAATATATGTATTGGTGGCAGATATGGATTATGTATAGCTGAATCCAAAAATATGATTGACATTTTTTTTTTTTCCCAGGGGGTGTTCAATGTGTAATGTCTACTAGTGGGGTGGGGAGGGGAAGTAAGAACAGGGAACAGGGCTGTAAGAACAGGGAACAGGGCTGTAAGAACGATCCATGTGTACAAACTGGCACCTCTAGCCCAGTGAGTGCAGGAGCGATAACATACCCTGCTGCTGGAGAAGAGATCGCCTCGGCTCTGGTATGTACCGCGCATGAGCGATCGCATACCAGAGCCGAGGCAGTGTGAGGAGAGCTGGAGAGGGGCAGGCACCAGAGGCTCTGACGTCTCGTTTACAGAGCCTGGCCGCTCCCTTAAGCAGGGAGAAGCCTGTAAACGAGACGTCAGCACCAGAGCCGGCTTGCTGACGTCAGGGGTCACATGACCCAGAATTAAACTGGCCAAACGGGGAAAGATAGCTAAGGGCTCTTTCACACTTGCGTTATTGTCTTCCGGCATAGAGTTCCGTCGTCGGGACTCTATGCCGGAAGAATACTGATCAGGATTATCCTAATGCATTCTGAATGGAGAGTAATCCGTTCAGGATGCATCAGGATGTCTTCAGTTCCGGTACGGAACGTTTTTTGGCCGGAGAAAATACCGCAGCATGCTGCGCTTTTTGCTCCGGCCAAAAATCCTGAAGACTTGCCGCAAGGCCGGATCCGGGATCAATGCCCATTGAAAGGCATTGATCCGGATCCGGCCTTAAGCTAAACGTCGTTTCGGCGCATTGCCGGACCCGACGTTTAGCTTTTTCTGAATAGTTACCATGGCTGCCGGGACGCTAAAGTCCTGACAGCCATGGTAAGTGTAGCGGGGAGTGGGGGAGCAGTGTACTTACCGTCCGTGCGGCTCCCCGGGCGCTCCAGAGTGACGTCAGGGCGCCCCAAGCGCATGGATCACGTGATCACATGGATCACGTCATCCATGCGCATGGGGCGCTCTGACGTCATTCTGGAGCGCCCGGGGAGCCGCACGGACTGTAAGTATACCGCTCCCCTGCTCCCCGCTACTACTATGGCAACCAGGACTTTAATAGCGTCCTGGGTGCCATAGTAACACTGAAAGCATTTGGAAGACGGTTCCGTCTTCAAATGCTTTCAGTACACTTGCGTTGTTACGGATCCGGCAGGCACCTCCGGCAACGGAAGTGCATGCCGGATCCCAACAACGCAAGTGTGAAAGAGGCCTTATAGAAGTGATTTAAAGAAACTTTCAGTTAACTAGAATAAGAGTAATTAGAATAAATTTATTTAAGTCGGATAACCCCTTTGTTTTTAAGTGGCCGAGTATTTTTGTCACGCTCTTTTCAAGACTGTATCAAGAATGTCCAGGTCCTTTCTTGCAAGGTTACTGAGCGGATCCTTCACAAATCCATATTGGGAGCCTGCTCGCGGTTTAGCTCCATTTAACTGAGCTAAACCCAGATCACCAAAAAGCAACAGCCAGTAAATAAGTAAATCAATAAATCTTTATTATACAATTATCATAAAATTACATCATTAAAATAGATCCATGATGGTCAAAAGATACATA
Source organism: Bufo bufo (assembly GCF_905171765.1). Lineage (NCBI taxonomy): Eukaryota > Metazoa > Chordata > Amphibia > Anura > Bufonidae > Bufo > Bufo bufo. Next base: position 185,181,711 of record NC_053389.1, read on the forward strand.
AGGCACATGGCTAAAGCGGGGAACACAAACGGTTGACAATTATACGGAATAGATGGAACCTGGTATATTAGTCAGAAGTGAAAACATAACAGATAAAGTGCAAGTGTATACAGATATACTTCAGTAAATAAAACTTAAGTAAGAAAGACACCAAATATAGCCAGGAACAAAGTGCAAAATATAATTTATGAGTATACCATACCGGCCGCAGGACCCTGCGCCCCGACGCGCGTTTCCCTCAAAGCTTCATCAGGGTAAAGACTGATAGCCACATAGTTAGACCAACCTATAATAAAAACTCTATAATAAGGCCTCATGCACACGACCGGTTTTTTTTGCGGTCCGCAAAACGGATTTCCGTTGTTCCGTGATCCGTGACCGTTTTTTCTTCCGTGGGTCTTCCTTGATTTTTAGAGGATCCACGGACATGAAAAGTGAATAAAAAAACTAAGTCAAGTTTGCATTGAAAATGATAGGAAAAACGGAAACGGATCACGGACACGGATCACGGACGCGGATGACTATCTTGTGTGCATCCGTGATTTTTCACGGACCCATTGACTTGAATGGGTCCGTGAACCGTTGTCCGTGAAAAAAATAGGACAGGTCATATTTTTTTCACGGACTGGAAAAACGGATCACGGACGCGGAAGCCAAACGGTGCATTTTCCGATTTTTCCACGGACCCATTGAAAGTCAATGGGTCCGCGAAAAAAAGCGCAGAACGGAACAACGGCTGCGGATGCACACAACGGTCGTGTGCATGAGGCCTAAGGTGTACAAAATACACTGAGGTCTAGTATGATATACTGAAACCAACAAAAGAGGAGAGACCAATAACCCCATTGAAGAATGAGAAAACACTCATAAAATATATGTAGTTTATTAGGGCACAAAATAATAAATATACCATAACACAAAGGCACAAGGTAAAAACGGGGGGATGGGACGCCCCGTGTAGCGGGACTGTGAACCCCCACCCTCACATATACCAGACTAACAAGGAAAGGTGTCATAAAACAGTAAGTGTAGACCCGCACATTAATGGGAGAACTGTAGATTCGCCCAGAATAACATATAAGCATATGTATTGCACACATGTGAAAGATCAATAGGGTCACACATAACAGACTTGCCCAACACATAAATTACCCATGATATGCGGGAACACAGGGTGTATGACAGGAGCTGCACCTCGACGCGCAGTTCGCAAAGAAAGGCTTCGTCAGGAGGTAAAGATTACACGCAGGTGTCCGTCTTTAAATAGTGTGGTCCACAACCGGCATTCGACTTTGCGCATGCGCCCAGTGATTAAGGATGTAACATCATAGAAACGCGCCACCCGCTGCCCGGAAAGCAAGCGAGACCCGCCCATCACGTCACATGGCCAGGCAAGGAAGAGGGAGCCGTGCTGGAGACGCGCAGCCACACCCCCTCCCGTTCGATCACATGACACGAGGGCGCCCGTCAGTCGGCTCCCATGGAAACCAGGTATAGGAGCGCCCCCACAATGTCACTCCACAGCGCACCGGTGCGATGCGCAATTGCCAGGTGGAGACAATAAGTGGAAGACAAATGGGGCAAATATCATAAATATCGTCTAGGTCAGTGGTGGTGAACCTTTTACAGACCGAGTGCCCAAACTGTAACCCAAAACCTACTTATTTATCGCAAAGTGTCAACACTGCAATTCAATATGAATACCAATATAGTATATCTTCCATGTACTTTATCATTTAGCTATAATATCCTGCCTACATTCAGTGCGCTGCCTGTGCTGTTCATAGTGCGCCCTGCGCTGATGAATGGCAGGAAAAATCTATGGCATATTGGTACACCTTAGACTTTTTCCATGGTGTGGGTGCCCACAGAGAGGGCTCCGAGTGCCGCCTCTGGCACCCGTGCCATAGGTTCGCCACCACTGGTCTAGGTAATACAGCATACAGGGGTAACATAATACTCAAAAGTAACATAACATGTCCCAAGTGCAATATACCTCCCATTACAGTACATATCATGTCAAGGCAAGTTGTAAAATCCAATGATTATAGAATTATAAAAAATAATTAATAAATACAAAATACAATGATAAAGTATTGGCAAACAAGCAGGGATATATTCCCCCTCTCAATCATACCACATGATGCGTAACTAAAAGTGACCTATACTATAAGTGACATACTAACAATATACCCTCATAATAGATACAGTGATATCATTAAACAATATACCATAATGGTGGTGTAATAATGAAAAAGTTAATTAATTGAAAAGTGATATACAGGACTGAGAAACAATCAATAAAAATAATTGAAAATTTCTCATCCCCCCTTCCATATATAATTTAGTATAAAATATAATACTAAAAAGTGCAATTCATATATAAAGTGCAATACATGTCACAATATCAGAACACTTAATATAAACTATAAAACCAATCCACATTATAAAAATAAAAAATAATAATAAAAATGAATGACGTGAATATAAAGTGTGAAAACAATAAAGTGCATAGTGCAATACAGCCCTGAGACATATCCACAGAGCATATCCCTACAAAAGGAGATAATAATAATAAATGCTAGATACATTATAAGTGCCAATGCCCCAACTGCATCATGAGGTCGCCAAATACTAACAAAAAAGTATAAAGGAAAAAAGAGCAGCAGCCAAAACCCCCCACACAGATGTGTGTAGGTATTAGGATGTTAATGGATATCCATTGCTCCAATAGCAGTTTTTCTTCTCTAGGCCCGAGTCTCACATGTCTCCAGTAGAACCACACAAAATCGCAGCAGAATTAGATGTACTATGAAAAACAAATAACAACAATAAATACATAATAAGGGGACAACCAAAAAAAACACGATTTATAGAAAAGACTTGAAGCTAACTATCTCAATTAAACCTCTAGGGATCTCGCTCTTAAGCAGAACAATCCATTTTGTCTCCAGCTGCAGCTCCAGCTTCTTAATATCACCTCCACGACAGCCCATGGAGACCCTGTCAATGCCCCTAACCTGTAAAGCTCGGGGGTCACAATTGTGTTTATCCCTAAAATGTAGGGCTATAGGTTGAAATTGGGTCAACTCGTCTTATTCTGTGGTAGCTGCTTGGCGGATCTTACTTGCATGTTCAAATACCCTAACACGCAACTCCCTAGTCGTCATCCCAACATACAAGAGATTGCAGGGACATGTGATCAGGTATATCACAGATGCAGTTATGCATGTGATGTGATGTACAATATGATAATCCCGTAGACCCTCAGAGTCCATAAATGTGGAGGTCCGAACCATGTATCTACATTCCTGGCAGTTGTTACATGGGTAAGAGCCCCATTTAGGGCCCTTACTCCCAAAGATATAAGATGGCGATGGGGATACATAGTGGCTGTTGGTAACCATATCACCCAGGTTTTTGGATCGACGCCATGTAACCTGGGGATAGTCTCGAAGTGTCGCCCGCAAATCATTATTTGAGAGCAGTATGGGCCAGTAGTTGGTAAGTATTTCACGTATTTTACGCCATTGCATATTAAAAGGCGTAATGAACCGACAGCTAGTATTATCGGTCTTTTGTCTATTGCTGGCCAAGAGAGAGTCCCGATTTGTGGATTTAGCACGTGTATAACCCCTCTTAAAGACAACCTGTCACCAGGATTTTGTGTATAGAGCTGAGGACATGGGTTGCTAGGTGTCCGCTTGCACATCTGCAATATCCAGTCCCCATAGCTCTGTGTGCTTTTATTGTGTAAAAAAAACTATTTGATACATATGCAAATTAACCTGAGATGAGTCCTGTACGTGAGATGAGTCCGGGACAGGACTCCTCTCAGGTTAATTTGCATATGTATCAAATAGTTTTTTTTACAAAATTAAAAGCACACAGAGCTATGGGGACTGGGTATTGTGGATGAGCTAGCGGCCATCTAGCAACCCATGTCCTCAGCTCTATACCCAAAATCCTGGTGACAGGTTCCCTTTAATGTCACGTTAATTATACGCTCTATTTTGAAATCTCCTGGACAACTCCCTAGACTGGGCCTCAAATCTCTGATCGCTTGAGCAGACACGTCGAAGGCGCAAAAATTGTCCCACCGGAATGGCCCTAACCGTCTGTGGGTAATGTGAGGACTTGGCATATAGGAGGGTGTTAGTGGATGTTACATCCTTAATCACTAGGCGCATGCGCAAAGTCGAATGCTGGTTGTGGACCACACTTTTTAAAGACGGACACCTGCGTGTAATCTTTACCTCCTGAAGAAAGCCTTTCTTTGCGAACCGCGCGTCGAGGTGCAGCTCCTGTCATACACCCAGTGTTCCCGCATATCATGGGTAATTTATGTTTTGCTTTATACATGCCTAGTATGTTATCTTAGTGTTATTGCTTACACATACCACTCTTGTTTCACCCGTATCTAGTTACTATATGAATTGGCTGTCTGTATTACACGTGACGGCCACAATAGTTACTAGTGTTGGGCAAGTCTGTTATGTGTGACCCTATTGATCTTTCACATGTGTGCAATACATACAGTACAGACCAAAAGTTTGGACACACCTTCTCATTCAAAGAGTTTTCTTTATTTTCATGACTATGAAAATTGTAGATTCACACTGAAGGCATCAAAACTATGAATTAACACATGTGGAATTATATACATAACAAACAAGTGTGAAACAACTGAAAATATGTCATATTCTAGGTTCTTCAAAGTAGCCACCTTTTGCTTTGATTACTGCTTTGCACACTCTTGGCATTCTCTTGATGAGCTTCAAGAGGTAGTCCCCTGAAATGGTTTTCACTTCACAGGTGTGCCCTGTCAGGTTTAATAAGTGGGATTTCTTGCCTTATAAATGGGGTTGGGACTATCAGTTGCGTTGAGGAGAAGTCAGGTGGATACACAGCTGATAGTCCTACTGAATAGACTGTTAGAATTTGTATTATGGCAAGAAAAAAGCAGCTAAGTAAAGAAAAACGAGTGGCCATCATTACTTTAAGAAATGAAGGTCAGTCAGTCAGCCGAAAAATTGGGAAAACTTTGAAAGTAAGGGCTATTTGACCATGAAGGAGAGTGATGGGGTGCTGCGCCAGATGACCTGGCCTCCACAGTCACTGGACCTGAACTCAATCGAGATGGTTTGGGGTGAGCTGGACCGCAGAGTGAAGGCAAAAGGGCCAACAAGTGCTAAGCATCTCTGGGAACTCCTTCAAGACTGTTGGAAGACCATTTCAGGGGACTACCTTTTGAAGCTCATCAAGAGAATGCCAAGAGTGTGCAAAGCAGTAATCAAAGCAAAAGGTGGCTACTTTGAAGAACCTAGAATATGACATATTTTCAGTTGTTTCACACTTGTTTGTTATGTATATAATTCCACATGTGTTAATTCATAGTTTTGATGCCTTCATAGTCATGAAAATAAAGAAAACTCTTTGAATGAGAAGGTGTGTCCAAAGTTTTGGTCTGTACTGTATGCTTATATGTTATTCTGGGCGAATCTACAGTTCTCCCATTAAAGTGCGGGTCTACACTTAGTGTTTTATGACACCTTTCCTTGTTAGTCTGGTATATGTGAGGGTGGGGGTTCACGGTCCCGCTACACGGGGCGTCCCATCCCCCCCTTTTTACCTTGTGCCTTCGTGTTATGGTATATTTATTATTTTGTGCCCTAATAAACTACATATATTTTATATGAGTGTTTTCTCATTCTTCAATGGGGTTATTGGTCTCTCCTCTTTTGTTGATAGCCACATAGTACCTATATACCAATCCAATCTAAAATAATCCACACCACCTGTTAGGCTCACCTAAATTACATCATGCATGGCATCTCCTCATGCTACACGCCACTAAACAGGATGTGACATACCGGAATTGACGCTATGCGTCTTACGCTGGAACGCCCACAAAACCCAGACCGCATATATATATAAGTATCTCGGTGTAAATTTATACATAATATACAGGGGTGTAGCTAGAAATGACTGGGCCCCATAGCAAAAAAATATTATGGGCCCCCCCTCCTCGGATTTCCACATACCTCTCGGACCTCGCCGCCACATCCGCAGCTCCTCATGCACTTGCGACGGTTACGCGTAGGACTGAGCACAGACAGTTGGTCACTGGCAACGCATTTGTGCCAGTGTAGGAAATGTATGAATCTAAATGTCTGTGTATTAACCCTTTCATGACCAAGGGTCATTGATGCCCTAGTGTCCAGGTCAAAATTTACAAATCTGACATGGGTCACTTTATGTGGTAATAACTTTGGAACACTTTTACTTATCTAAGCCATTCTGAGATTGTTTTCTCGTGACACATTGTACTTCATGATAGTCATATATTTGAGTCAATATATTTCACCTTTATTTATAAAAAAAAACTAAATGTACCCAAATTTTGAAAAATTCACAATTTCCAAATTTCAATTTCTCTGCTTCTAAAACAGAAAGTGATACCTAATAAAATATTATTACTTAACATTCCCCATATGTCTACTTTATGTTGGCATCATTTTGGAAATGTAATTTATTTTTTTAGGACGTTAGAAGGCTTAGAAGTTTAGAAGCAATTCTTAAAATTTTTAGAATATTTCCAAAACCCACTTTTTAAGGACCAGTTCAGGTCTGAAGTCACTTTGTGGGGCCTACATAGTGGATACCCCCATAAATGACCCCATTGTAGAAACTACACCCCTCAAGTTACTCAAAACTGATTTTACAAACTTTGTTAACCCTTTAGGTGTTCCACAAGAATTAAAGGAAAATGGAGATGAAATTTCTTAATTTCACTTTTTTGGCTGATTTTCCATTTTATTACATTTTTCTCTTTAACACATTGAGGGTTAACAGCCAAACAAAACTCAATATTTATTACCCTGATTCTGCGGTTTACAGAAACACCCAATGTGTGGTCGTAAACTGCTGTACGGGCACACGGCAGGGCGCAGAAGGAAAGGAATGCCATACGGTTTTTGGAAGGCAGATTTTGCTGGATTGGTTTTCTGAACGCCATATGTTTTTTATTTTTCTGCCGATCGTCTTGTGCAGGGGCTCGTTCTTTGCAGAAAGTGTTGAAGTTTTAATTGGTACCATTTTTGGGTACATAGGATTTTTTGATCATTCATTATTACACTTTATGGGGCAAGGTGACCAAAAAATTGGCTGTTTTGGAACAGTTCATTTATTTATTTTTACAGCGTTCATCTGAGGAGTTAGGTCATGTGATAGTTTTATAGATAAGATCGTTACGGACGTGGCAATACCTAATACGTATACTTTTTCTTATTTATTTAAGGTTTTACACAATAATAGCATTCTGAAACCAAAAAAATTATGTTTTAGTGTCTCCATAGTCTGAGAGCCATAGCTTTTATATTTTTAGGGTATCATTTTTTGCGGGATGAGGTGACGGTTTGATTGGTACTATTTTGGGGGTCATAAGCCCTTTTTAATCTCTTGCTGTTGCACATTTTGTGATGTAAGGTGACAAAAATTGCTTTTTTTTTTTTATGGTGTTTATCGGACGGGGTCTATCATGTGATATATTTATAGAGACGGTCGTTACGGACGCGGTGACTCCTATATGTGTATTTTATTTTATTTTTTTATTTTTTATAGGAAAAGGCAATTTCTTTTTAATTTACATTTTTATTTATTTTTTTATTTTTCATTTTTATTATTTTCACTTTCTTTTTTTATCAAGTCCCTCTTGGATCATGAAGATCCAGTGGGGCTGATGGCTCTGTACTATACTTTGCAATGCTCTTGCATTGCAAAGTATAATACTATTAGATGCCCTGTAGGTGGCAGCACTGGACGCCTTTGCCATGGCAACCGGACGCTTTTGCAAAGCGTCCGGTTGCTATGGCAACCACCGGGCGCTGCCATCACAGCGCTGCAGCCCCGATGGTTGAGAGAGGGAGCTCCCTCCCTCTATTAAACCCATGATGCCGTGACTGCGGCATCTATGGGGTTACAGCAGAGTGTCAGCATAGAGCTGACACTCGCTGCTGATGGGCGGCGGCTCAGGAATGGAGTCGCCGCCATCACACACAGCAGGGGGACCGGGGGGCAGCGCTGGAAAGGGGGGGGCGAGGGGGGTACGGCCACCAACATTGAGGGTGAGGGAGGCTGGGGCAGGAGGGGCGGGGAGAATGCATGGGGCGGACCGCATCAGGGGCAGACATGAATATGGATCGGGCGGGGGAACTACTGCATCAGGGGCAGGCGCGGACAGGGGGGTGTTGGAGGCGCACAGATCGGGGGGCACAGGAAGGGGGCACAGAGACACAGAGGGGGCACAGAGCGCAGATCAGAGCCTGAAACCGGCATTTTTTCACTGCCGCGATCCGATTGGTTAGTCTGCACAGACTAACCAATCGGATCGATTGTCGGCAAGGGGCCACTCTGATTGGTCCCTTGCCCGCATTACTGGACTGTATGCTGTCCGTGACAGCAGCAGTGCAGGGGCAGAAGCTTTAATCCAAGCGCTTTGCAGCGCTTGGATTAAAGAGCTGGTTTGACGTTTATAGACGTGATAGCTGCACGGGGCATGTGCAAATATCACGTATATAAACGTATTGCAGTCGGGAAGGGGTTTAAGTAGGACTAGTCAGAACTGCGGGACCACTCCAGGGGTCAAGTCCTGGGAAAAAAAAGTGTGGAACCCCCCCCCCCCCCCAAAAAAAAAATATATTTCGCAGAAAATTCAGTGCTACATAAAACATAAACAAAAACTGAATTTGCGCTATATGTCTGTTCAGACATAATTCGTCTCTTTCATATCATAAGCTCCCCTTATATATAATTTACTTACAGTTCTGAAGACTCAGGGGGTGCTGGCTGGCTTGGCCTCAGGGGTGCTGGCTGCTTGGCCGGGCAGAAGGAGTGTGGGAGACTGTGAGGCCTTTTTTCTCCAAGCTGCTCCGGAAAAAAAAAATTCATTATACCTCAGGTCAGACCACCAATCATACCCCCAATGTTAATCAGACCTCAGCTAACAGCCCCAATAAGATGCCCAATGTTCATAAGACCTCAGATAACACCTCAGCTCAGACCCCAATATGAATGACCCCCAATCAGACCTCAGATAAGAGCCCCATGCCTTATAGCAACCCCCAGTAGCCTTATAGCAGCCCCCAGTAGCCTCATACCAGCCCCCAGTAGCCTCTCCACCAGCCCCCAGTGCCTCTCACCAGCCCCCAGTGCCTCTCACCAGCCCCCAGTGCCTCTCAATCAGCTCCCAGTGCCTCTCATCAGCAGCCCCCAGTCAGTGCATCTCCATCAGCCCCCAGTCAGTGCATCTCCATCAGCCCCCAGTCAGTGCATCTCCATCAGCCCCCAGTCAGTGCATCTCCATCAGCCCCAGTGCCTCTCCATCAGCCCCCAGTGCGACCTCCCCGGTATTAAAATCATTGGTGGGCAGTGCGCCCTCCCCCTCTCCCCTGTATTAAAATCATTGGTGGGCAGTGCACCCTCCCCTTTTATTAAAATCATTGGTGGGCAGTGTGCCCTCCCCCCCCTCCCCTGTATTAAAATTATTGGTGGGCAGTGCGCCCCCCCGTATTAAAATCATTGGTGGGCAGTGCGCCCTCTCACCCCCTCCCCAGTATTAAAATCATTGTGGGGCAGTGCACCCTCTCCCAACCCCCCTCCCCAGTATTAAAATCATTGGTGGGCAGTGCGCCCTCCCCTGTATTAAAATCATTGGTGGGCAGTGCGCCCCGCCCCTCCGGTATTAAAATCATTGGTGGCAGTGCGCCCCCCCTCCCCAGTATTAAAATCATTGGTGGGCAGTGCGCCCTCCCCCCCCTCCCCAGTATTAAAATCATTGGTGGGCAGTGCGCCCTCCCCAGTATTAAAATCATTGGTGGGCAGTGCACCCCCCCCCCCCCAGTATTAAAATCATTGGTGGGCAGTGCGCCCTCCCCCAACATTGGTGGCAGCGGCAGTTCCGATCGGAGTCCCAGCAGTGTAATGCTGGGGCTCCGATCGGTTACCTTGGCAGCCAGGATGCTACTGAAGTCCCTGTCTGCCATGGTCAGTTAGTCAGCATGCATACTTACATACGCTGTGGCCGGCCCGACGCTCCTTCTTGTAACTCGTCACAGGTCTGTGCGGCGCATTGCTTATGCTTATAGCAATGCGCCGGACAGACCTGAGACGAGTTACAAGAAGATGGAGCGTCGGGCGGCCACAGCGCATTTAAGTATGCTACTAACTAACTAATCATGGCAGGCCAGACCTTCAGTAGCGTCCTGGCTGCCATGGTAACCGATCGGAGCCCCAGCATTACACTGCTGGGACTCCGATTGGAACTGCGCTGCCACCAATGATGGAGGGGGGATGGGGGGTTACTGTGGCTCTCCTGGATTGAGGGGGGCCCCTTGGGCCCCCCTGACTTAGGGGCCCGGTCGCAATTGCGACCGCTGCGACCCCTATAGCTACGCCAGGTGATAATATATCAATCAATAAAATGGAGAATACAGAACATGCTTCGATTCTCACTCATGTACACAGACCCATTGAAATTAATGGGTCAGGATTCAGTGCGGGTGCTATGCCTTCATTTCACACATTGAACCCGTGCAGAAAACTCGCTCGTGTAAAAGTGCCTAGTAGTCAGGGGAATGCTGCAGTTCCAGTCTGGGTAAAGCACAGGACGGGAGCAGCTACAAGGCCTGAGGCCTGGCCTTTCCTCCTCAGTCACCATGACGACCAGCACCACTCCTACTTCCTGCATAGGTGGCGCCGAGGGGGTTAAATGAAGGCGGCATAGACTGTTGAGACGATACAGTGGGGTTAAGGCTATCAGCAGCTAGCAGCTTGTGTTATGGAAGTTACCAAAATAAAGCGGGGTATCTCTCCAGACCTAGTTGGTCTGCTTATTGTGTTTCCTGGTGATCCAGGCTATCCTCCCCTGCCCTCTGATTGGTGGCTAAAGATGGTAGGGGCCATGTAGGGTTAAAGGGGGATGAGGCAAGTCTCTGCCTCTTTCTCTATGGCACCAGCGGCAGCTTGCAGCAGGTATGGCCACAGAGGAGCAGCTTTTGGCAGCGCTTGCTGCACACTTCCAAACTGAGGGCCCGTCTTTTCTATCCCGCCTGATGGCGGGCTTACAAGCGCCCCACTCATCTATTCCCCCGCCCGCCCCTTGCACACAACTACCGGAGCGGCCGGGTGGCAGGCGGTCCACCTGCCCGTCTCAGCCCCTCACCTGCCCCAGTACCTCGCCGCACCAGAAGCCGGCGGCAGCAGCAGCACAACGATCCTCTGGCTTCCAGGGTTCGGAGGGACTCCTGCGCTTCGTCCTGTACGTCCGCAGGCCACGCCCACCCGCTCACCAACTTCCGGCGCGGCGGGAACTGCAGCTTCAGTTCCCGCCGGCCGAGTCACAGCCCCTCCTTCCTGTTTGCCCTGTGCAGCACACCATGGGGAATCGGCACAGCGAGCGCTCCTCTGCTGAGGAGAATATAACGCTACTGCCGCAGATGCAGTCATTGGCCCCTACTGAAGAGGCCCATATGGGGGAGGCTGTTTATAGTACTGCTGTAGCTGTAGCAGCGCCGCACACACAGCCTACAGAACAGATCATGCCCCCTCCAGGCCCCCCAATGCAGCTGCTTCCTAGCTATGTTCCCACCCCCCAGCCACTGTTACAGTCACCCCCCCTCCTCTTCACATCCCAAATGCATCTGCCAACCTACAGATGACCCTGCCGGGTAGCGCTCCTCCTGGGCAGGAGCCTGCCCCACGCCAGCCTTCCCGACATAGATCACCTGCAGTTACACACGACCGCCGAGAAAGGTGCAGGTCGGGTTCTCACCGTTGCCGCCGTTCCCGCCATGTATCCAGCCAGCGCCCATAGCCGGAGTAGCCGTTCGACACGGTCAAGATCGCGCTATGGCGGACGCCTTCGTCTTCGGAGTTGAGCTCCTGCGGTTCGGACTCCGGCAGGTCACGTTCTCGAAGTATGCGGGCCCCCCAGACATCAGTCAAGAAGGCCTTCCCGTGTGGCGAGTCTGCCAGCGCGGTTCCAACAACAACTCCCCAGGCGAGTTTAGTCGCTCCTACACAACAGAATCCTTCTACCGTGAGTACATTTTACTGGGGCCTGGGGTGCGGACACAGTAGCCAAAGGTTTAGTTCGGCGCTTAGGGCCTTGCTAGCACAATTAGACCCCGGTTCTTCCCTGACACAGCCCGCCACGGAGGCTACTCTGTCCAGTAAGTCCAGACCTAGCGATCATAAGGAATCAATATTTTGCGGGTTAACTCCGTTAGGTGCCCACCTAGATGATGACACCAAAAACAAAATATGGGCTAACCAGTATATAGATATCTGGTCGTTAATTTCTGTGGATCAGCATACGGTGGACAAAGAGCGACGCCCTAATGCTGAATGGTTTATAGACCGCAAACCAAAGGTAGCTCGTACCATAGGTAATTGGATACAAGCATTTGCAGTTTTGGGTTACACCATGGCTCAGCATCGAGGTGCTCCATTTAGCACCTTTTTGGAATGGGTCATCCGTTTTGAAACGGGCTCACAGAATATTATCCATTACTTAGATGATTTCCTATTTGTTTCCTCTGGCAATTCAAAAAAATGTCAATTTCTCCTGGACACATTTCGTTTTTTCATGCCCGAATTGTGTCCCCCTCTCTGAGGATAAAACGGTGGGTTCTGGCGACAATTATCACGTTTTTGGGTATCGAAATCGATACCAACTTGATGGTTTTTCGCCTACCAAGCGATAATTACAAAAATTATCTGGCTTGATATTGGGTTTCCTTTCAGTAAAATCGATTACGCTACGACAAATGAGTTATTGGGATTATTAGTATTGCGTGCCGCATCATGCCGATGGCTTGCGTTTTTTCCCGACTATCACTGTCAACTCGCGGTGCAAAAAAGCCTTCTCACCACATCCGATTGGACCAAGAAGCTGAAATTGGATTTGCATTTCTGGAAATCTTTTTTGTCTCAGTATAATGGCCACACTTGTTACCATCTTTGGAGATTTCTTCTCCGGATTTGTCATTATTCACGGATGCTGCTGGGTCTACTACCGGTTTTGGTGCCATATTAGGCCATGAGGGGTGCGCCACACCGTGGCCTGACTCTTGGCGTTCGCTGGGCTTGTGTTCGAACATCACACTGCTGGAGTTGTTCCCTATTATTGTAGCCATCAACGTATGGGGCTCCTGTTTCCGAAACAGGCGTTCTGTTTCTACACGGACAATATGGCGGTAGTCTGCTGTATTAATTCATTAACCTCTTCTTCCCTCCCAGTTCTCTCGCTACTACTCCGCCACCTTGTCCTCCGCTGCCTAGAGTTCAATGTCTGGTCCGTTGCCCGGCATGTGCCAGGCGTAAACAACCCTATAGCTGACGCTCTCTCTCTCGTTTTCGTTGGCAGGAATTCAGGTTCCTGTTGCCGGGGGCAATCCAGGAAGGAATCCCATGCCCCGCCAACGCTTTGGGATTTTGCCAATCAACGACTGATGAGTATGGTACAAGCGTCAGTGACACCAGCCACGTGCAGCACATGGTAAGGCGTGGGCGGAATGGAGGAGGTGGCGGATAATTCCGCAAATGTTATATTGCCAGCAAGCATGTTTACAGGTGACCATTTCTTATCTCTTGTCCCTGAAAGCCAAGGGAGTTAGTGCTTTGGTGGCGCAGCGTAGATTGTGTGGTGTTGGTTTTTACCTTAAAATGCGCGGTTGGCAGGATGTGACTCAGCATTTCCTAATCAGGCAAGCTATTAGGGGTTGGCGAAAGGAGCATATCCGCCGCGAATGTCGCCGCCCGATATCATTTTCATTATTAGCGAGTATATGTCAATTACTACCCTCTATTTGTGCATCTCCTTATGAGGTGTATTTATTTAGGGCTGCTTTTTGCTTAGCTTTTTTTGCGGCCCTTCGTATAGGGGAGCTGGTTTCCACTTCTCTCGCTCGCGCAAGAGGCTTAGGAGCTACGGACATCTTCATCAGCGACTCGGCCCTAAGGGTCTTCATCAGGCGCTCTAAAACAGATGCTTTTGCGCGAGGGGCCTGGCTTCCATTGCATAAGATTGGCTGCCCAGCTTGTCCCCATTGCGGCTGTAGCCCAGTTCGTGTCTACTTGACCAGTGGGAGCTACTTTCCTGATACATGCTGACGGCACCTCCCCTTACCCGTTTTCAATTTAGGTCCATATTTCGCCGTTGCCTCCTTTTCCTTCACTTACCAGTTTCCGAATTTGGCACACACTCTTTCAGAATTGGGGCAGCCACGGAGGCGGCTCGCGCTGGGTTGCCAGAGTCCGAGGTTCAGAGGATCGGGCGTTGGAAATCTGCCTGCTTTGCTTCATATGTGCGACCTCATTTACTGATTGGATTTTCTTTTAGATGCGGTCCAGATTACAGTATGTTTCATCGGCCATTCGTACATTTTTTGGGCAGGACAGAGAGCAGAAAGTCGTCCGGGTGGTCGATGCCTCGGTTACCGAAATATACAAGCACGCTGGCGGGGTGTCCGGGGCTTACGCTGGTCTCAGGTTCTCCCGGAAGCTGTGGAATGTAGCCATCTAGTGCGATCCCCGGTGATATTAGTTATTCTTGCAGGTGGCAATGACCTGTGTCTGCTAAAAATAGCGGAATTGATCACATTGATAAGGGCTGTTCTGGAGAGACTCCCTTCTTTCTTCCAAGAGGCGATTATTGTGTGGTCGGAAATTATTCCCCGGGTTACGTGGCAAGGTACCAGGGATGCACAGCGATAGAAAGGGCCAGGCGCACGGTCAATAACCGCATTTTCGCGTTTTGTCCGCTCCAGAGCTGGGGTAGTCGTACGCCATCGCCAGTTGGAAGGGGACAATGGGTGTCTTATGCGGCCCGATGGTGTCCATCTAAACGACATAGGGTTAGATATTTTCTTGTCTGGTTTACAGGATGGAATCGAGCAAGCCCAATTCTTGTTGGGTGGGGGTCGGAGCGCGTGTAGGAGTACACGGGCCCCTCGTGGAGGTCGGTGATCAAAGCAAAACGGAGAAGAAGGCGGACTTGCCCACAGAGGGAGTCTGTGGGGCATACCGCTTCTGGAGACATCCAAATTGTAGATGTTTGTTTGAGATATATAAAAAAGTGGTTTGATAAAGAAAATAAGTATAAAGCTGTGACCGACTCTCACCCAACAAAAAGTGTTGTCATGTTGTTATTCCTAGCTGCTAAGTGACAAGGTGGGTTATAAAGTTACATTCTCTACAGTCTTATGTCTCCAGTTCTGCTAGTCATGCTGGCTGAGGGCTCTGCACACCACCGCCTCGTGCTGTGTGCTCTCACAGTGGAACATCTTGATACTTGTGGCACACGTTTAGTGTTCTGTCATTTACAAAATGAAAAATATCACGTGAGGGCTGAATAGCTTCTTCCCCATGCTGCAGCAGAAAGGTATGACGAGTGGGCATAGCTTCTAGAATACGTATTGGGTCCGCAAGGGCAAGATGGCGCTGGCCACACAGCTGGTGGTCCCACTGGTCCTAGGGGGCTTTAGATGAACAGTATAAGTTTTAACAGGCCATTAGGAGGAGACTGCTGTACTCAGGAACAGGGGTTAGGATAAGAGAAATACCACCAGGCACCCCCCCCCCACCCACGTTATCCACTTATCCTATAACAAAGGACACGAACACCGTTTAACTTTTAACTCGCTTTACTGGGTGATGATCGGCCACAGCTAAACATTATAACGGCAAATTAAACTCCTCCTCCAACCACTCATTTGGTGCGGTGTGCCAACCCCTGGACCCCAGAGGGCACGTGCGCCAAATCTGTTCCCACCATGCTCCTGTTCTCTACATTGCCGCCAGCTGTGACTTCCGAATTCCGCTCCAACTCAGGAACCTCAAAAAAAAGGAAAGACAACATGACCATCCAAAATACAAACAAACATAACCATAAAAAGGGAGGGAGGTGGGACCAGCTTGCCCTCACCGAACAGAGGAAGAGGCAGGAGCAGGGGGGGGGGGGGCGTATATATCACCTGTCATTCCTCCTCCCCTTCCTGCTCCATAGCCCCACCGCCGCTCATTTAACCCTTACACCCCCCGCTCTCAACTCCTTTTAACCCCACATCACCCAGACGGGCCCAGACTGCAGGGTTAAGGCAGAGGAGAGAAGAAACAGGGGGGGGGGGGGGGAAGAGGGGCCTGCTCTTATACCCTGGGAAGGGGATGGGGCACCATCAGTCCCTCATCACCCTCCTAAACCGTCGGGTGCTCTCCAGACTGCTGGTACTCAGGAGCAGGGTTAGGATAAAAAATACCACCAGCCCTTCCCCCCCCCCCCCCCCCCCCCGTTATCAACTTATCCTATAACTAAGGACACGAACACCGTTTTACCCGTCTTTTAACTTGCTTTACTGGGTGATGATCGGCCACAGCTAAACATTATACTTAAACTCCTCTTCCAACCACTCCTTCAGTGCGGTGTGCCAACCCCTGGACCCCAGAGGGCACGTGCGCCAAATCTGTTCCCACCATGCTCCTGTTCTCTACATTTGCCGCCACGGAGGAGGACCGACTTTATACGGGACTCCGACCACCACCCAGCAAAAAGAAACCTTGCTCAATATGCCATCCTGAAGGACAGATAAAAATATATCCAAACCGATTTCTGTCAGGTGTACCCCATCCGTCTCATCAACACCCTATTGTCACCTTCCAATTGCCGGTGACGAACCGTTACACCACCTCGGGAGCGCACAAAGCGTGAAATACGGGCATTTAAAGTTTTCCGGCACCTCTCCAGTGGCTGTGACCATCGAAGGCCCCGTATACCCTTACGAAAAAACTCTACTTCCCTGAATCCAAGGCTCCGACCTCCAGGCCTGCGTTCCGCCCTCTGTGCTGCCCAAAATATGTAAGAGTGGCCCAACAGCCACACCACCGGATGAACAGCCCCTAAAAGAAAAAATTATGAAACATAGATCTACCATGAATACCTTAATCACTAATATTTTTTTTTTTTTTTTTTTTTTTTTTTTTTTTTACTTTATGTGTCAATAATGCCATGGCTGCAAACATAATAACTCAAACCAGTAAATCAGGACGAATATATCGCGCAAAGCAGGCCGACCGCCACCTGCCAATGCGCATCACCTCCGATTCCGATAAACCCGCCCTAGCCACCTCTGTGGCCGCGCCAATACGAAAAGAGTGAGTGCCGAATTCACCAGGCTCCACCCCCGAATGCCTCAAGCAATTGCGCAAGACCGAAGAAAACTGAAATTTCGTAACCCATCAGCATGGGACCGAGAAAATTTACGCCTCCCATCCTAACCGACTTGTATTCAGACACCAACCGATCCGGGCAGGCTACTCCCGATACTGGCAATATCGGTAACCATACCCCATTCCCCAACTGGTCTGTCTTTGACCTTCTAATACGGACTCTGAGAGCATTATTACCCAGCACGACATCCATTTCCAACAAGCCACCAGGCCTAGTGCCTGAAAGGCGCCACGAGTTCCCCCACCCTTAGAGTCGCAAAAAAGGCGAGACTGAAACTAGCCGCCACCCATAGAACACTCAAAGGCTGATGAACAAACCTCCACGCAACACTCAATCACTTGCATAGCAATTGTAAAAGAAATAGGCCGTCTACTATCCCTCACTACATACTCCCTCTGCCATCCCTTCATGGCCTGCCTCACCACAAAGTTTTTGTCACATCCGCCCATCCACACAACTTAAAGTAAAACGCCACCCCGCCAAACGCCGCCGCGCCACCGGGGCAGAGACCCACATGGACCTCATCCCTAACAGCCATTCAATAGTAACCTCTAAACAAATATCATCCCTCCTAGCGACCTCTCTTACCCCTCTCACAGCCAACCAGTCTGCCCAGGCCTTACCATGTGCCTGCCACGTCGCCGATGACACCGACGCACTCACAAGGGACATCAACTGCTGGCTACTAGCTGCCACAGGTACTGTGGGCAGTCCATTCCATCCGCCACCGGAAGAAGCTCCCGAAACCCCCGCCATTGAAGCGAGAAAGAGCATCGGTGATCCGGTTGTCGACCCCAGGAACATGTCTGGCCCTAAAATAAATGTTACACTCCCGGCAACGGAGGACCAAGTGCCGTAGCAACGCTAACATCGGGAGGGATGATGAAGACAAACAATTAATACATTGACAGTCCCCAAATTATCAGACCAAAAACAAACATGCCGATTCGTAAAACGATCCCCCCAGATCTCCACCGCCACCACTATAGGGAACAGCTCCAGCAGAGTAAGGTTCCGAACGGGCCCCGAGGCATGCCAATCCTCCGGCCAGGAAGACGCGCACCACTCCATGCCCAGTATTGTGCCAAAACCACAGGAGCCAGCCGCATCAGACCACAATGCCAGCTCCGAGTTTGAAACCTCCGCAGCAATAAAGCAAGTGTGCCCGTTATAGGAACCTAAAAAAGAACTCTATACCCTCAAGTCAGCTTTCAGCGATTTCGTAAGTCGAATACGATGCCGAGGGGACAGGCCTCCGCGCGTAGCCAAAGATAGGAGCCGCGAAAAAAAACGTCCCATGGGCACGACTCGGCACGCAAAGCAAAGTAAACCCAAGAGAGACTGGAGTTGCCGTAGGGAAACCTTCCGCACCACCAAAAAACCATCAATCAATCCCATGAGATTATCCAATTTGTCCGCAGGGAGACGAAAGACCATAGCGACCGTATCAATCTCAATTCCTAAAAAGGAGAGACAGGTCACGGACCCTCCGATTTTTCGGCCGAGATAGGGACTCCAAACGCGCCATTAACTCAGAAAGGTAGACAGCAGGAATCGTCAGCCGTCCCCTTCCCGCGGAGCCACAAAAAGGAATTCGTCAAGATAATGAATCACTGACGACAACCCAGACTCAACACGCACAACCCATTCCAAAAATGAGCTGAACATTTTCGATATAATGGCACGAAATAGAGCACCCCATGGGCAAGCACATGTCCGTAGTAAAAAAGGCCCTCGAACAACCTCCCAGCAAAAGAAAACAGTCAGGGTGAATGGCAGAAGTCTAGAATGCCGATTCTATATCTGATTTGGCCAGAAGGGCACCCTGACCCGCTGTTCTCACCAACGCCACTGCCCTATCAAACGAGACATACGTTACCGATGCTTCTTCATTGGAGGATAGCATCATTAACAGACGAACCCCGGGGATGAGATAAATTATGTATGAGGCGGAATTTTTCTGACTCTTTTTTAGGAATCACGCCCCACGGCGAAACCCTCAAATTAGGAAAAGGGGGGGCTACAAAAGGGCTGGCAATCCTTCCCGCTGACAACCTCCTTCCGCAACTTAGCCTCCAGTACTTCCGGGTTTTCCCTGACTGACTTAAGATTATCAGAATAAACCGGGGACCTATTAAGAACAAACGGTATGAAAAAACCCTCAGAAAAACGTTATGCAACGTGGAAAGCTGCCTCCTTATTGGGATAACCTGTCTAGCCACGGCGCCATCTCTACCACGCTGACTGGCGTCCTTCTGCTCGAAGGTGGATGGGGTTTTTACCGGGCCTAACCTGGGACCTGGTACACCTACCCGCTGTGTGAGAATCCCCACATGACGAGCATTCGTGCTTGTACTTGCACAAACCGGCATACTTGCAGAAACCTTCATTAAACAACCAGCACGCGCCTGGTCGTCGAACGGCCACTGGTCCCTGGGCTGCTGAGGACCCGGTCCCAGCGGCTGCCACTTGAAAGGAAGGGGGTCGTTGTGACACCATCAGGTGAAGCCATACATCCGTGGCTTTCACCCCCCTACCCAGGTCGGCTGAAGCGCCAAACGTCTCCTAAACTCCTCATCATATCTCCACCACGCACTGCCCCCGTGAGCCTTATACGCACTATAGATAGTGTCCAAGTATATGAACAATTCAGAACAGCGCTCGGGGTGCCGCTGACCCATAACGCAACCCAGAACTGAGAACGCTTGAAACCAATTGTTCATAGTCTTTGACACCTTCACCCTCCTGTCATACGGCTTATCTAAAAAACGTTTTTTCTTTATCTACCGTGTGTTGATCCACCGATATCAAAGAACAAATGTCCACATATTGGTTGGACCAATTTTTTTCCCGCACCGCCCTCCTCTAAATGAGAACCTAAGGGGCTAACCCCGCAGAAAAAGGAATCCTTATGCAACGCTCGCCAACACCGGGGGGACCCTCCCAGAGGGCGACCAGGCCTCCTGTGGATCCAACCCCGATTTCCGGCCGTCGTAGACACAGGAGCCGCTGGGGGCAACAAGGACGGCAATTTGTCCAATAAGGATTCAGCAACACTTCCAGACCTGTACTGGATCCCACCCGCCCCCCAGGCCCCCGCATATTGGTACTCACCAGCTGAAGAAGGCATCGGCGCCGCCATTGCAGGTACAGGCACGACATCCCTGTGAACCGCCAAAGTAGCCAGGCTAGAGGCCCTGGACCCCTCAACCGGAACCGGTCTGTCCCCGTCTGGAACGCAGTGTACGAACAGACTCCTCTGACGCGCCCCGAGGACCCACCCGAGGACGACGGGGGAGCGCCATCGAGAGGATCTGGACCACCGACTGTATCTAGACGACCGGGAACCCCGCCGCGAACGGCGACTACGGCGGTCCCGCCGGCCCCTACTCCTGCCGTCCACTGACGAGGAGGGGGACAATGACAACTCCCTGCGCCTGCGTGATCCGACAGGGGGGGGATGGACCGCAAGTGGCTGAGAGGGTTGGTGAGGGAGGGGAAAATTGAGGGGGGCCAGAAACGGGCATACCCCCAGCAGGAGTCACTTGCAGTGGCTGAACTGTTTGAGCCAGCCCCAACCCCACAGAAGGGGGGGGGCAACATGTCTCCTGCAGTGGTGGGAAGAGGGGGGGGGGGGGGGCGCCTGTTGAGAATCCGGAGGGGTTAATGGGCGATCCTCCGCTACCTCCACACTATTGCCTGACCCATGCTACACGCTCCTGCCGCCTGCCACGCTGAGGTACACAGTGGCTTAAGCGGAGGGAGCGGAGGAAGAGGAAGGGGCGGGGCAAACTCCCGGCTGCGCACGAGAAGCCGCGCGCCTGCGCATCCCACCGAAGCCGGAGTAGAGCCCGGAGAAGAAGGAGGCGAGTGCCCAGACGTACAGGAGGGCGGTGAGTCCTCCCGAACGCCGCTCGGCCGGCATGACAAAGGGGTTGGGTGGGAGTGGGGCAGTCACCTGCGGTGTCCCCACCGCATCAGGCATCATGGGCGCAGGAGGGATGGAGGAAGAGGGAGCGCTCAGGCTGCCTAAGAACGAACGCAGCCAGCCCTCCCCTTCCTCACTGAACCTTGCCAAGAGCCCATTGCGGAGGTGAGCGTCTCTTGCGGCCATAGCTCTTAGGGGACATGCAGCCAGCAGAAGCTACCAGCTTGCCCTCACCGAACAGAGGAAGAGGCAGGAGCAGGGGGGGGGCGTATATATCACCTGTCATTCCTCCTCCCCTTCCTGCTCCATAGGCCCACCGCCGCTCATTTAACCCTTACACCCCGCACTCCCAACTAGTTTTAATCACACATCGCCCAGACGGGCCCAGACTGCAGGGTTAGGGCAGAGAAGAGAAGAGACAGGGGGGGGAAAGGGGGGCCTGCTCTTATAACCTGGGAAGGGGATGGGGGCACCAACAGTCCCTCAGCACCCTCCCTAAACCGTCGGGTGCTCTCCAAAGTATTAAAGGGTTCTCCTGGCTACAGATATTGATGACCTATTGACCACCAATATCAGAACGGTGGTGGTCCCCAACAATCAGCTTTTTTCGGGCTGCACGGGTACACCGCACATTACACTGCTGGACTCCGATCGGAACTGCCACTGCCACCAATGATGGGGGGGGGATAGGGGGGTTACTGTTGCTCTCCTGTCTTGAGGGGCCCCGTGGGCCCCCCTGACTTGAGGGGGGTGTCCGGTCGCAATTGCGACCGCTGCAACCTATAGCTACACCAGTGATAATATATCAATCAATAAAATGGAGAATACAGAATCATGCTTTCGATTCTCACTCATGTACACAGACCCATTGAAATGAATGGGTCAGGATTCAGTGCGGTGCTATGCTTCATTCACACATGAACCCGTGCAGAAAACTCGCACGTGAAAAAGTGGGCTAGTAGTCAGGGGAATGCTGCAGTTCCAGTCTGGGTAAAGCACAGGACGGGAGCAGCTACAAGGCCTGAAGGCCTGGCCTTTCCTCCTCAGTCACCATGACAACCAGCACCACTTCTACTTCCTGCATTATGTCTCCAGTTCTGCATGTCATTCTGGCTGAGGGCTCTGCACGACACCCACCGCCTGCCTGCTGTGTGCTCTCTGCTGAGTCATTCCTGCCTGACCCCAGTGGAACATCTCTGATACTTGTGTCACACGTTTAGTGTTCTGTCATTTACTGTCACAAAATGAAAAATATCACGTGAGAGCTGAATGGCTTCTTCCCCATGCTGCAGCAGAAAGTATGACGATTGGGGCATAGCTCTAGAATACGTATTGGGTCCTGCAAGGGCAAGATGGCGCTGGCCACACAGCTGGTGGTCCCACTGGTCCTAGGGGCTTTAGATGAACAGTATAAGTTTTAACAGGCCCATTAGGAGAAAGTATTAAAGGGTTCTCCGGGCTATCAGATATTGATGACCTTTTGGCCACCAATATCAGAACGATGGTGGTCCCCAACAATCAGCTTTTTCGGGCTGCCACGGTACACGCCCAATACACAGTGTATACCTCCAGCTCCATACAATGCATAGTTTAGGGGCGCCGTGCCAGCCCAAAACAGCTAACTGGTGCGGATCCCTCACAGATTTGATATCTGTTGCCAGAGAACACACTTAAGAGTGGAGTAATGGGTTTGTAGATTGAAAGTGAATGTCCAATGGGGGGAAGAAACGCTCTAAGCGGTTAGAATAGGTTAAAAATATATTAAAGCGATACCTTGCTGATCCCTACGCCAGTCCCTTTCTGATACTTACCAGGTCCCTGCTGGTCTCAGCTTTTGGTCCTGCCATCCATACACAGGAAATGCTGGTAGAAACACGCCATGATTATTTTCTGCGGAATACCTCTGGGAAAAACCTCCATGAAATCAGAGGCACACACAGGTCCAGTAACTGCCTATGGAATTTTTATGAATGGTGCATTAAGAGATTGATGTAGCTGCAATAGGACAGTGGGCATGAAGCCTGGCTATGTATTCTAACTGACCATAGGACTGCGGGCCCCTGCTTGTCTTTGGCCCTCAGGCGCTGCCTGTGTGTTTAGTCCGTAGATTTTTGCAACTAAAACGTAGGGAAAATTCTTTAGAAAAGCAATATTAATGTGATATGTACCGTAGTAAATTTCTCCCCGTAGGGTTCTGAGATCCTTGTCCTCCAAGCAGAATACAGTCCCAGATTAGCCCTGCCTGTATCTGCAGAACACTTACTGGACTGATAGAAATAGTCTAAATATCGTATGAGAGCAGCACAAGTGACCACTGAGACTTGCTTCAGGAATGCGACAGCTCGTCCTTTGACACAGATCCACACGGTCAGTAGAATAGCACAAAGATAGAGGTTGACGGCAGCATATCCAAGCAATTTCTTTTATTCACAATGGGTCCATAAAAAGTGGTGTATACAAAAACCAGAATAAAGTGCAACGTTTTCAACTAAGCAGTAGTCTTTCTCAAGCATAATATGGTCATGCACAATAACACAATTGAATGCCTGGCACCTGAGGCATGATGTAGATTCTGAGTCCATCTCCATGAAGTCCCGATTTTAAAAACTTTGAAGATTGGTTAGTCGCACTAACAATCATGTTTGTTGCAGCAGGTCCGCACATGATTGGCCCAGCAGATGTATGAAGGGCAGCAAGCCTCGCCCAGACTCCGCTATAAATATCCAGCTCCATAGGGCTGGGGTTAGAACATCCCTGACTCTGAGCAGAGTTCTTGCTTCAACAGTGATTGACGGAACACTCTCTGAGTCCTCAGCGCCTTCCTCCAACCGCTTCTATTCCTGCATTGAGACTTTTTATTCCTTTTGCGCCACGAAAACCATCAATAAGCCCGCATGGAATCCCAGGAGCGGCATAACTTCCACAGCGATTGCGAGGCTGCCATCAACCGCATGGTGAATATGGAGCTTATGCCTCCTACACCTATCTCTCCATGGTGAGTACCCATTTATGTCCTGTAGTCTTTAGATGTATGCTGCTTCTAGTTGTGGGACCTTACTCTCATGGTGACCATGCATGCTCAAGCTAAGTGCCAGCAGGTCCAGGTAGCCTTAGATGCGAAGGTTGAGGGTCTTCCTGTCGCTCCATAGGAGGTATTTGGTCATAGATGTTCAGCACTGAGCTTCAGCTTCATTGAGAGCTCTTGTTTCTGATCTTCACCCTCACCTATTGCTTTGTGATGTGACTTGCCAAACATCTCCATCTGTTACTCCCTCCAGTGATATTGGCTCCTTGTAGAGATCTCCATACACACTCTGTGCAGTGTGTTTTCCTGATGAGCAAAACACTACTTATCTCTAATGCTTGGGCTGAAATGTGTTTTGCACAGTGATTACACAAGGGCATCATGGGGTGGGGAAAGGAAACCTCATGATCATGATCCTCACCCACACCTTTGTTTGCATTGCTTGCATTCAAAGTCCACATAGGGAGGGAGGAATGAAGCAGCCCTGGGAAGATCTTTGGAAGAATGTTCTCTACTAGTGTTTGTTTCTTCACCAGCTTCATCAAAGTACCCCCAAATCAATGCTTGTGCACTGGCCCCACTAGTGAAAGAGGAGAATGGACATTGCATGCCCCCATGTAGCACAGGTTGATGACCTAAAATTACTGAGGAAAGCACCATAAGATACCATCAGGAAGAAAAAAACTCAAAGAATCCTCCTACCAAGGGAATAGAATTCAAATTGCCTATAGCAGAAGAGCATCTACCCTTGACACACAGATCAGTGGTTGGATTGATATGAACATCTGTGGTTCTCACTGCTGTTGTTTGGTCTTTGAGGTTACACATTCCCATGGCTTCATAGTGTTCAGTACACATGCATGTCAATAAAAACTATGTTGCCAATTATACAATGAGACATTTGTTCTCCACTACTAATGCAGTGAGTTGGAAAGTATCTCATTCCTCCAATGCTATGCATACCGGTATATGCCTGTCTGACCTAGACACACGGCTCCTAAGAACAACTGTCCTCTTCCTGCATGCAGTGATGATCTTGAGGCAATTGTGTGGCACATCCCTAATAGCCTGTCTACATATATAATAGTGGATGTTTCTTGACAACTAAAATGTATTTCCATTATTTTTTAGTCCTTCTACTTTGACCGTGATGAATGTAGCCCTTCATAATGTGGCGAAGTTCTTTAAGAACAGAGCCATGAAGAGCGAGAGCATGCTGAGAAGTTACTGAAGTATCAGAACAAGCGTGGGGGCCGCATTGTCCTGCAGGACATTAAGGTGAGACTTTTGTTTGTTCCTTGACAAGACCTGAAGTCGTTAATAAGTACTATTCTAGTGGACCCCAATAATGCATAACTCATGTAGATATCATACTAGGTCACATGATTCTATATGGACCTTATCTGGCTAGTCTGAGGTTTACAAACAACTGTACAACTCTATAGTGTTCGTCACGTCCTCATGCCCTTTTTAAACCTGAGGCCAGTAAGTGAATGTTGGCTATATATCTTGACGTGATTTCCTCCTAAGCTGACAAAAGACCAGGTCTTGTTTAAAAGTGACGATCACCAATGCTCCTAATACTGTCTTTTTACTCATAGAAACCTGAACGTGATGAGTGGACCAACACTCTGGAGACCATGCAGGCTGCTCTGCAGCTGGAGAAGACTGTGAACCAGGCCCATCTGATCTTCACAAGTTGGCCTCTGACAAAGTTGACCCTCAAGTAAGTTCTCTGCTTAGTTAGTTCTTCTGTGGTTAGTTAACTTCCCCACCCTCATGAATACTCATTAAATTCTGTTTTTTTTCTATTGCGCAACACCTGGTATAGGGCGTTGCAGGCGTGTTTACTCGGCATATTAATATCTGCTATCGCAAGCTTAAAGGGGTATTCCCACCACCCTGGGACCCGCACCTACAATAAGAACGGAGCAGGGAATGAACGGAGGGCACACTGCGCATGTGCAGCCGCCCTCTATTCATTTCTATGGGCCTTCCGACAATAGCCGAGCGCTGGCTCAGCTATTTCCGTCTGCCCCATTAGAAATGAATGGGAGCAGGGGCCGAGCGTGCGCTGTGCGCTCCATTCACTCTATGGAGCAGCGCTTGGTGGTGGAAGGACCCCTGGGAAATCCAGGGTCCACCAGCCACAGCTCTCCCCGCACCGTTTTCGTTGTAGGTGCGGGTCCCACCGATATGCCCCCATGGTCTGTGATGGGAATACGCCTTTAACATTTATGGCTGACTCTTCCTTTTCTTTAAAACGCCCCCTTGTTTTTTTGTTTTGTTTTAAAGGGACAGTACAGGATTAAAAAAAAACTGTTGGGTTAATTCCAAAACCGCACCACACCTGTGTTGCAGTTTTCATTCAATTCAAGTAAATTGGGTTGAGTTGCAATGCCACACACAACCTGGGACAGCTGTGGCACTGTTCCTCCAAAGAAGACAGCTGCATATTTCTATTCCTAGTCTTAGCTCTTTAATCACGGCTTGAATAATGAAGGTAGTAGTGTTTATATAGCATTAATTGACCTTTTCTTTCAGCTCTGTGACTTCCTGGAATCGGAGTTCCTGGAAGAACAGGTAAAGGCTATTAAGCAGCTTGGAGACTACATCACCAACCTGAAGCGCCTTGGGGTACCACAGAACGGCATGGGCGAGTACCTGTTCGACAAGCACACCATGGGAGAGAGCAGCAGCTAAGATGTCTCCTTCATGGATACTACCAGTCTGTTCTGCATTCACAATTCCCTGTCTCTGTGGAATGAATATAACAACCCCCTGACTCGTGGTGGGCCAGTAATCCTTTTGTGATCCCTCTCTTGCCTAAGTAGACGTGACTGTGCTTGTCAACAAGTTTTCCAATAAAGTTTTTCTGCATTCTAATGCTTCTTGCGTTTGTGTCCTTCATAAAATGGTCTTCAGATGACTGAGGGGTAGACAGTTTGTATTATCTGTAACGATGTTTAATGTAGGAACTCTATGTTTCATTCAGGTGACATCTCTTTACCAACTTGAGCAAAGTGCACATTGGGGGAACTGGCAGGCATAAAGGACAATCAACAAAGTAGGTCATCAGCCATTAAACGAATTGTGCCAAGTTTTGAAGGTCCCATCCACAGGATCAGTGGGGGTCAAGCCGCTGGGACTTCCACCAATCCCAAAAACAAAGGTCCCGTTCTCCCAGTCTCATGATGAAGCAGCAGGTCAGGCATGTGCCTTACTGCTCTATTAGTTCTGGAGATGGCAGAGTACAGCTCTTGGTTATTTCTGGCAGTCACATAGAGGATGAATGAACCTGCCATTCCGTCAGAACTGGGAAACTGGACCCCTATTTTTGCAGTTTGGCAGGCGACCCAGTGGTCGACTTTTTTTTTTTTTCTTTCCCGCCCCCCCCCCGCAAAAACAGACTTCCTCCTAGCAGTCATCCTGATGGTGTCACTGGCATAAACGGGCGGTCTGCCCTAGGCTGTTTTGGAGGGCGGATCCTATTGGATCCCGAAGTCTGGTCTCGAATGTTCATAATGCACACAAATTGAGAATACTGAAGATTTTATAACTGGACACTTATCCCCAGGGCTGGGACAAGGTCCACCACCAACAGAGGCTGAGCTGCCCAAGTGCGCCCCCCCCCGGGGCGTTCCTTGTAATTTTACCCCATCCAGAACCCCAGTCTCTAGAGGGCGCACAAAGTGCGCGCTGTACGCAGCCAGTCAGGCAAGCGACTGAGCAGAGACCAGAGCGGGGAGTGAGCACGTAAGTCAGTGCCAAGTGCTCACTACTCCCTCCGTCCTCCAGCGTGGCCGGCAGGCGCGGCAGCGACGTGGTCTGTGGCCTGCCTGCCGCCCAGAGGCTGGGGCGCCCTGAGGCTGGAGCCTCCCCAGCCTCTGTGTCGGCCCAGCCCTGCTTATCCCAACTTGCTGTCTCAATTTTGATATCTGTGAAGGCAGAATTATTATAGCATTCCTATTTCTGTGGGGCATATGTTGATGGTGTCCTCTTGGTATACATTTCAATCTGCAAATAAAGGAAGGGGGCTGTAGATTGTATGCCAAATGCTTATAAAGCCTGAGTTCTTACTGTACAGATTTCACCCCGAACTTAAAGAGGTTGTCTCATTTCAGTAAGTGGCATTTATCATGTAGAAAAGTTAATACAAGCACTTACTAATGTATTGTGATTCTCCATATTGCTTCCTTTGCTGGGCGGATTCATTTTCCATCACATTATACACTGCTCGTTTTCCATGGTTACAGACCACCCTGCAATCCATCAGTGGTGGCCGGGACCATGGAACCACACATAGGCTAGTGCTTTTTCCTATATTGTGCAGGCATGACCACCGCTGATGGATTTCAGGGTGGTCTGTAACCATGGAAATGAGCAGTGTATAATGTGATGGAAAAATAAATCCAGCCAGCAAAGGAAGCAATATGGATAATAATATAATAGTGCAGCGTACTCAAGTTAGGTTTAGAAATGTTCCTGGGTGTTGTAGTGCAATAGACACTAACCTGAGACGGCTGACTCTCTGCAAGGGCAGGTGATGATGAGAAATGTTCATGACGCCAGTGCCAATTAAACGGTGGCACGCCGTTTGCTGATAGCAGGAATAACTGAGGAACCACGTGATGTTAAAACAGAATTCAAACTTTAAGTAGTCATCAATTAGGGACATTGACGGAAGCGCAGTTCCTTTGAAGACAGTTGATTTTCAATACAGTTGATGCAGGCAATATATATATATATATAGCAAGGTGACTTTAGAGTGTTAAACACAGGACTTGCAGTACAGGAAGCTTGCACTCTATTCCTGACTGATCCTGGAACATAGAAACTCTTCTCCAAGGTCCAATGCCCTAGCTCTGGCGTATATCCTTGGTTTTATCTCTATCAAGTACCTCCTCTGTTGTCTTGAGTACCTCTTGCTTTTCTTGACTTGCCTCTGTCTCTCTCAGCACAGACTCTGGAAACTTCTGAACTGACTTCCTGGCTAGGCCCTAGCCTATTTATACTGAACTGGGGGCTCCCTCTGCTGGCTGGAATAAAGATTGCCTGCACCAGGCCTAACTGGCTTAAAGGGAAACATACATTATGATATAGCAGTGTCGGGTAACCTACCCGTATGCTGCACACCCCCAGACTTTAACGTGAGTAAGGCCTCGTACTCACACACATCTTCCTGAACCGGCATAACATGGTACATAACATAAGCATTCCATTATAAATACAATAAATAATTATTTCACACAGAAAACATAACATTGGTAACTTCATGAACAAATGACGTAAGGAAAAGGGGCGTCTTCTTGCTTCTTAGGCACGGCCGCTGACCTGGCACAGCGGACTTAGGGTGAACCAGGTTAGTCCATTGTCTTTGGTGACAGTATAATAACAGAACTACCCAGGAGTTTCTTGTGGGTGTATCACAGGCAAGGGCTCACGTGGAGGAGTCCATTCTTGCGCACAAATGTCAAGTAAAGTATTACAGTAGCAACTGCTCGGGAGGAGACACCACCAGTATAGTCAAAGTCTCCTAAACGGACTGGCGGACGTCCCCTGGTCATCCGGGTGGACCTTCTCAACACAGGGGTCTCCTCCTCCCTTAGCAACGAGGTAGAAGAGAGAGGAGCAACAGGAGGGTCTCCATCAGTGAGACCTTGGTCAGGAACAACAGGAATAACAGGAACAACAGGAACAACTAGATCCACTAGAGGGGAAACTGCATCCGGGCATCCTGAACCGGCTCTTCTGAGGTGAAGATACAGTAGGTGCTGGAGCAGGCACCAGCAAGTTCAACCATGGTGTCAGAAGCCAATGCATGGGATCAGCGTCATACCTTAGATTACTGACAGCCTGCATAGGATCCTCGGGCTGTATTGATGACTCTGACACAGGGGATTCAGCTCCAGAACTCTCGGCACTAGGTTCTGGTGTCAGGCAGAGCTTTAACCGGTTTCGGTGTACAATTTGGGATCCCTTGCCTTCCCGGTGATCTCATAGGTGTGAGTTCCAACATTTGGGATTGCAGTGACAACATAGGGACTTCGCTCCCATTTACTGTCCAGTTTACTGGTACGGGCGGTTATTTTTAACCATACCACAGCCCCTATTGTCAAGGGTTCTGCATGGGCTGCTTGATCATAGTCTCTCTGCTGTCGGTCCCTAGCATAGTCCATACGTTCCTGAACAATGGCTTTGGCTGTATTCAATCGCCTTTGATGTTCAGCAACCCAGTCGGTGTTAGGTAATGGGTTAATGCAATCAGGTACGTGTATGTCCAATGAATGATCAGCAGGCAATGTCCCTTGGCGCCCAAACATCAAATAAAAGGGTGTATACCCGGTGGAACAATGTATGGTATGATTGTACGTGAACATGAGCTGTGGCAACAGATTAGGCCAATCTCCTCTGGTGTCAGGAGGCACGGCCCTCAGCATCTCTATCAAGGTCTGATTCATTTTTTCACATAATCCATTACCTTGAGGATGGTAGGCCGTTGTCCGGATCTTCTTACAGTTGTGTAAGCGGCACAGTTCTTGGAACAGATGGGACTCAAAGGCAGGTCCTTGATCGGTGAGGATCTTTTCTGGACATCCGTAGGGCAGGAGGAAATGCTTCCAGAACAGTTCGGCTGTAGTCTTGGCTGTCTGGTCTCTCACAGGCACCGCTACAACAAACTTAGTGAAATGGTCAATAATAGTCATGGCATAATCATACCCTGAGCGACTAGGCTCCAGCTTCACATGGTCGATGGCGACAAGTTCAAGAGGACGGGTACTTACAATGGGTCTCAGTGGTGCCCTCTGATCATGGTGCTCACTTCGTTTTAAGGCACAGGCTACACACTCCCGACACCACTTCTCAATGTCTTCTCTCATGCCCACCCAGTAAAACCGCTGGCGGATATTAGCCTCAGTCTTTTGGACCCCAAAGTGACCGGATTGATTGTGGTACATCTCCAACACCATACCTGCATCTCGTCGGGGTATGAGAATCTGGTGTACCCTTTCGTTGGACACTGGGTCTAGGCTTCTCCGTAGCAATAGGCCCTTTTGTATGAAGAGTTGATGGCGCTGTCTCCACAGTTTGATGAGCTCAGGATCTGCACTCTTACGCCGAATCCTCTCAGGGACTCTGCCACTAGTAATGAAGTCCAACAACTCACCCAGCACTCTACTTTCAGACTGTAGTTTCACCCACCTTTCTTCCTTAGGATCAGGCCTACTGGAGGGTGAAGGAACTGCAGCTCTGTCATTGGTAGCTCGAGCCTGATCCTGTTGAGCAAATTTGTTATAGAAAGCCGGCATCTCTACATCTTCCCAAGCATCTCGCACATCATCAGGAGCTGTCTCTGTGGGAAGCCTGGATAAAGCATCAGCATTATCATTAGTACGTCCAGCACGATATTTTACAGAGAAATCATAGTTGGCGAGGCGGGAGGCCCATCTCTGCTCCAAGGCCCCTAATTTAGCTGTATTTAGATGTGCCAGAGGGTTATTGTCAGTGAATGCAATGAACGGGGTGGCGGCTAGATAATCCTTGAATTTTTCTGTCACTGCCCACACTAATGCCAGGAACTCTAGTTTGAAGGAACTATAATTCTGGTCATTTTTCTCAACTCCTTTCAGGGAGCGGCTCGCATAAGCTATCACTCTTTCCTTTCCCTCTTGGATCTGGGCTAACACAGCTCCCAGGCCTCGCTTGCTAGCATCAGTATACAGATGGAAGGGCTTGCTGTAGTCTGGATAACCTAACACAGGAGGCTCGGTCAGTTTCTTTTTTAGCAATTGGAACGCTATCTCTCTTTCCTCATTCCACTCAATGGGCACCGGAGTTCTAGGGCTTTTCTTGGGTTGCCCCCTCAAGAGCTCCTGGATAGGATCAGCTATTTGAGCAAAATGGGGGATAAAACGTCTATAGTAGCCGGCAAAACCAAGGAAACCCCTCACTTCCTTGACGGTAGTAGGAACCGGCCAATTACGGACAGCCGCTAGCTTATCAGGGTCAGGTTGCACGCCCTCTCCGCTGACCACATGCCCCAGGTATCTTACTGCAGGTTTGAGCAGGTGACACTTGGATGGCTTTACCTTCAAGCCATATTTGATAAGGATTTCAAATACTTCTGCCAAATGTTTCAGATGGTCTTCATATGTTTTTGAGTACACAATGACGTCATCTAGATACAGCAGCACTGTTTCGAAGTTTTTGTGACCCAAACACCGCTCCATTAATCTCTGGAAAGTTCCTGGGGCATTACATAACCCGAACGGCATACAATTGAATTCGAATAGACCCATGGGAGTGGTGAAAGCAGTCTTTTCCCTATCTGCAGGGGCCATGGGTACTTGCCAGTAGCCACTGGTCAAGTCCAAGGTGGAGAAATAGGCAGAGGAGCCCAGAGCAGTTAGTGACTCCTCAATGCGGGGCAGTGGGTATGCATCTTTGTGGGTTATTTGATTAATTTTCCTATAATCCACACAGAAACGGATACCCCCGTCCTTCTTCTTTACAAGGACCAGGGGTGCAGCCCACGGACTACGGCTGTCCCGGATTACATTAGAGTCTTTCATCTCTTGGATCATTTCTTTTACAGTCTGATATGAAGTAGGCGGTAAGGGTCTGTATCTCTCCTTGATAGGAGGATGAGAGCCAGTAGGTATTGTGTGTTGTATGGCACTCACCTCTCCATAATCAGTAGCATGCTTACTGAAGGCCTGGTGGTACTCTTTGACAAGCTGTATAATCCCTTCTTGTTGTTGTTGGGGGGTAGTCTCGTCCCCTACATGGAGCTCTTCCCACCAGGGCACTTGTGGCTGGGTCACCGACGGACATCCGCTGACTGCAGCTGGCGGCTTTTCTGTCACTGGAAGACGAATGATGTCTTGGAAGGACACCTGGGACAGCTGGGCAACACGGCAATGCTTAGTAAGCGCAACAGGATGATCACTCAGGTTAATCAGACCGACAGGTACTTTACCTTGGGAGACGTTCACCAGGCACTTGGCAGCTCTCACATAAGGGTAATCCTCCATCTGGATTGGTTCCACCAGGGCTGGATAATCTCGGCCTTGGACTCCCAGGACAGCACGACACCATAAAAGAGTTTGAGAATTAGGAGGCAAAGTCACAGGCTTAATATCACTAATCCTGGCAGTACAAATTTCTCCTTTCCCATTAGCAAACCTCTGCTGGGCACTTAACACAGTAATAGTCTTTTGAATCACCCTCCTGGATGCAGAGGAAGCAGTGGGCAAAGTCTGGTGTAATACGGCAAGTACTTCTGAATAACAGTTTTTGAAGACATTGGTGCCTAGAATGACAGGATGTCCTCCTCTGTCGCCGGCCTGTACTACTATCACCCCCTGTTGTGGTAAGGTTACTTCTCCCACCTGCAGGGTGGGTTCCCAGTATCCATGAATCTTTACTGGTTTGCCATTGCTGGCGATAATTTCCACCCAGGATTCAGGCGGCTGGGTCAATTGGTTGGTGTCCCAGAAACTTTCAAAGGCGGGCAGCTGAATAGTAGTGACCTGAGACCCAGTATCTAATAGGGCTTCAAAGGGGACCCCGTTGATCTCTATATTGATTTTAGGATGGGATCCTACATAACGTGGCATCCAATTTGGATCCTCTGGACCTAGTGTTCTACCTCCCGAGGGGTGGTCCTCAGCCTCAGGGGTTGCCCGTTTAACTGCCAGCACGTGGATTCTGTGTGTCCCAGCTTTTTGCAGTATGTACACACGGGCCGCTTGCGATCTCTATTACGCCTCCCAGGATCCCTGGGGTGAGTCTCTTGGTATGGAGGTGGGAACGGCCTAGGAGGCGACAGGAACTCTTCCTCTGACATTATGGGTTTTTCCCATTCCTCTATCTTCCTGCACACTCTCTCTAGACTTTTAGTGAGGTGATTTACTTGCTCTGTCAGCATGGCAATAGTATCGGTAGCTGACACTTGAACAGCTTGGCCGGCCTCAGCTCGGTTAGTGATAAGCGGTTTTGGCCTGCAGGCTGATGATTCAGGTGGGGTGCTCAACTCCGGAGATACTGCTGACCCCAGAATTTTTATCGCCAGTTCTTTAAAGTCCAGAAAGGTACTGTTAGGGTGCTGGGCGGACAGCATCTTTAATTGGGTCCTTATTTGTTCACTAGACACCCCGTTGATAAATTGTTCCCTCAGGGTCTGGTTCTGGTTATCAGCCTCTTTGGGATCTATCTGAATTACAGCCCCTAAAGCCTCCTGAAGTGATAGGGCATATTCACGGAGGGACTCACCGGGCTTCTGTTTCTTGCCAAAGAAGTGCATCTTTATCTCTGAGGCAGTCCTGGTTTCAAAAGTGGCCCTGAGGCGGGTGAATATCTGCTCTAGAGTGCTCCCCTCAGTAGCAGGCCAGGATAATACCTCCCTGCGGGCAGCTCCCTCCAGCTGCGCTAGCAGGATTTCCATTTGCTGATCGGCATTTATGGGGTACAGTTTGAATAATGCCAGCAACTTTTCTTTAAAGTCTCTTAGGGTATGGGTCTCTCCTTTGTAGCGTGGAAACCATGGGGCCCCAAAATAGTAAGGCATGGTAAAGGGCATCATGCTGGGGGCTATAGGATGATTCGGAGCCGCAAGCTCTCCCGGGGCCGGCTGCTCAGGCACTCCCGGTTCTGACATGTTAGTTTATTGAGATGTGGCCGCTGGTGACTAAAGGGGCCGGAACAATCCCCTTCCCTCCGGTTACAAGTTCTTACCGGTATCGCCGGGCTTGCGCAGGCCAAGTCTCGAGAGATTCCGGACGTCCTGAGTACGTGGTGACGTAGAAGAAACCGGGCCGCGGCGGTGCGATGATGACGAGGGGCGGGATTCTCTGTGTCTTTGCAGGGATCCGCCCACGAAGGTCCTCAGCAGCGCGGGAAACTTTACTCCAGGCGGCCGGTGGCCATCTTGGTCTCCATTCCCTGACAGCAAGCAGGGTTGTTGAAAAGTCCATAAAACCACACTCCGGTGTGGCGATTTTCTTCCTCTTGATAGCGCAACACTGCACAGCGCTTTTTGGAGGTTTTAGGGACACTTTGGGTATGTTTTTCAGTCCACAAAGTCCACTTTAATAAAACAGGCAATTTGTCACTTTGGTCACAGGGCAACTGTATAAGGCACAAAGTTCACGCTTCTTGCACTAGAAAGCGTGCGTATCCTGTTCGTGACTCCAAAA
The DNA here is from genome assembly GCF_905171765.1 of Bufo bufo. Lineage (NCBI taxonomy): Eukaryota > Metazoa > Chordata > Amphibia > Anura > Bufonidae > Bufo > Bufo bufo. The sequence continues at coordinate 185,217,146 of NC_053389.1, forward strand.
GAGAGGTGCAGCGTACTCAAGTTAGGTTTAGAAATGTTCCTGGGTGTTGTAGTGCAATAGACACTAACCTGAGAAAGCTGACTCTCTGCAAGGGCAGGTGATGATGAGAAATGTTCGTGACGCCAGTGCCAATTAAACGGTGGCACGCCGTTTGCTGATAGCAGGAATAACTGAGGAACCACGTGATGTTAAAACAGAATTCAAACTTTAGTAGTCATCAATTAGGGACATTGACGGAGGCGCAGTTCCTTTGAAGACAGTTGATTTTCAATACAGTTGATGCAGGCAAGTGCGAGTGTTAAACACAGGACTTGCAGTACAGGAAGCTTGCACTCTATTCCTGACTGATACTGGAACATAGAAACTCTTCTCCAAGGTCCAATGCCCTAGCTCTGGCGTATATCCTTGGTTTTATCTCTATCAAGTACCTCCTCTGTTGTCTTGAGTACCTCTTGCTTTTCTTGACTTGCCTCTGTCTCTCTCAGCACAGACTCTGGAAACTTCTGAACTGACTTCCTGGCTAGGCCCTAGCCTATTTATACTGAACTGGGGGCTCCCTCTGCTGGCTGGAATAAAGATTGCCTGCACCAGGCCTAACTGGCTTAAAGGGAAACATACATTATGATATAGCAGTGTCGGGTAACCTACCCGTATGCTGCAATAGTAAGTGGCTTGTATTAACTTTCTCTACATGATAAATGCCATTTCCTGAAGTGAGACAACCCCTTTAATTTCTATTGTATTCTTTTATGACCTGGAAAGATTAGTGGTGGCATCCTCCATCAGATAACAGGTATATACAGAAGTATTCTACATAGGAGCATTTCTCCTATGAGTGACTAGCTTAGTCCATCACCTAACAGAGGATGAAATGGAAGCCCATGGAGGCTGTACGGCTCAGTACTAGAAAACCATAATCCTTGTGCTGCCATAAATGCACAACATTGTGCATTGTGCTTAAAGACCATGTCACCCCTCTAACTTACAGCGATGACTGCACCCAACCTTGTCAGCAGATATCTACTAAGTGATTTTTGGAAAGGTGCATTTAGGCTGTACAGCTAGATCACAGTATGGCTGTAGCTCAGTTGGTATATAAAAGATAGAGAGGCAGCGCCACATGTGTGGTGTCGATAGATATATAAAGCCGTACAGTTATATACTGCTTACCGTTGTTTGTTGTGAGGAGTCACAACAACTGTAGAGCGCCTCGCTGGTTTACAACCCGTCTAGTGAATAGGACCCTGGACAGCTGCCGCGAACCCATGCCCGCGCTCCAGGAGCGGTAACCGGGAGAAGAATATGCATCAAGTGAAGAGAAGAACTAGATCGCTTGTCCGGTGTGGTCAGCAGGATTTCATATATCCAGCGTAGTGGTATCAAAGTAGCTTTATTTTTATGTAGTCATCGTGTTTCAAGGGCTGGAACGCCCTGTTCCTCAGGACAGTTAACAATTGATTGGTAATAGTATAAATAGACAGGCACTCTTCATCTAATAATGTGCAGAAGTCAAGTCTACCCGGTACTATCTATTTTATTATGAGCAACGTTAAAAATAATTAGAAATTAATCGTATAAAAATCAATGATAAAAAACTAATAAAAGCAAATATGAAAGGTAAATGTTCTTATTGTCTCCAAGGGGAAAAAGGAGAGGGGGGGGGGGGGGGGTAAAGAGTCCAAAAGACGAATATTGGATAAGAGATGGGCAGCAGTTATTGCCGTAGATGTAGTATACTTGTGTTGCCTAAGTGTTGCCAACGTATTGGAATGACCTCACCCCTTTGGTTGCCACAATACAGTTATATTGCTAATATGTAGCAGTTTCAATCACAGTTGGTATGCTTGGATGGAAGATAATATACTTAAGGGCTCTTTCACACTTGCGTTATTGTCTTCCGGCATAGAGTTCCGTCGTCGGGACTCTATGCCGGAAGAATACTGATCAGGATTATCCTAATGCATTCTGAATGGAGAGTAATCCGTTCAGGATGCATCAGGATGTCTTCAGTTCCGGTACGGAACGTTTTTTGGCCGGAGAAAATACCGCAGCATGCTGCGCTTTTTGCTCCGGCCAAAAATCCTGAAGACTTGCCGCAAGGCCGGATCCGGGATCAATGCCCATTGAAAGGCATTGATCCGGATCCGGCCTTAAGCTAAACGTCGTTTCGGCGCATTGCCGGACCCGACGTTTAGCTTTTTCTGAATAGTTACCATGGCTACCGGGACGCTAAAGTCCTGACAGCCATGGTAAGTGTAGCGGGGAGCAGGGGAGCAGCATACTTACCGTCCGTGCGGCTCCCCGGGCGCTCCAGAGTGACGTCAGGGCGCCCCAAGCGCATGGATCACGTGATCACATGGATCACGTCATCCATGCGCATGGGGCGCTCTGACGTCATTCTGGAGCGCCCGGGGAGCCGCACGGACTGTAAGTATACCGCTCCCCCGCTCCCCGCTCCTACTATGGCAACCAGGACTTTAATAGCGTCCTGGGTGCCATAGTAACACTGAAAGCATTTGGAAGACGGTTCCGTCTTCAAATGCTTTCAGTACACTTGCGTTGTTACGGATCCGGCAGGCACCTCCGGCAACGGAAGTGCATGCCGGATCCCAACAACGCAAGTGTGAAAGAGGCCTAAGAGTAAATTAATATAGTCAGGTGAAATCTTCCATCCACAGTACGGTAATTAATTCCACTGAATCTAATGTGCTGATGGCTGCATCATAGATGTATCAGTCATAGTAACATAGTACATAAGGCCGAAAAAAGACATTTGTCCATCCAGTTCGGCCTGTCATCCTGCAAGTTGATCCAGAGGAAGGCAAAAAAAAAAAACTGAGGTAGAAGCCAATTTTCCCCACTTTAGGGGAATAAAAAATTCCTTCCCGACTCCAATCAGGCAATCAGAATAACTCCCTAGATCAACGACCCCTCTCTAGTAGCTATAGCCTGTAATATTATTACACTGCAGAAATACATCCAGGCTCCTCTTGAATTCCTTTATTGTACTCACCATCACCACCTCCTCAGGCAGAGAGTTCCATAGTCTCACTGCTCTTACCGTAAAGAATCCTCTTCTATGTTTGTGTACAAACCTTCTTTCCTCCAGACGCAGAGGATGTCCCCTCGTCACAGTCACAGTCCTGGGGATAAATAGATGATGGGATAGATCTCTGTACTGACCCCTGATATATTTATACATATTAATTAGATCTCCCCTCAGTCGTCTTTTTTCTAAAGTGAATAAACCTAATTTAGATAATCTTTCAGGGTACTGTAGTTGCCTCATTCCAGTTATTACTTTAGTTGCCCTCCTCTGGACCTTCTCCAGCTCTGCTATGTCTGCCTTGTTTACAGGAGCCCAGAACTGTACACAGTACTCCATGTGTGGTCAAACTAGCGATTTGTAAAGTGGTAGGACTATGTTCTTATCACGGGCATCTATGCCCCTTCTGATGCAACCCATTATCTTATTGGCCTTGGCAGCAGCTGCCTGATACTGGTTTTTGCAGCTTAGTTTGCTGTTTATTAAAATTCCTGGATCCTTTTCCATGTCAGTGTTACCGAGTGTTTTATCATTTAGTATGTACGGGTGACTTGCATTATTCCTTCCCATGTGCATAACTTTACATTTGTCAGTGTTAAACCTCATCTGCCACTTATCTGCCCAAGCCTCCAATCTATCCAGATCCCTCTGTAGTAGTATACGGTCCTCTTCAGTGTAAATTACTTTACACAGTTTAGTGTCATCTGCGAAAATTGATACTTTACTATGCAAGCCTTCTACAAGATCATTAATAAATATATTGAAGAGAATAGGGCCCAATACTGACCCCTGAGGTACCCCACTAGTGACAGTGACCCAATCTGAGTGTGTACCGTTAATAACCACCCTCTGTTTTCTATCATTGAGCCAGTTACTTACCCACATACAAACGTTTTCTCCCAGTCCGAGCATTCTCATTTTATATACTAACCTTTTATGTGGTACAGTGTCAAATGCTTTGGAGAAGTCCAGATATACGACATCCATTGATTCGCCACTGTCAAGTCTAGAACTTACCTCCTCATAGAAACTGATTAAATTAGTTTGACATGACCGATCCCTAATAAAGCCATGCTGATATGGCTTTATTTGCTTATATTCATTGAGATACTCCAAGATAGCATCTCTCAGAAAACCTTCAAACAGTTTACCCACAACAGATGTTAAACTTACCGGCCTATAGTTTCCAGGCTCTGTTTTTGGACCCTTTTTGAATATTGGCACCACATTTGCCATGCGCCAATCCTGTGGGACATTCCCTGTCAGTATAGAGTCCGCAAATATCAGAACTAAGGGTCTGGCTATGACATTACTTAATTCCCTTAGGATACGGGGGTGTATGCCATCCGGTCCTGGCGATTTGTCTATATTAATCTTTTTAAGTCGCTGATGTACTTCTTCCTGGGTCAGACAGGACACTTTTAATGGGGAATTTATTTTTACATTCTGCATGTCATCTGACAGTTTATTTTCCTCAGTGAATACATTGGAGAAAAAAATATTTAACAGCTTTGCTTTCTCCTCGTCGCTCTCTGCGACTCCCCCCTCATTACTCTTTAAAGGGCCGACACCTTCATATTTATACTTTTTAACATTTATATAATTGAAGAACATTTTAGGGTTAGATAGTATGTCCTTTCAGAGAAGCAGAAATATATGTTACACTGAGAAGAATAACCTGGCCACTATCTTTAGGTGATGAGAAAAATTGCTATAATGAGTAGACATTTATGATTAAGCATTTGGTCATGTAATAGAGAATCATTCTTCAGATTTCAAGTGCATAGATTAAGTAAAAATTAATCCAGTGGATCTTGAGAGGTGATGTTTGACGTTGGTTGAGGTAACAATTTGTACATGGAAAGAACCTCCAGAGATGTTGTGTAATTCATTCTGGACATCCTACAGGAGGGTAAGACACATGCAAGAATTATGAGTAACCCTGCAGTAAATACCTCATGATCCTATTTTTTATAAATTCTGACACAGATCTGAAAACCAGTTTCTTGACTTTTAGTGGCGAAAACATCTGAGATGCTGACAAAACATCTCATGACCCACTTATATTATGCTCCGTGACTCAGCATAAACTTCGTAAGAGTAACTCAGCAGAGTGCCATATAATATCCCTTTATCACAAAGGAATAAGAACTGAATAGATGTCTTGATGTCTTCTAAATGACCATGATCCTTGTGTATCAGGCTACTGTGTTGCATGCCTCCTTACCTGGGTCTTATACATGAAGTTGTACTGGGACGTCATGTACTACTTGGTTGTTGTAATTTCCATGTTTGTACTAAGTGGACAGTTCTTGAGACCTACAGCCCCCCCCCCCCCCCCCCCCCATGGGTATTGTAAATTATATAAACATGCTGCCTATTGTGGCACTTTTTACTGAATCCAGAAATACAATGGGACATGGATATTCTCATAAACAGCTAAAGGAGACTTGTTTGTAATCTATTCCCCTATACTAGGAAAGTGAAGTATGAAAGGGCATCTTTTAAAATCACAAAATTTCAATGAAGTCCATAATTGTTCACAAGTTCTGCCATTTTGAAGTGCTAATATCTGTATTGGATTTTGCCCTTGACTTTAAGCTACTGGAGGAATAGGAGGACCACTTATTTTATTTAAAGGACTGTTCTACATTTTTCAGACTAGCACCTGAATCTGAATACTTCAGTAATTGCATGTAATTAAGAATATAGTATAACCCCTAAGTTACGCAAAACAATGTATCTGCATAGTGCCATCTTTTGTTCTTTTCCTTATTTCTCTGTCCACCTCTCTGGACACACATGCTCAGTTCCATCCAAGTGCCACTAGCTGGATCTAATCTTACACAACACACCTACTGAGAAAGGCTCACCCCGTGAGTTGCCAACTTGATATACAGTTGTTTTCAAAATTATTCAACCCCCACTGAAATTGAGTGTTTTGGCCAGTTTGACATTGATTTTGATCATTTAAGTCATCTTGTTTACAATTAAATCAAAGAGGCACTTGTAAGTCAGACAAATATAACATAACATTTATAATGAAATAACCACAAATGTCTTTTCTGTGCTCACATCATTATCAGTTTTATTCAACCCCCAAGTGACATTCAATCTTAGTACTTAGTACAACATCCTTTTCCAGTTATAACAGCTTTTAAACGTGAAGCATAGCTTGGCACAAGTGTCTTGCAGCGATCTACGGGTATCTTCGCCCATTCTTCATGGGCAAAAGCCTCCAGTTCAGTCACATTCATAGGCTTGCGCGCTGCAACTGCTTTCTTTAAGTTCCACCAGAGGTTCTCAATCGGATTTAAGTCTGGTGACTGCAATGGCCACTTCAAAATGTTCCAGCCTTTAATCTGCAACCATGCTCTAGTGGACTTGGAGGTATGCTTGGGATAATTGTCCTGTTGAAAGGTCCAACGTCTCCCAAGCCTCAGGTTTGTGACGGACTGCATCACATTTTCATCCAATATCTCCTGGTACTGAAGAGAATTCATGGTACCTTGCACACGCTGAGAAGCAGTACCTGTAGAAGCAAAACAGCCCCAAAGCATGATTGACCCCCCCACCATGCTTCACAGTAGGCAAGGTGTTCTTTTCTTCATAGGCCTTGTTCTTCCTCCTCCAAACATAGCGTTGATCCATGGGCCCAAACAGTTCTAATTTTGTTTCATCAGTCCACAGAACACTATCCCAAAACTTTTGTGGTTTGTCCACATGACTTTTGGCATACTGCAGTCGACTCTTCTTATTCTTTGGAGACAGCAAAGGGGTGCGCCTGGGAGTTCTGGCATGGAGGCCTTTATTATGCAGTGTGCGCCTTATTGTCTGAGCTGAAACTTCAGTACCCACATCTGACAAATCTTTTTTCAGTTGCTCAGCAGTCACACGGGGACTTTTCTCCACTTTGCGCTTCAGGTAGCGCACAGCAGTCAAAGTCAGCATCTTCTTTCTGCCACGACCAGGTAGCGTTTCAACAGTGCCCTTTGCCTTGAATTTGCGAATGATGCTTCCTATGGTGTCTCTTGGTATGTTTAACATCTTTGCAATCTTCTTATAGCCCTTGCCCTTCCTGTGAAGAGAAATCACCTCTTCTCTTGTCTTCCTGGACCATTCTCTTGACTTCACCATGTTTGTAAACATACCAGTAAATGTCTAGAAGGAGCTGAGTATCACAGTCCTTTTAAATCTGCCTAATTGGTGCTTATTATGCCTGATTGCTGCTCCTTGACATCCACAGGTGTTTTCAATACCTGATCGAAAACACTTGAATGAACCTCTGTTCTTAAGAGTGGTAGTCTTTAAGGGGTTGAATAATTGTGTCAATGAAGAAATCACAAAAAAAACATTTAATACTGTATTACAAAAACAATTTGTCATTTTAGTTGCATTTGGTTCTTTAAAAAGTCCTTGTAAGATTTCATTCTGAACACAATTACAAATGTACACTAAATTCCCTAAAACCCTTTACAGCATTGGGGGTTGAATAATTTGGAACACAACTGTAAGTCTAGTAGAGTAAGTGGAGCAATTAATTGGGGAGCTTTGCATTCTTGTAAGGTATAGGGCTGGTTCTAGCTTTGTGAGAAAGAGGTTGTCAGTTAATATATGGTTTTTGATTTTCCTTATTTACATAAAAAATGGGGAGAACCCCTTAAACTAGCCAAAATGGGGCATATAAATATTAATCCATATAAAACAGTGTTTCTCAGGGTACTCGGAGCCTTGGTGTTCCTTGGACATTGGTCATGTGTTCTCCAAAGGAAAGCAGTAACAAAAGGTATCACACAGTAGAAATGGCAAACTGATTGCAACCTGTGGAAATTTTGGCCCGAGGGAACTCAGAGGAGACAAAATATCTCTACCAGAGACAGTGCTGGTTGATAATTGTGGAATATTCATGTTAGACCTCTATGTATCAAGTAATGGTAGAAACTGGGGTTCCTTAGAAGCTGAAATATTCTTGGATGCAATAAACAATGATGTGTCATCAGGTTAGGGTTCTGAAGTAAGACTTCTATCTGGCTTGGGGTTTCTTGAACTGAAGAAGTTTAGGAGCCCCTGGTATAGGCCAAAACTACCAGAATTCAAGTGTTCCAAAATAAAGAATGAGAATACAAAAGAAGAAAGTGCTAACAGGTGTTAGACTGGGTCACATTCATCAGTTGTGTCTGTCTAGTTTTTGTTTGCGGAGCCAGATACAACTCATATACTGTATGCATATGTGCACTTAGTGCAGGGGTCCAGCTTCTATAGACTGATAGTGTCGGACAGAAAAATGTAACACGTACCATTTTTTTTTAGTTCATCGCCATTTGACATCCAACAACTGATGCACTGGATGAATATGAGCAATCCCATAAAAAAAACATGGGGTCACTTCTAGCTTCAGTTTTCCTTCAGCATTTTCTGCACCATTCAGGAGGAAAATTGAGCTAGACCGCCAGACATATGTCAAGTGGCCCTAACATGCATGATGTTGGCCACCATAAATGTCACCACAGCAATGATCCAGTTATGGTATAAAGTAAGTAATGGTATGTACTATCCAATTGACTTAATTTACTCTGAGAATTTAGTTTAGATACTTGGTTAAAAGGGGAAGACAAATTTAATACTCCTTCATCCCAAGAAGCCTTTCCCATTCAATATAAATTCTGATTTCTGATTGTCTTTAGAGATTATCAATCAAAATTACTGTAGATTAATATTGATTTAAATACATAAAGTTCTAAACCAGAGATTGGCAACTCACAGTAGTTCAATCAGCATGCAGAGCAGTCTGTGGGAAGAGTTGTGGGTAATTTTGGTTTTGCTTTCTGTCGCTGTGTAAATATAAAAAGTCTATAAAAAAAAAATTAAAAATCATAACTCACCCTATTCCTTCCATGTCACAAGCTTGAAACTAAACAGATCTCAAGGCCTTCCAATCAGAAGAGCTCCACCTTACTTACTTCCAGTAATGTAATGTATCCAATGCATTTTGGGGGTATCACACACTTTTCCCCTCCTCTGGGATAACATAGTACTTTGACATAATACCTTTTTTTTTTTTTTATCAAGGTGCCGTCCAGAATTTATGTCCTCTGTAAAAAAAAATTGTGTTATTGTTTTCCAGAAAAGTATCATATCCCCAAAATGCAGAACATAGTGGAAAATCAAATAAAATAAAAAAATACAATAAATTAACATTTACACCTATTGTGACTGATAATCTGTGACAGCAGCAGAACTCTGAACTTATAGTGAAACTGACTGGATCCTTTGGATGAGAATGCACTAATTTTGTGACCCCCTTAGCAGGTAGGTTGCATCCAAGCTTTTGACATACTGTGATGTGTCCTCTCCCCTGGCGAGGCACCCTGGTGGAGTACTCACCCTCCTGATTGTTCCATGCAGCAGGCCGCTTTTGGCTTTCTCAGCTGCTTTCATGACTCTCTCCCTTAGTGCATGCTCACGCTCTTCCTAGCTTTTAGGGCTGGCATGCACTGCATAATCTGTCCCAACCAGTGGTAGCATTCCTGGAGGTATATAGGGTGCTTTCCACTAGCTTGTCTAGTACTGTGGAAATGCGCTAGTATATTGTTCTGTCTGCCCATTCTTGACCCTTCTCTATTTACCAGATTGACCCTGTCCACTGCCTGATCACAGTTTTGACCCTATGCAGCCTGCCCAGACCAATTGCCTGACAACCATACTGCAAAAACTCTGCCTGTCCTGACCTCAGCTTGTCCACTGACAACGCTTTTGCCTGCCATGCACCGGAGTCCCTTGACCTGCCTGAGTCAGGAACCTTTTATTGGAGACTACTTCTAGAGGTGGCAGCTTGGTAGCCCGTAATCGACGTAGCTACTCAGGAGTAGCCCCAAGCCAAATCCATTCAGTAGGCAAGGTGGGCATGCACCCGCTGCTTTACGCATACCATCTTATAAAATGGCAGTCTCCTTTTTATATTTTACTTTGCACGGGTATATTTCATTTATTTCATTTAATGTTTGTGTGTGTCGTTAAGTCTACTTTCACACTTGCGGCAGTGTGATCCGGCGGGCAGTTCTATCGTCGGAACTGCCCGTCGGATCCGCCGATCTGCCGCTGACTGAAAGCATTTGTGAGACGGATCCGGATGCGGATCCGTCTCACAAATGCATTGCAAGGATGGATCCGTCTCTCTCTGCTTGTCATGCGGACAGACGGATCCGTCTTGTATCTTTTTCACATTTTTACCGGTCTGCGCATGCGCAGGCTGGAAGGACGGATCCGGCATTCCGGTATTTTGAATGCCGGATCCGGTACTAATACATTCCTATGGGAAAAAATGCCGGATCCGGCACTAATATATTCCTATGGGAAAAAATGCCGGATCCGGCATTCAGGCAAGTCTTCAGTTTTTTTCACCGGAGATAAAACCGTAGCATGCTACGGTTTTATCTTTTGCCTGATCAGTCAAAACGACTGTACTGAAGACATCCTGATGCATCCTGAACGGATTACTCTCCATTCAGAATGCATGGGGATATGCCTGATCAGTTCTTTTCCGGTATAAAGCCCCTGTGACGGAACTCTATGCCGGAAAAGAAAAACGCTAGTGTGAAAGTACCCTAAAATATATTAACAGTATCCCCCATAACAGTGACCTCTACAGCACCCCACCCCTTTAACAGTAAACTCGACAGTCCCCCAGCCCTTAACACTGACCCCCCCACAGTGCCCCGCCACTTTAAAATGGGACCTCCACAGCAGCCCATCCCCTTAACTTTGACCTTCACAGCAGCCCGCCCCTTTAACAGTGAGTTTCATAGCACCCGACTCCCTTGACAGTAACCTCCTCAGGGGCCCGTCCCATTAACAGTGACCTCCACAATACCCTGCTCTTTTAACAGTGACCTCCACAGCAGTTGCCCCTTTAATAGTGGCCCCTGCCCCCTTAACAGTAACATCCACAGTGAATGCCCCTTTAACAGTGACCTCCACAGCGCCTGCCCCTTTAATGCTAGGGCTACACGACGACATGTGTCGCGTGACATTTTGTCTCAACAATTTTTATAATGATAGTCTATGGTGTCACACTGTGACATGTGACATGCTGTGACGGTGACACAACAGTTGCAAAAAATCCATCCAAGATGGATTTTTCTGCAGCTGTCGCGTCGTATCATGTTACATGTCGCAGTGCAACACCATAGACTATCATTATAAGAATTGTCACACGACATTGGTGCAACATCAATGTCGCACGACGCATGTAGCAGTGTAGTTGTGCCCTATGTGTCGTGCGACTTATTGTTGCACGACACATGTCCTTGTGTAGCCCTAGCCTAAGGCTGACCTACAGCAGTGAAAAAAAATGGCTGGGTTGTTATGGAAACCTGGAGTAAAACTGTGTGTATGTGGAGACTAAGGGCCTGCAAGCTTCTATTGGCTGATAAGGGACATGTGACCGTGTGTATGGCAGTTGGGATATGAAGAGAAGACTTGCAGGCTTGTATTGGATAATGCAGGTCATTTTATGGGAATATCTCAGGAACGGTATGTCCTAGAGAGCTGTGACCCCCAAAAGATTTCTTTCCAGGTAGCAAGGGATGTGTATACCAAGTTTCGTTGAAATCCATGGTTGCGTTTTTGAGTGATCACGGAACATACACACATACGGTACATACATACAAATGTCCTTCTTTAAATATATATAGATTTTTCAAATTGCTTCCAAATGATTTATAATTCATTTTTTTGCAACCAAGCATGCATACAAGTACTCGTTGAGTAGAGCAGAGGTAAGGCTTTGTTTTGCAGAGTCACTTATACAATAAATTGTGCCTAGTCATGGTGCACTCAGGTCATGGACTCACTTATCAACATTACTGTGTTGTTGAGCCTCGCAGTCTCTTTGTGTGGTTGTCCAGGGGGCCAGTACCCTGAGGACACATTTATAAAGTGAAACCTCTCTAAAAAACCACCTCTGTGAGAAGACTAGTGTTGGGCACGAATATTCGAATCACGTTTCATCTCTGGTGATGCTCTGCCAGGCCTCTACTGCAACTGTCTTCAGTTCCTGCTTGTTCTTGGGGCATTTTCCCTTCAGTTTTGTCTTCAGCAAGTGAAATGCATGCTCAATCGGATTCAGCTCAGGTGATTGACTTGGCCATTGCATAACATTCCACTTCTTTCCCTTAAAAAAATCTTTAGTTGCTTTTGCAGCATGCTTTGGGTCATTGTCCATCTGCACTGTGAAGCGCCGTCCAATGAGTTCTGAAGCATTTGGCTGAATATGAGCAGATAATATTGCCTGAAACACTTCAGAATTCATCCTGCTGCTTTTGTCAGCAGTCACATCATTAATAAATACAAGAGAACCAGTTCCATTGGCAGCGATACATGCCCATGCCATGACACTACCACCACCATGCTTCACTGATGAGGTGGTATGCTTAGGATCATGAGCAGTTCCTTTCCTTCTCCATACTCTTCTCTTCCCATGACTCTGGTACAAGTTGATCTTGGTCTCATCTGTCCATAGGATGTTGTTCCAGGACTGTGAAGGCTTTTTTAGATGTCGTTTGGCAAACTCTAGTCTGGCCTTCCTGTTTTTGAGGCTCACCAATGGTTTACATGCAGCATACGGGTAGGTTACCCAACACTGCTAGATTGTAATGTGTATTTCCCTTTAAGCCAGTTAGGTCTGTTGCAGGCAATCCTTGTTCCAGCCAGCAGAGGGAGCTCCCAGTTCAGTATAAATAGGCTAGGGCCTAGCCTAGGAAGTTAGTTCAGAAGTTTCTAGAGTCAGTGCTGAGAGATTCAGAGCTCAGTCTGCAGTGCAGAGATTGCACTACTGGTGTGGAGGGTCATACCCACCCAGATTTCCAGGTTAGTTATACCTGAAGAACTCCAAAGATAGAGCCTGCCATCAGGAGGGAAGAAGACCTCGACCAAGTATTTGCTCAAGGGTTATTACCAAGAATTAGGTGTCTGGACCTTGAGGGTATTGCTGCAAGTAGCATAAGAGGGAATCCCTGAACCTAGGAGGCCTGTCTCGAAGTTAACCTTGTTGTAAGTTAAAGCCTGAACCACCACTGTTAACTGCATGGTGAAGTGTGAAATAACTCTTGAACTGTGTTATCTGGCTGTTCATTCTACTACCTATCCATGCAGTAAAGTTTACCTGTTGTATGAATACCTGGGCTACTCCATTATTCCACCTATCATTACACGGTGTGTCACCCTTCAATTGGCACTGGCGTCACGACATTTATGAACTGCCTGTTCCAGTATCTACCCAGATTGAAGATGACAGTGAATCCCAGGTTAGTGGGCTACCCTGAACTACGACACCCCGCATACCCAAAGCGGCTGCTGACCCCCTGGGATACTGCATCGCTCTTTTTGGCGTCACGAACAGGATCCGCATGCTTCTGGAGTGCAGAGAAGTGTGAACTGTGTGCTTTAACTATTCCACCACCGTATTGCAAGGACTGTACCCTTTATTTCCAAGCCGGTGGATTACAATTGTGCCTGGGAGGAATCGGAAGCGCTGTGCTGTGTTGCGCTACCCCCAGGAAAAGAAAATCGTGGTTGTGGATTACAATTGATTAACTGGTCAACAACCCTGCTTGCTGTCAGGGAATGGTCACCAAGATGGCCACCGGCCGCCCGGAGTAAAGTTTCCCGCGCTGCTGAGGACCTTCGTGGGCGGATCCCTTCAAAGACACAGAAAATCCCGCCCCTCTTCATCATCGCACCGCCGCGGCCCTGCTTCTTCTACGTCACCGCGTACTCAGGACGTCCGGAGTCTCTCGAGACTTGGCCTGCGCAAACCCGGCGATACCGGTAAGGACTTGTAACCGGAGGGAAGGGGATTGTTCCGGCCCCTTTAGTCGCCAGCGGCCACATCGTAATAAGCTAATATGTCAGAACCGGGAGTTCCCGAGCAGCCGGCCCCGGGAGAGCTTGCGGCTCCTAATCATCCTATAGCCCCCAGCATGATGCCCTTTACCATGCCTTACTATTTCGGGGCCCCATGGTTTCCCCGCTATAAAGGAGAGACCCACACCCTAAGAGACTTTAAAGAAAAGTTACTGGCATTATTCAAACTGTACCCCATAAATGCCGATCAGCAAATGGAAATCCTGCTAGCACAACTGGAGGGAGCTGCCGCAGGGAGGTATTATCCTGGCCTGCTGCTGAGCGGAGTACTCTAGAGCAGATATTCACCCGCCTCAGGGCCACTTTTGAAACAAGGACTGCCTCAGAGATAAAGATGCACTTCTTTGGCAAGAAACAGAAGTCCGGTGAGTCCCTCCGTGACTATGCCCTATCACTTCAGGAGGCTTTAGGGGCTGTAATTCAGATAGATCCCAAAGAGGCTGATAATCGGGACCAGACCCTGAAGGAACAATTTATCAACGGGGTGTCTAGTGAGCAAATAAGGACTCAATTAAAGATGCTGTCCGCCCAGCACCCTAACGGTACCTTTCTGGACTTTAAAGAATTGGCCATAAAAATTCTGGGGTCAGCAGTATCTCCAGAGTTGAGCACCCCACCTGAGTCATCAGCCTGCAGGCCAAAACCGCTTATCACTAACCAAGCTGAGGCCGGTCAAGCTGTTCAAGCTTCAGCTACCGATACTATCGCCATGCTGACAGAGCAAGTAAATCACCTCACTAAAAGTCTAGAGAGAGTGTGCAGAAAAATAGAGGAATGGGAAAAACCCATAATGTCAGAAGAAGAGTTCCTGTCACCTCCTAGGCCGTTCCCACCTCCATACCAAGAGACTCACCCCAGGGATCCTGGGAGGCGTAATAGAAATCGCAAGCGGCCCGTGTGTACATACTGCAAAAAGGTGGGACACACAGAATCCACGTGCTGGCAGTTAAACGGGCAACCCCTGAGGCTGAGGACCACCCCTCGGGAGGTAGAACACTAGGTCCAAAGGATCCAAATTGGATGCCACGGTATGTAGGATCCCATCCTAAAATCAATATAGAGATCAACGGGGTCCCCTTTGAAGCCCTATTGGATACTGGGTCTCAGGTCACTACTATTCAGCTGCCCGCCTTTGAAAGATTCTGGGACACCAACCAATTGACCCAGCCGCCTGAATCCTGGGTGGAGATTATCGCCAGCAATGGCAAACCAGTAAAGATTCACGGATACTGGGAACCCACCCTGCAGGTGGGAGAAGTAACCTTGCCTCAACAGGGCGTGATAGTAGTACAGGCCGGCGACAGAGGAGGACACCCTGTCATTCTAGGCACCAATGTCTTCAAACACTGTTATTCAGAAATACTTGCCGTATTACATCAGACTTTGCCCACTGCTTCCTCTGCATCCAAGAGGGTGATTCAAAAGACTATTACTGTGTTAAGTGCCCAGGAGAGGTTTGCTAATGGGAAAGGAGAAATTTGTACTGCCAGGATTTGTGATATTAAACCTGTGACTTTGCCTCTTAATTCTCAAACTCTTTTATGGTGTCGTGCTGTCCTGGGAGTCCAAGGCCGAGATTATCCAGCCCTGGTGGAACCACTCCAGATGGAGAACTACCCTTATGTGAGAGCTGCCAAGTGCCTGGTGAACGTCTCCCAAGGTAAAGTACCTGTCCGTCTGATTAACCTGAGTGATCATCCTGTTGCGCTTACTAAGCATTACCCTGTTGCTCAGCTGTCCCAGGTGTCCTTCCAAGACATCATTCGCCTTCCAGTGACGGAAAAGCCGCCAGCTGCAGTCAGGGGATGTTCGCCGGTGACCCAGCCGCAGGTGCCCTGGTGGAAAGAGCTCCATGTCGGGGACGAGACTACCCCCCAACATCAACAAGAAGGGATCTTACAGCTTGTCAAAGAGCACCACCAGGCCTTCAGTAAACATGCCACTGATTATGGAGAGGTTAGTGCCACACAACACACCATACCTACTGGCTCTCATCCTCCTATCAAGGAGAGATACAGACCCTTACCGCCTACCTCATATCAGACTGTAAAGGAAATGATCCAAGAGATGAAAGACTCTAATGTAATCCGGGACAGCCGTAGCCCGTGGGCTGCACCCCTGGTCCTTGTAAAGAAGAAGGATGGTGGTATCCGTTTCTGTGTGGATTATAGGAAAATTAATCAAATAACCCACAAAGATGCATACCCACTGCCCCGCATTGAGGAGTCACTAACTGCTCTGGGCTCCTCCGCCTATTTCTCCACATTGGACTTGACCAGTGGCTACTGGCAAGTACCCATGGCCCCTGCAGATAGGGAAAAGACTGCTTTCACCACTCCCATGGGCCTATTCGAATTCAATTGTATGCCGTTCGGGTTATGTAATGCCCCAGGAACTTTCCAGAGACTAATGGAGCGGTGTTTGGGTCACAAAAACTTCGAAACAGTGCTGCTGTATCTAGATGACGTCATTGTGTACTCAAAAACATATGAAGACCATCTGAAACATTTAGCAGAAGTATTTGAAATCCTTATCAAATATGGCCTGAAGGTAAAGCCATCCAAGTGTCACTTGCTCAAACCTGCAGTAAAATACCTGGGGCATGTGGTAAGCGGAGAGGGCGTGCAACCTGACCCTGATAAGTTAGCGGCTGTCCGTAATTGGCCGGTCCCCACTACCGTCAAAGAGGTGAGGGGTTTCCTTGGTTTTGCCGGCTACTATAGACGTTTTATCCCCCATTTTGCTCAAATAGCTGATCCTATCCAGGAGCTCTTGAGGGGGCAACCCAAGAAAAGTCCTAGAACTCCTGTGCCCATTGAGTGGAATGAGGAAAGAGAGATAGCGTTCCAATTGTTAAAAAAGAAACTGACCGAGCCTCCTGTGTTAGGTTATCCAGACTACAGCAAGCCCTTCCATCTGTATACTGATGCTAGCAAGCGAGGCCTGGGAGCTGTGTTAGCCCAGATCCAAGAGGGAAAAGAAAGAGTGATAGCTTATGCAAGTCGCTCCCTGAAAGGAGCTGAGAAAAATGACCAGAATTATAGTTCCTTCAAACTAGAGTTCCTGGCATTAGTGTGGGCAGTGACGGAGAAATTCAAAGATTACCTAGCCCATTCATTGCATTCACTGACAATAACCCTCTGGCACATCTAAATACAGCTAAATTGGGAGCCTTGGAGCAGAGATGGGCCTCTCGCCTCGCCAACTATGATTTCTCTGTAAAATATCGTGCTGGACGTACTAATGATAATGCTGATGCTTTATCCAGGCTTCCCACAGAGACAGCTCCTGATGATGGGCGGGATGCTTGGGAAGATGTAGAAATGCCGGCCTTCTATAACAAATTTGCTCAACAGGATCAGGCTCGAGCTACCAATGACAGAGCTGCAGTTCCTTCACCCTCCAGAAGCCCTAAACTCAAAGAAGAACGGTGGGTGAAACTACAGTCTGAAAGTAGAGTGCTGGGTGAGTTGTTGGACTTCATTACTAGTGGCAGAGCCCCTGAGAGAATTAGACGTAAGAGTGCAGATCCAGAGCTTACCAAACTGTGGAGACAGCGCCATCAGCTCTTCATACAAAAGGGCCTATTACTACGGAGAAGCCTAGACCCAGTATCCAACGAAAGAGTGCATCAGATTCTCATACCCCGACGAGATGCAGGTATGGTGTTGGAGATGTACCACAATCAATCCGGTCACTTTGGGGTCCAAAAGACTGAGGCTAATATCCGCCAGCGGTTTTACTGGGTGGGCATGAGAGAAGACATTGAGAAGTGGTGTCGGGAGTGTGTAGCCTGTGCCTTAAAACGAAGTGAGCACCATGATCAGAGGGCACCACTGAGACCCATTGTAAGTACCCGTCCTCTTGAACTTGTCGCCATCTACCATGTGAAACTGGAGCCTAGTCGCTCAGGGTATGCTTATGCCATGACTATTATTGACCATTTCACTAAGTTTGTTGTAGCGGTGCCTGTGAGAGACCAGACGGCCAAGACTGCAGACGAACTGTTCTGGAAGCACTTCCTCCTGCCCTACGGATGTACAGAAAAGATCCTCACTGATCAAGGACCGGCTTTTGAGTCCCATCTGTTCCATGAACTGTGCCGCTTACACAACTGTAAGAAGATCCGGACAACGGCCTACCATCCTCAAGGTAATGGATTATGTGAAAAAATGAATCAGACCTTGATAGAGATGCTGAGGGCCGTGCCTCCTGAAACCAGAGGAGATTGGCCCAGTTTGTTACCACAGCTCATGTACACGTACAACCATACCATCCATTGTTCCACGGGGTATACCCCTTTTTATTTGATGTTTGGGCGCCAAGGGACATTGCCTGCTGATCACTCATTGGACATACACATACCTGATGACATTAACCCATTACCTAACACCGACTGGTTGCTGAGCATCAAAGGCGATTGAATACAGCCAAAGCCATTGTTCAGGAACGTATGGACAATGTTAGAGACCGACAGCAGAGAGACTATGATCAGGCAGCCCATGCAGAACCCTTGACAATAGGGGCTGTGGTATGGTTAAAAAATAACCGTCGTACAGGTAAACTGGACAGTAAATGGGAGCAAAGTCCCTATGTTGTCACTGCAATCCCAAATGTTGGGACTCATACTTATGAGATCACCCGGGAAGACAAGGGATCCCAAATTGTACACAGAAACCGGTTAAAACTCTGTCTGACACCAGAACCCAGTGCCGAGAGTTCTAGATCTGAATCCCCTGTGTCAGAGTCATCAATACAGCCCGAGGATCCTATGCAGGCTGTCAGTAATCTAAGATATGACGCTGATCCCATGCATTGGCTTCTGACACCATGGTTGAACTTGCTGGTGCCTGCTCCGGCACCTACTGTATCTTCACCTCCAGAAGAGCCGGTTCAAGATGCCCCGGATCCAGTTTCCCCTCTAGTGGATCTAGTTGTTCCTGTTGTTCCTGTTGTTCCTGACCAAGGTCTCACTGATGGAGACCCTCCTGTTGCTCCTCTCTCTTCTACCTTGTTGCTAAGGGAGGAGGAGACCCCTGTGTTGAGAAGGTCCACCCGGATGACCAGGGGACGTCCGCCAGTCCGTTTAGGAGACTTTGATTATACCGGTGGTGTCTCCTCCCGGGCAGTTGCTACTGGTAATACCTTGCTTGACATTTGTGCGCAAGAATGGACTCCTCCACGTGAGCCCTTGCCTGTGATACACCCACAGGAAACCTCTGGGTAGTTCCGTTATTCTCCTGCAACTAAGAAAAATGGACTAACCTGGTTCACCTTAAGTCCGCTGTGCCAGGTCAGCGGCCGTGCCTAGGAAGCAAGAAGACGCCCCTTTCCCTTGTGTCATTTGTTCATGGAGTTACAAATGTTAAATAATTATTTATCATATTTATAATGTAATGCTCAAGTTATGTACCATGTTATGCCGGTTCAGGAAGGTGTGTGTGAGTACGAGGCCTTACTCACGTTAAAGTCTGGGGGTGTGCAGCATACGGGTAGGTTACCCGACACTGCTAGATTGTAATGTGTATTTCCCTTTAAGCCAGTTAGGTCTGTTGCAGGCAATCCTTGTTCCAGCCAGCAGAGGGAGCTCCCAGTTCAGTATAAATAGGCTAGGGCCTAGCCTAGGAAGTTAGTTCAGAAGTTTCTAGAGTCAGTGCTGAGAGATTCAGAGCTCAGTCTGCAGTGCAGAGATTGCACTACTGGTGTGGAGGGTCATACCCACCCAGCTTTCCAGGTTAGTTATACCTGAAGAACTCCAAAGATAGAGCCTGCCATCAGGAGGGAAGAAGACCTCGACCAAGTATTTGCTCAAGGGTTATTACCAAGAATTAGGTGTCTGGACCTTGAGGGTATTGCTGCAAGTAGCATAAGAGGGAATCCCTGAACCTAGGAGGCCTGTCTCGAAGTTAACCTTGTTGTAAGTTAAAGCCTGAACCACCACTGTTAACTGCATGGTGAAGTGTGAAATAACTCTTGAACTGTGTTATCTGGCTGTTCATTCTACTACCTATCCATGCAGTAAAGTTTACCTGTTGTATGAATACCTGGGCTACTCCATTATTCCACCTATCATTACACGGTGTGTCACCGTTCAATTGGCACTGGCGTCACGACATTTATGAACTGCCTGTTCCAGTATCTACCCAGATTGAAGACGACAGTGAATCCCAGGTTAGTGGGTTACCCTGCACTACGACACCCCGCATACCCAAAGCGGCTGCTGACCCCCTGGGATACTGCATACATCTTGTGGTGAACCCTCTGTATTTACTCTGGTGAAGTCTTCTCTTGATTGTTGACTTTGACACACATACATTTACCTCCTGGAGAGTGTTCTTGATCTGGCCAACTGTTGTGAAGGGTGTTTTCTTCACCAGGGAAAGAATTCTTCGGTCATCCACCACAGTTGTTTTCCGTGTTCTTCCGGGTCTTTAGGTGTTGCTGAGCTCACCGTTGCGTTCCTTCTTTTTAAGAATGTTCCAAACAGTTGTTTTGGCCACGCCTAATGTTTTTGCTATCTCTCTGATGGGTTTGTTTTGTTTTTTCAGCCTAATGATGGCTTGCTTCACTGATAGTGACAGCTCTTTGGATCTCATTTGAGAGTTGACAGCAACAGATTCCAAATGCAAATAGCACACTTGAAATGAACTCTGGACCTTTTATCTGCTCATTGTAATTGGGATAATGAGGGAATAACACACACCTGGCCATGGAACAGCTGAGAAGCCAATTGTCCCATTACTTTTGGTTCCTTAACAAGAGGGAGGCACATATGCAAACGGTTGTAATTCCTACACCGTTCACCTGATTTGGATGTAAATACCCTCAAATTAAAGCTGACAGTCTGCAGTTAAAGCACATCTTGTTCGTTTCATTTCAAATCCATTGTGGTGGAGTATAGAGCCAAAAATGTTAGAATTGTGTCAATGTCCCAATATTTATGGACCTGACTGTATATAATACAGATAGTGGGAGATAGTCAGTGTAGGTTATATCCTGAGATAGTGTAGCTGTTGAAGTGCAGTGTGTTAGGTAGTGTGATAGGTTCTGCTGTCCATACATACATGCAGACCTGCTAAAATGTGAAGTTTCACATATTGCGCCAAAATATTCGCATCATTAGTGCCGATTAGCACAATCGCAAATATATTGGAGCACTCTATTTGCATATAAAGCCATTTTTAAAGTTCTGCCGTGCCAACCATTTTCTCCAGTTTTAGGAAACTTCTAGCAGCTTGGAAAATGTAGCAAAATTTACCCACGCCTGTATTTCGCACGCATTACACGAATATTACATTAACGATTTTTGGTAATCAAGAAATAATCTCGAATTCGCGAATATACAGTCAGGTCCATAAATATTGGGACAGCGACACAATTCTAACATTTTTGGCTCTATACACCACCACAATGGATTTGAAATGAAACTATAAAGATGTGCTTTAACTGCAGACTGTCAGCTTTAATTTAAGGGTATTTACATCTAAATCAGGTGAACGGTGTGGGAATTATAACAGTTTGCATATGTGCCTCCCACCTTTTAAGAAACCAAAAGTAATGGGACAGAATAATAATCATAAATCAAACTTTCACTTTTTAATACTTGGTTGCAAATCCTTTGCAGTCAATTACAGCCTGAAGTCTGGAACGCATAGACATCACCAGATTCTGGGTTTCATCCCTGGTGATGCTCTGCCAGGCCTCTACTGCAACTGTCTTCAGTTCCTGCTTGTTCTTGGGGCATTTTCCCTTCAGTTTTGTCTTGAGCAAGTGAAATGCATGCTGGATCGGATTCAGGTCAGGTAATTGACTTGGCCATTGCATAACATTCCACTTCTTTCCCTTAAAAAACTATTTGGTTGCTTTTGCAGTATGCTTTGGGTCATTGTCCATCTGCACTGTAAAGCGCCGTCCAATGAGTTCTGAAGCATTTGGCTGAATATGAGCAGATAATATTGCCCAAAACACTTCAGAATTCATCCTGCTGCTTTTGTCAGCAGTCACATCATCAATAAATACAAGAGAACCAGTTCCATTGGCAGCCATACATGCCCATGCCATGACACTACCACCACTATGCTTCACTGATGAGGTGGTATGCTTAGGATCATGAGCAGTTCCCTTCCTTCTCCATACTCTTCTCTTCCCATCACTCTGGTACAAGTTGATCTTGGTCTCATCTGTCCATAGGATGTTGTTCCAGGACTGTGAAGGCTTTTTAGATGTTGTTTGGCAAACTCTAATCTGGCCTTCCTGTTTTTGAGGCTCACCAATGGTTTACATCTTGTGGTGAACCCTCTGTATTCACTCTGGTGAAGTCTTCTCTTGATTGTTGACTTTGACACACATACACCTACCTCCTGGATAGTGTTCTTGATCTGGCTAACTGTTGTGAAGGGTGTTTTCTTCACCAGGGAAAGAATTATTCGGTCATCCCCCACAGTTGTTTTCCCTGGTCTTCCGGGTCATTTGGTGTTGCTGAGCTCACCGGTGCGTTCCTTCTTTTTAAGGATGTTCCAAACAGTTGTTTTGGCCATGCCTAATGTTTTTGCTATCTTTGTGATGGGTTTGTTTTGTTTTTTCAGCCTAATGATGGCTTGCTTCACTGATAGTGACAGCTCTTTGGATCTCATCTTGAGAGTTGACAGCAACAGATTCCAAATGCAAATAGCACACTTGAAATGAACTCTGGACCTTTTATCTGCTCATTGTTATTGGGATAATGAGGGAATAACACACACCTGGCCATGGAACAGCTGAGAAGCCAATTGTCCCATTACTTTTGGTTCCTTAACAAGTGAGAGGCACATAATTAAACTGTTGTAATTCCTACAACGTTCACCTGATTTGGATGTAAATACCCTCAAATTAAAGCTGACAGTCTGCAGTTAAAGCACATCTTGTTCGTTTCATTTCAAATCCATTGTGGTGGTGTATAGAGCCAAAAATGTTAGAATTGTGTCCATGTCCCAATATTTATGGACCTGACTGTATGATGAATATTCGCCCAAATATTCGTGAAATATTTCGAATTCGAATATAGCCCCTGCCGCTCATCACTAGAGAAGACCATCTTATCTAGACCAGTTCTTGTGATAGATTTTCAGTTCCACCACATACTGTATTATGCACACTTGCCGTCTTCTATAAGAATACCACCCTCCATTTTCAATGCAGTTTTGGGTGGTCGTCTCAAAGAGGTGTCACCAGGGGCATAGCTAAATGCTCATGGGCCCTGGTCCAAGGGTTCAGCTTGGGCCCTCCCCTTCCCTCAGTGTTTTGTGGCTAGGGAAGCACATAGCCTTCATGCTGCCTGCGGCAAAAAAATCCTAGGACAAATTCTTGACCTAACCCCTTCCCTCCAGCCAGAGCTATAACTTGACCAGCATGCACTTTCTATAATACTGGTGTCTTCTTATGTGGCACAAGGGTCTTCAGGCCCCCTCAGGTTCCTGGGCCCGGTAGCGACTGCTACCTCTGCACCCCCTATAGCTACGCCCCTGGGTGTCACTGTATTTACATTGATTTCTATCTCCATCATACAAAAGTGCTGTCTGTAGATGCCAAAAAAAATGTGTTCATAAAACAAAAGCTAAATTTTTTCCAAATTTGTCTCGAGTCATTACAAAGCCCTTTAAATGTTTTGTAAGTTCAGAGACAGTTCTAGGTTAATGCAGCTCATTGGACAACAGAGTCCCAATAGACTTCCTGTGTGCCCCATCAATGGTAGGTTGAGGGGACATGTGTCTGGTTGAAAGCTATATGACCGACTATGTTGTGAGAGCATGGAAGGGACGTTAGATTGAAGATTCTTCATTATCTTCTAGTGCTGCTGCATTTATTACCCATTACAGGTAATCTGCTCATCTGATGAAGCTCAATGGACTAAAAATGTTTACACATATATCTGTTTAGATTGTCCTACATATCTCTGAATAAATAAAAGCATTTGGATTTGATTTTCGAGAGAGCAAGTTTTTGATATACAGTACCCAACCCCTATGTCATCAATAACGTCTAATAGGTTTTGCATTAAAGATATAGACCCTAGTGGCAAGTAATTGACTCCAATGACAGCCAAATGTTGTTTTTTCTTCTGGATCTTAGGGGGCACACTATAGTATTCTGGGTCTGGGCCCATTGGAGGATCCTCTGTTGGGCAAGTCTGACGTTGCTGGATTCTAGGTTTGTACCTATGACACTGGTTGACCTGTTACATGTGCGCTTGGCAGCTGAAGGCATCTGTGTTGGTCCCATGTTCATATGTGCCTGCATTTCTGAGAAAAAATGATGTTTTGATATATGCAAATGAGCCTCTAGGAGCAATGGGGGCGTTGCCGTTACACCTAGAGGATCTGCTTTCTCTGAAACCGCCTGACCCCTCGTCTGGTAGCCTGTTTCCATATCAATTGGGGTTACATTGGTATATTTTATTGTTAATTACTTTATAAAGATTCTTTTTATGGCTACATGGTTTGGGTTCAGTTACTCTTGTTTGTAATGGTTAAGATATAATTTATGTGAGTAATTAAGCTATTTATGGCTAATCAATGAATTATAGGACTTTTGGTGTGGATATTTATATATGAAAATAAGCCTCTAGGAGCAATGGGGGCGTTGTCATTACACCTAGAGTCTCTTGATTGATAGGGCCAGGCATTGAAAACATCATAATGCTTGGCTCTGTCATTTAAAGTGCAGAGGGTGCGGGAGTTGCAGAGAAAGCAAAACCTCTAGGAGTAATGACAACACCCCCTTTGCTCCTAGAGGCTCATTTGCATATATTAAAACTTCACTTTTTCTCAGCAATGTGGGCACATATGAACATGGAACCAACACAGATGCCTTCAGCTGGTAAGGGCACATCAACAGGTCAGCCAGTTTCATAGGTACAAACCTATGATTCCAGCAAGGTCATCTGGCCCAACAGAGGATCCTCCAATGGGCCCAGACCCAGAATACTATAGTGTGCTGTGCCCCCAAAGATCCAGAAGAAAAAACAAGATTTGTCCGTCATGGGTTAAGATATCATTTTCATATATGAAAATATCATTTTTCTCAGCCATGCAGACACATGAACATGGAACCAACACAGATGTCTTCAGCTGCCAAGCGCTCATGTAACAGGTCAGCCAGTCTCATAGGTACAAATCTGCTGACAGATGCCATTTAAAGAGAACCTGTCACCACTCCTAACATATCTTTTTTTCCTAATGGATTGTAAATGACTTATAATTCATGTTCAACAACCGGGCATGTATCCATGTACTCATTGAGTAGAGGTAAAACTCTGAGTCACTCATTATACAATAATCAATTCATTATCTCAATTATCAACATCACCGTGCTGTAAAACAATTACAGTTCAGAGCCTTGCCGTCACTTCATGTGCGTATCAAGTGGGCCACATTAAATGACCATTCTGGAGCGTCTATTCTCATGATTCTCCGCTGTGCCGTTCCTCTATTATTTCTAGTTAAAGTTTATGAATGAACTTCCAACTGCACTGTCTGATCAGGGGTGCGCCACCAATGGGGCCAGGTGAGGCGATCACCTCAGGCAGCACCAGGTAGGGGCAAGAGGGGGACAGCGGAAGGGCCATGGGCAATGTGAGCTTTCATTGTGGCAAAGGGGTTAGGTTAAGAAATCTGCATTGAGGGGGATGGGGGGGCGCTGTTTCAGTTTTTGCCTCAGGCAGCAGAAAGGCTACGTGCACCCCTGAGTCTGATAGTGTCCAAATCAGTGCTTTCAAGGGCAGACTGCACAGGGACAAACCACCAGCTTTTAACTGTCAGTTGACCATTCATTCATTACTTACTAGCAGGAATATTAGAGGAATGGCACAACACACAGTTATTAAAAGAGATGCTCCAGAATTGTTATTACATGGGGAATGCAAGTAGTTAATAAAACAGACATGTCAGGAGAGTGGACAGCTCCTCTTTAAGGAGGGTAGCTAGCTGCCTATGATGCACTCACAACTGATGGGACGAGCGGCACTATCTGGTATGGCAATAATGCACAGTATGAACGCTTTCTGACTTCACAGATATTATCTCTGCCTGGCACGACAGGAAACGTAAGGTACAGAACCAGAGCGGCTGCAGACAAGCTGGGATGATGTGACTGAGACATTGGAACTCGCTATAAGGAAGCATTGTGGCTGACACTGGGGGAAGACTTTGGCTGCCTATGGGGACATTGTGGTTGGTAGGGGCATAGCTTTAGGGGTTACAAAATTAGCAGTCACATCAGGGTGCCTGATGGTCTTAGAGGCCTCAATGGCACATATGATAGCACTGCCTGCTACAGAATTTGTGTTGGGTCCATGGGCTTCAGGTTACGGTTCTGCTGGTTGGCGCTGGGGTGTGTTTGGGACACATGGCGACTGGCAGTGGACAAGGAGCACACTGTTGCAGGCACAACATGGGGAGCACAAGGTGGCTGGCACTGTTTCGGGTGCACATTTTGACTGGCACAGTAGGTACTGGGAGTGATGGGGCATAACTTGCCTTATCTGCCGTGGGGGCATGAGACTGAAGTTGAAGAGGTGGAAAGTGGCTGTGGGCTAAAAAGTGTATTGACGTCTCCATCTCATCAGGCAAAATTCTCTGCAGATAGCATTCGTAGGACGCATAAAGAAAGAAGCGTGCTCCTGTAGGGCCTATGGTGAATCTGTTTTATGTCCTTTATCTCTACCACCAGGGGTAATGATGCATTACAGATTCACATTATAATACCTTCTATATAGTACCACACCCAGCCTGACAGACTGAGATCACCTCTGGGGCACTGAATATTTCATAGGCTATCTTTCTAGATAAAGGGGGTCTCTCACCTCCCAAATCACCCTTCAAAGTAAGTATACCACCATGTAGGGTAGGTCAAACAAATGTCCAATAGGACTAACTTACACCTATTATCCTACACCTCCTAGATCCTAAAACTTAACCTTTAATAGTTGATCTTTAATATCATCTATAATAATTTATTAAAATGATCAGCGGTCACTCAGTCTTATATTATACTAGTACTAGCCTCCTGCCTATGATATCTATCTGGAGTGAGACCAATTGGCTTAACTGGCTGCGCGCTGCCAGTATTGGTATAAGCACAATGTGATATGTCTTCCTATATAAATATGCTAGGTGACCTCACTGCTTTAAAACTAAATGTCCACGCTGCCCCCCGACATGTTTCGCCGTGCTCCGGCGTCTTCAGGGGTTTGGGCAGAGTGTGAACGTATACTGGCTCGGCTGGATTATATCACTTCCGTTTGTGATGTCATAGATTGTGGGCTGGCTTAGTAGGGTGCATACGTCCGTCTCCCAGTGGCTGATAGGCCACTTGTCAGCTGATGTCTACGCCCCCTCCAACTTTAACCCTTACTTGATATGCGCCGTGCTGTGTCATCAAATTGCGCGGCGCATGTCTGGTAAACATAGACTTTGGGATACTGCACGCTGGCTTATCTTTGACCCATTTCACTGCGCATGTCCTCTGACTTGGTCGCCGCCGCATCTACTTGGTATACTCCATCTACGCATGCGCCAATACTTAGTTATCGGACTTACGTCCCAGGGCTCAATGCGTCCTGTTGCGCATGTCAGAGCACTTAGCTTTCGGCGCTCTCCACGTCGGATACCAAAGTGCGCCTGCGTGAATACTTAGCCGTGATGCAGCGCTTGTCTCCGGACTTTGTAAGTATTAACCACTTCCCCATCTAGTGTGATGTTATGTTATAAGTTGTTATCACTAGGACCTCCATTCCTTGATGATCCAGTTTTCTTCTTTTTCATTATGTGTACTCCCATGCCTATAATATGCAGAGATGGGGTAGGATCATCCATGATTTTGATAGTATTTTAATCTAATATCATATGCTAGTTGGGTATTACATGCCAGCGTGCTGTGATCTCTGCATCCAATTACAGATGTTGTTGTGTCAGGGTTTATCTGGTATATTTACCAATCATCGAGATAAATACTAATAATGTAATACTTCCACCTCTGCTTCTTGTCACTTACAGTGGGTTCTGATCTAAATATCCCAAGATGATTGTCTGGCTGTTAGAGGGATCGCGCTTAGGTAGCCTTACCACTACTACCAATAGTGTACATATTGGCTTTAAGTTCTTCCATATTTAGGCCACTCTGTATACACTGTGATCGCAATTTCCTCTCTCAACCAGACTTGTCCATCCCTTATGACACTTCTAGTAGTCATCTGGCTATGTTACATTTTGTAGGGCCCCAATCTCCGGGGGGGGGGGGAGACGGACGAATGAACTCCCCTATTTGCCATTATTGCCTATCTGGGTTCTTTTATTTCCCTATATTTTATTTTTAGCCTTGCCAAGTATGCTTCTTAGTTTATTGTTTGCTGTATTTATCATTTGTTAGTGGTATCTTATCATTTACTTTCCTTTTCTTTTTAGGTGGGGATATAATCTACAGAAAGGATGAATATGTGAACCCTTCGTTGAGACCTCTTGGGGATAAGCTGTTGAGCAGGTAAATCCATTTGGTCTCCTCTTGTTGGAGTTTCCTATCTATATCCCCTTTACGTGGACCTGGGTTCACCTTTGTCACTCCCCAAAATTTTATCCCTGAGCTGTTTCCTTTATGTTTTTCTCTAATGTGTCTGGCTAGGCTGGTGTCCTCCCCTGTGTTGATACTGCTCAGGTGTCTAGATATTCTCCTTCTTAGTTCTTGGGTGGTCTTCTAAGAAGGAGAATATCTAGACACCTGAGCAGTATCAACACAGGGGAGGACACCAGCCTAGCCAGACACATTAGAGAAAAACATAAAGGAAACAGCTCAGGGATAAAATTTTGGGGAGTGACAAAGGTGAACCCAGGTCCACGGAAAGGGGATATAGATAGGAAACTCCAACAAGAGGAGACCAAATGGATTTACCTGCTCAACAGCTTATCCCCAAGAGGTCTCAACGAAGGGTTCACATATTCATCCTTTCTGTAGATTATATCCCCACCTAAAAAGAAAAGGAAAGTAAATGATAAGATACCACTAACAAATGATAAATACAGCAAACAATAAACTAAGAAGCATACTTGGCAAGGCTAAAAATAAAATATAGGGAAATAAAAGAACCCAGATAGGCAATAATGGCAAATAGGGGAGTTCATTCGTCCGTCTCCCCCCCCCCCGGAGATTGGGGCCCTACAAAATGTAACATAGCCAGATGACTACTAGAAGTGTCATAAGGGATGGACAAGTCTGGTTGAGAGAGGAAATTGCGATCACAGTGTATACAGAGTGGCCTAAATATGGAAGAACTTAAAGCCAATATGTACACTATTGGTAGTAGTGGTAAGGCTACCTAAGCGCGATCCCTCTAACAGCCAGACAATCATCTTGGGATATTTAGATCAGAACCCACTGTAAGTGACAAGAAGCAGAGGTGGAAGTATTACATTATTAGTATTTATCTCGATGATCGGTAAATATACCAGATAAACCCTGACACAACAACATCTGTAATTGGATGCAGAGATCACAGCACGCTGGCATGTAATACCCAACTAGCATATGATAATAGATTAAAATACTATCAAAATCATGGATGATCCTACCCCATCTCTGCATATTATAGGCATGGGAGTACACATAATGAAAAAGAAGAAAACTGGATCATCAAGGAATGGAGGTCCTAGTGATAACAACTTATAACATAACATCACACTAGATGGGGAAGTGGTTAATACTTACAAAGTCCGGAGACAAGCGCCGCATCACGGCTAAGTATTCACGCAGGCGCACTTTGGTATCCGACGTGGAGAGCGCCGAAAGCTAAGTGCTCTGACATGCGCAACAGGACGCATTGAGCCCTGGGACGTAAGTCCGATAACTAAGTATTGGCGCATGCGTAGATGGAGTATACCAAGTAGATGCGGCGGCGACCAAGTCAGAGGACATGCGCAGTGAAATGGGTCAAAGATAAGCCAGCGTGCAGTATCCCAAAGTCTATGTTTACCAGACATGCGCCGCGCAATTTGATGACACAGCACGGCGCATATCAAGTAAGGGTTAAAGTTGGAGGGGGCGTAGACATCAGCTGACAAGTGGCCTATCAGCCACTGGGAGACGGACGTATGCACCCTCCTAAGCCAGCCCACAATCTATGACATCACAAACGGAAGTGATATAATCCAGCCGAGCCAGTATACGTTCACACTCTGCCCAAACCCCTGAAGACGCCGGAGCACGGCGAAACATGTCGGGGGGCAGCGTGGACATTTAGTTTTAAAGCAGTGAGGTCACCTAGCATATTTATATAGGAAGACATATCACATTGTGCTTATACCAATACTGGCAGCGCGCAGCCAGTTAAGCCAATTAGTCTCACTCCAGATAGATATCATAGGCAGGAGGCTAGTACTAGTATAATATAAGACTGAGTGACCGCTGATCATTTTAATAAATTATAGATGATATTAAAGATCAACTATTAAAGGTTAAGTTTTAAGATCTAGGAGGTGTAGGATAATAGGTGTAAGTTAGTCCTATTGGACATTTGTTTGAGTTATTGAATAAAACACCACATCCTAACACCATAAGGGAAATATAGCGATTTTGCATGTAGGGTAGGTGACTCGAAACATAACTATGGCTTTGTTGTGAAAATCCAGTCCTGTAATCCTGAGAAATGCTTTTTTTTAAGGAACTAAGGTTTTCTGTGCACCGAGGGTGGGGCCACTCCATTTGGTGCACCATCGATCCGCCATACAGCTGCTCGGTGCCTCCTCCTCTTGTTTAATTAACAGTTCCTGAGATTTCAGAGCTGATGACAATGATGCAGGGAAAGCCAAGTGCACCGAAAATCATATTTAGATATAAATTAAAAGAAGCATTTTTCAAGATTAGAGGACTGAATTTTCACAAGAAGGGTATGGTTAAGCTTTGAGGCATCTACCCTACCTACATGGTGGTATGATTACTTTGAAACAAGGTGATAGACTCCTTTTAAGCTCAAGGTGCCCATACACATAACACTAAAGACAACAGGACCCTCTGTTTTGGGTGGGACCTGTCAATTCTCTTTGGGTATGGTAGTCTCCTGACTTTACCCCCCACAGATGGTGATGGAAAAGAAGGATCAGGCATGTTGAATTTCACCCCCCCCCCCCCCCAACCTTTTTATCCCAGGGGTGATGCCCCAGAGGTTTCTGGCAATGGTTTACTCCCTTCTCCCCATGCTCAGCGAAGAATATCTGTTTGCCGAATGGACAAGTTAGATGTTGCACCAGCCATGTAAACAAGATTAACTACATATCAATGCTTCAAGGTTGTCCGAGATGGATTAATAATAATTATGGGAGCGGACATTGCTTTTCCATTTCATTGTTAATCTCTAATCCCTTCACTAACACACACAGCAGAATTGCATATCCCTTGCTCTGTTGGACAGGAACCTACTGTGTGAACGAGCCCAAAAAAGGCATAAATGACTAATGTTCAAGATAAAACACTCCAAGAAAATGGATACAGTGGGGGTCATTTACTAAAGAAAGGGTTTTCACATGCAGTTCTTAGTGAAAGTCCTGACGGGAGAAGATCCAACCAATTTATTAAGAGGCACCAGAACAGAAATCTTCTGCCAACACCCTGCCCACTTTCTGGAACAGTGGTAACAGGGAAAAAAAAAGGGAAAAAAGGTTTTGTCGCAAAATAGCACTTGCAACAAAATTTGCAGTTTTTCTACACCAAAAACCTGATATGGAACATTAGTACATGACCCCCTTTGTGTTATGCCTAATACACGGCTTGATACACGGATTCAAAGAATATCAGAGAGAGACTATATGAATGTATAATAACCGTGGCTAATGGTGGCCATAAAGATTAGTCAACAATTGTTCAGGAATGCTGCCTGTTTATTCATATAGCACCAAAGCGTTCTGCAGTGTTGTATATTATATGTATTATTTCAGTGCTCAATCTCTGGCCCCCAATGGGAGTCACAATCTAATATCACCATCTCACAGAAACTAGAGCTGAAAACATTTGTGATCTGTGAGGAAACTGGAGGATATACTCTCCATACAGATGTTCTTTTGAACTTAGTACAGTGATCCCTCAAGATACAGTGGCCTCAGGATACAATATTTTCAACACACAATGGTCTTTTCTGACCCATCGTAAGTTGAAACTAGACTCAACATACAATGTCTCAGTCTCAGATCCAACCAATTGAGGACACTTCTCTGGTAAAGTAGCTGGATTAGTTGCTAGTTATCAGCTATTCCTGGCTGTTATGTAAAAACTTGATTTAATTGTCTTAGTTATCTGCTTATTTTTCTAAAATATTCACTTTCTCTTATCTTGGATGCCATTTTGGGGCTTTGGAACCAATTACTCAACTTACAATGGTTTCAACATACAATGGTCCCCCTGGAACCAATTAATATTGTATCTTGAGGAACCACTGTAGTTAGGAAAAAGTGGAAACAGAGGTGCAGTACCAGTTATGACCACCCGATGTCAGGAGTCTCACTGCTCACAGAATCCACTTTTGAGGTGCATGGACATGACAGTGTAGTTTATTAAGATTTATTCATGCCGATTTCGCTGCACTTGAGGATTTTGATGCCAATGTGCCCCAGATGTCACCATTTTCATTGCAAAGGGTGAAATCTGCACTAAAAATCCACACGAACAATTGACATGCTGCAGATTTCAAAACCTGTACTGGAGGTCAATTTCCATGTGGACAGTTTCTGCACCATGTAGATGAGATTATGAAAATCTCATCTACTTGCCTGGTGCTGTATTACTCTGGATTTTTTCTGCACAAAAATATGCAAAGAAAATCAGCACATAATGATCCCCTGCCCTCATACAGTGAAGGAGATCACTGCATGTAAATGAGTGGTCTCCTTCATTTAACAAGCAGCCGACTGTTGGGTAGGAACGCTTTGTTCCCGACAATTTGCCGCTCAGTCGGCCTGTCTAAATCCACCTTTACACATAGAATGCTATCAATCACTGATAACACTTCCTCCGTGTACAGCTATCAGTGACAGCTATCTATGTATACACACTTACAGAGAGAATGCTATCAATCTCTGATAACACCTCCCCGTGTACAGCTATCAGTGACTGACAGCTATGTCTGTATACACACTTACACAGGGAATACTATCAATTACTAATAACACCTCCCCCGTGTACAACTATCAGTGACTGACAGCTATCTCTGTATACACACTTACACAGACAATACTATTAATCACTGATAATACCTTCCGAATGTATAACTATCCATGACTGACAGCTATCTCTGTATACACACTTACACAGAGAATGCTATCAATCACTGATAACACCTCCCTGTGTGCAACTATCAATGACTGACAGCCATCTATCCAGGGGCGTAGCTAAAGGCTCATGGGCCCTGGTGCAAGAGTTAAGCATGGGCCCCCCTTCACTCAGAGCTTTGTGGCCAGGGGCAGGGAAGCACATAGCCTTCATGCTGCCTGAGGCAAAAATTGAAACTGCACCCCCCATGCCAAATTTTCGACCTTACCCTTTCTCTCCAGCCAGAGGTGTTACTTGACCAGCAAGCACTTTCTTTAATACTGGTGTCTTCTTATGCACCACAAGGGTCTTTGGGCACCCTCAGGTTCCTGGGTCCGGAAGCGACTGCTACCTCTGCACCCCTTATAGCTACGCCCCTGCTTCGATGTATACACACTTACATGGAGAATGCTTTCAATCACTGATAACACCTCCCCTTATAAACCGCTATCGGTGACTGACAACTGCCTCTGTATACACACTTACACAGATAGAATGCTATCAATCACTGATGACACCTCCTCCCTCATGTACAGTTATCAGTGACTGACAGCTATCTTTGTATACACACTTACACAGAGAATACTATCAATCACTAATAACACTTCCCATGTACAACTCTTAGTGACTGACAGCTATCTCTGTATACATACTTACACAGGGAATGCTATCAATCACTGATAACACGTCCCCCATTTACAGCTATCAGTGACTGACAGCTATCTATGTATACACTCTTACACAGAAAATGCTATCAATCACTAATAACACCTCCCCTGTGTACAACTATCAGTGACTGACAACTATTTACGTATACACACTTACACAGAGAATACTATCAATTACTGATAACACCTCCCCTGTGTACAGTTATCAGTGACTGACAGCTATCTATGTATACACACTTAGGCCTCATGCACACGACCGTATTTTTTTGCGGTCCGCAAAAACGGGTTCCGTTTGTCCGTGATCCGTGACCGTTTTTTCGTCCGTGGGTCTTCCTTGATTTTTGGAGGATCCACGGACATGAAAAAACAGTCGTTTTGGTGACCGCCTGGCCGTGCGGAGCCAAACGGATCCGTCCTGAATTACAATGCAAGTCAATGGGAACGGATCCGTTTGACGTTGACACAATATGGTGCAATTTCAAACGGATCCGTCCCCCATTGACTTTCAATGTAAAGTCAGGAGTTAATATACCATAGGATCAGAGTTTTCTCCAATCCGATGGTATATTTTAACTTGAAGCGTCCCCATCACCATGGGAACGCCTCTATGTTAGACTATACTGTCAGATATGAGGTTACATCGTGAAACTCAGATCCGACAGTATATTCTAACACAGAGGCGTTCCCATGGTGATGGGGACGCTTCAGGTTAGAATATACTAAAATAACTGTGTACATGACTGCCCCCTGCTGCGTGGCAGGTGCTTCCAGGCAGCAGGGGGCAGCCCCCCCCTGTAGTTAACACATTGGTGGCCAGTGCGGCCGCCCCCCCCCTCCCCTGTAGTTAAAGGGTTTCTATCACTTCGTTTCACCTATTTAGCTTTCAGACACTAGCGATCCGCTAGTGTCTGCTTTATCTAACCATCCTAATATAAGATCTTATTGTCCTGCCGTTTAGCTAAAAAAATAACTTATATAGATATGCAAATGAGCCTCTAGGTGCTATGGGGGCGTGATTAGCACCTAGAGGCTCCATCTACCTTAACAAACTGCCGCCGCCCAGCGCGTCCCTCCAGCCCGCCCATCTCCTCCGGAATGCGATGCTCCTCGTATTCGGCGCATGCGCAGTGAATGTCTGATCGCTTCCCTGCTCAGACATCTCCACTGCGCCTGCGCCGATGACGTCATAGTGCTCCGAGGAACAGGCGCAGTGGAGATGTCTGAGCAGGGAAGCGATCAGACATTCACTGCGCATGCGCCGAATACGAGGAGCATCGCATTCCGGAGGAGATGGGCGGGCTGGAGGGACGCGCTGGGCGGCGGCAGTTTGTTAAGGTAGACGGAGCCTCTAGGTGCTAATCACGCCCCCATAGCACCTAGAGGCTCATTTGCATATCTATATAAGTTATTTTTTTAGCTAAACGGCAGGACAATAAGATCTTATATTAGGATGGTTAGATAAAGCAGACACTAGCGGATCGCTAGTGTCTGAAAGCTAAATAGGTGAAACGAAGTGATAGAAACCCTTTAACTCGTTGGTGGCCAGTGGGCCTCCCCTCCCCTGTAGTTAACTCGTTGGTGACCAGTGGGCCCTCTATCCTCCCTCCCACTCCTAATTAAAATCTCCCCCCCTATCATTGGTGGCAGCGGAGAGTACCGATCGGAGTCCCAGTTTAATCGCTGGGGCTCCGATCGGTAACCATGGCAACCAGGATGCTACTGCTGTCCCGGTTGCCATGGTTACTTAGCAATTTGTAGAACCATTATACTTACCTGCGAGCTGCGATCTCTGCGTCCGGCTGGGAGCTCCTTCTACTGGTAAGTGACAGGTCTGTGCGGCGCATTGCTTAATGACCTGTCACTTACCAGTAGGAGGAGCTCCCGGCCGGACGCAGAGATCGCAGCTCGCAGGTAAGTATAATGGTTCTACAAATTGCTAAGTAACCATGGCAACCGGGACAGCAGTAGCGTCCTGGTTGCCATGGTTACCGATCGGAGCCCCAGCGATTAAACTGGGACTCCGATCGGTACTCTCCACTGCCACCAATGATAGGGGGGGAGATTTTAATTAGGAGGGGGAGGGAGGGGAAAGGGCCCACTGGCCACCAACGAGTTAACTACAGGGGAGGGAGGGGGGCCCACTGGCCACCAACGAGTTAACTACAGGGGAGGGAGGGGGGGCAGCCGCACTGGCCACCAATGTGTTAACTACAGGGGAGGCCACTGGCCACCAATGAGTTAACTACAAGGGAGGGAGGGGGGGCGGCCGCACTGGCCACCAATGTGTTAACTACAGGGGGGGGGCCCACTGGCCACCAATGAGTTAACTACAAGGGAGGGAGGGGGGGCGGCCGCACTGGCCACCAATGTGTTAACTACAGTGGGGGGCCCACTGGCCACCAATGTGTTAACTACAGCCGGGGGGGGGGGCTGCCCCCTGCTGCCTGGCAGCACCTGCCAGGCAGCAGGGGGCAGTCATGTACACAGTTCTTTTAGTATATTCTAACCTGAAGCGTCCCCATCACCATGGGAACGCCTCTGTGTTAGAATATACTGTCGGATCTGAGTTTTCACGAAGTGAAAACTCAGCTCTAAAAATGCTTTTATGCAGACGGATCCGTCTGTATGAAAGTAACCTACGGCCACGAATCACGGACACGGATGCCAATCTTGTGTGCATCCGTGTTCTTTCACGGACCCATTGACTTGAATGGGTCCGTGAACCGTTGGCCGTGAAAAAATAGGACAGGTCATATTTTTTTCACGGCCAGGAAACACGGATCACGGATGCGGCTGCAAAACGGTGCATTTTCTGATTTTTCCACGGACCCATTGAAAGTCAATGGGTCCGCGAAAAAAAAACGGAAAACGGCACAACGGCCACTGGTGCACACAACGGTCGTGTGCAGGAGGCCTTACACAGAGAATGCTATCAATCACTCATAACAACCCCCACCAAGTACTGAGAGCTGTTCATGGGGGTGGTCTTAAGTTAGAAAAAAGCAGAGATATAAATGTGTAAGTTTTACTGAATCGTTTCCCTCAAAAAATATATATCAATCTACTCTGCTCCTCCTGCTCTATAACATGCTGTCTGCATGACAGGTTCTCTTTAAGTAGGATCTGTCAGCAGGATCAACTCTATTAAACCAGGCATTCTGCCTGGTATGGTTGATTCTGTTGATATCTGTATGGCTAAAATCCATTGCACATTTCTAGAGGAAAAAATAAAGATTCTGTATGCAAATTTGGTCTTCAGTGCACCGAGGGTCAGGCCCCAGCCCCTCAATGCACCTCAAACCCCCCCACTTTCCAGCTTTTAGCATGCCACCCTACTCTTGACTAATGGGACCAGATATCATCATTGTTCTCTTGCCTGGACCTATAATCTTGTGCATGCGCTTTACATTCAATGATTGGTACATGCACAGTAATCATTTCAGCATGGGAAAAGCCTGAAGGGGATGTACTGTGCATGCACCGATTTTAGAATCTACAGCATATGTGCATAACTATAGGTCCAGGAAAGAGGACAATGATGATGTTACGGATGGTGTTACAGAAAACTAGAAGACACAAATGAAGATCAGACTGACTTGATCCAAAACTAAGGAACAGAAGGGTAAGCCCTGTAACAAGCCTAGCCCTCTCCCTAACTGCTCAGCATATGCAAAAATCTCAATGGTAGAAAATTGCATACCCTCGTTCTTCGACTGTATGACACCTGAACACCCTATAATAGTGAGGGGACACGACCACCGGCTCCCTACACTTAATACGGAGGGAGTCAGGGTCACCTAGAATCAAGCCCACAGGAAAACAGGAATAAAGAAACAGACTTATCTTGTGGGTGCAGAAGAAACAGCTTCTAGCATCAGCACACTCCAGGAAGTTGTATAAACCGCAAAGTGATGCAGTATGGGAGGGGATTTAAAGGGATGCAATCAGTGCAACTAGATGACAGCTGAGAGAGGGAAACGAGATGACAAAATGAAAGCAAAACAACTCTGCCAGAGCTTCTCAGATGTCTGGCGGTAACAGATGATGCCTGGCCCTGTCAGTCATGGGAAGGGGTGCATGGCCAACTCTGTAGGGGCTGAGATGCACTGAGAGGCTATGGCAAGCCTTTAATGCAGGATCAACCCTACTAATACTACATACTACCGTATGCCTGGTTTAATAGGGTTTATCCTGCTGACAGGTCCTCTGTAAAATGTTCCCAAAGTGCAATTTTAATGCCTAATGCTGAAAAAGCATATTTAAATATTATGGACATATATATTATTCAATTATACCCTATTATCTGATATTACCAGATCCCCAATCTGCATGATACTACTGGTCTAGTGTCATCTGGATCATGATGAAATAGCACCACCTCTGTTACCATTTGCCTATAACATTACAATCATTGTTTACTGTAGGTAATGTGCAGTGGCAGGGTTTGGGGTGGCCCCAAAGCTAAGCTGAGTCCCCTGGACACCATTGAGGTGTCACCACATATTGCTGCTCTCCATAAGGGATGGTAAGGCATGGTCAACCCAATGGGAAATAAGTCCAGAGAGTCAGGGTTTGCAGTAAACCAGTGTGCTTCTTTACTGGAGAAACTCAAGTGCAACGGAAAGGCACTGAGCTGGCTTCTCCAGGCTATGCTGGGGAAAGAACTTAGATAGCTGTCCCTCTCTGTCTCAGAAGGCTAGCTCCCTGGCCAAAGGGATGGTTGCCCAGGGTCTGTGGCTCAGTTATCCGGCTGGCCCTCTGGTCAAAGGGCTGGATACCAGGGTCTTTGGCAGAGTATCCCTTTTTCAGCGTCTTCTTATGGCCACTCATGCAGTTTGGCAAAGTCTCTCCTACTAAACACCGGACCCTATCTGCAGAATGGAAGAGTCCCTCCAACTAAACACTGATCCCTATCTGCAGACAACTAGGGGCTCTAACTGTTCTCCTTATATATAGTTTCTAACTGAACTAGAACCTTCTAGTAGGGGGAGTAAAGTGGAGGAGTACAGCCTGAACAGAAACAATGTTGCAATTTCAGTCTGACATAGGCCGCTTTCAGACTAGCCTATTGAAATCTGTTAGGCCTCTTTCACACTTGCGTTGTTGGGATCCGGCATGCACTTCCGTTGCCGGAGGTGCCTGCCGGATCCGTAACAACGCAAGTGTACTGAAAGCATTTGAAGACGGAACCGTCTTCCAAATGCTTTCAGTGTTACTATGGCACCCAGGACTTTAATAGCGTCCTGGGTGCCATAGTAGTAGCGGGGAGCGGGGGAGCGGTATACTTACAGTCCGTGCGGCTCCCCGGGCGCTCCAGAATGACGTCAGAGCGCCCCATGCGCATGGATGACGTGATCCATGTGATCACGTGATCCATGCGCTTGGGGCGCCCTGACGTCACTCTGGAGCGCCCGGGGAGCCGCACGGACGGTAAGTATGCTGCTCCCCTGCTCCCCGCTACACTTACCATGGCTGTCAGGACTTTAGCGTCCCGGTAGCCATGGTAACTATTCAGAAAAAGCTAAACGTCGGGTCCGGCAATGCGCCGAAACGACGTTTAGCTTAAGGCCGGATCCGGATCAATGCCTTTCAATGGGCATTGATCCCGGATCCGGCCTTGCGGCAAGTCTTCAGGATTTTTGGCCGGAGCAAAAAGCGCAGCATGCTGCGGTATTTTCTCCGGCCAAAAAACGTTCCGTACCGGAACTGAAGACATCCTGATGCATCCTGAACGGATTACTCTCCATTCAGAATGCATTAGGATAATCCTGATCAGTATTCTTCCGGCATAGAGTCCCGACGACGGAACTCTATGCCGGAAGACAATAACGCAAGTGTGAAAGAGCCCTTAGTATCCTGGCTCAGGATCCTGATGATATACCATCTGTATTGTCATCAGGATTTCTATGCCTATTTCTTCCTTCCTCCATTATTTATACACTGCACAGACTGTAATGTGCGTATTTGGAAACAAATCTGTAACGCCCCAGAGTGGCATTACCACTTCTGCACCCTGCTACTGTCTTTATT
Source organism: Bufo bufo (assembly GCF_905171765.1). Classification (NCBI taxonomy): domain Eukaryota; kingdom Metazoa; phylum Chordata; class Amphibia; order Anura; family Bufonidae; genus Bufo; species Bufo bufo. Next base: position 185,257,133 of record NC_053389.1, read on the forward strand.
GATTAACCTCATGTCATCTTGTGCATTTATTCCAAGTCCTTCACAATGTGCATTCCTATTTCTATGTAACTGTTGTGTTCAAATGTAATGTGCCTGGTTCACCAGCAGGTGGCAGCAAATATAGCAGAGCTACAGTTAGGTAGGATGGAGCTTTCCATTACATTCTAACCCCCCTGTGGAGGAGTGGGCGAGTCCCACTTCGTGCAGAAAGGGTGGGGACGAGAGTTTTAGTCAGTCCAGTGCACCCCCAGCTAGGGGAAGGGTGTGAAGCTGGGCATGTCTTTGTTAGACGTGCCCAGGCCAAGCAAAGCCAGAGCACCTTCAACTCTGCTGGGGATGCTTTTGGAGCCTCAGGAGCCAGGAGATTTCCCTGGCCTAATCAAGAGACAGACTACAAAGAGAGAAGTTGCAGCATAAAGTAGAAGCTGAGCTATACAGTCAGCCTGTCAGTACAGCAGAGCCAGAGAGCAACAGATGTAGCAGAGACGAGTTTGCCTGCCAGAGTTTAATGCTAAAGCCTGCTGGGACCAAGACAAAGTCTGTAAACCATTTTGGAAAACGTTTACCAAAGTAAAGCTGCTATTCAACTTCATCACAAGGTCTGGACTCAAGTTATTTCCTTCATCCCACAATTACTACCCCCTATTTGTCTTCTTCGGAGCCAACGCCTGGGGTTCCAGCCGTATCCAGGTAGGAGCACCGTGACACAAACATTAAGGGACATTTTAGGCCACCCTATACCACTTTGCCATTCCTACACCTGGGTACACAGGCCTTTTTTAGGCGTGATGACATTTTCACTGCACGGCCCTGTCAATCAAAATGGAGGGGGCGCCGCAGTTGCATAGAGAGCTGAGCCTCTAGGAGCAACAGCAACTTCACCACTGCTCCTAGAGAGTCATTTGCATATATTAAAACTACATTTTTCTCTTTCTTTTCACACTGGCACATGTCGTCAGGCACTGAAATTGCATATCTGTGGAAAAATTTTAGTTTTCGCTTTGCATTAATTTTTGCAAAACACCCATGGGGTCAAAATGCTCACAAGCTTACATGGCGCTCTTTTTCTTCTGAACCCTGCAGTGTTCCCAAACAGCGGTTAATGACCATATAGAGGATATTGTATTTGTATTTGGTAAACATTTGGGGTGCTTTTTCTCCTATTACCACTTGTGAAAATGAAAAATTTGAGACTAAAATTACATACTGTATAATCGAAATAAAATGCAATTTTACATTTTATGGCCCAGTCTTAAAGGGATTCTGTCATGAGATTTTACCCCTATAACCTAAACATATGCTCATGTCCGGAGTAATAAGAATAATCCTAAGCTGGCCTTATTAAACTTCACTCTGGCTCTATTTGCCCAAAAAACAGAGGCGGCGCTGAGCTGTAGAAGGCAGCGCAGAAGACATCAAAGGCGGCGCTGGGCACCGGGCGACGAGGGGTGCGGCCGGGTACCCTGTATTAACGGACCTTGCCTTGGGCACCTTAAGTGAGTGATTGACAGGTTATAAAAACCTGTTTTTTGGGCAAATAGAGCCAGAGTGAAGTTTAATAAGGCCAGTTTAGGATTATTCTTATTACTCCGGACAGGAGTATATGTTTAGGTTATAGGGGTAAAATCTCATGACAGAATCCCTTTAAGTATTCTATGAAGCGCCTGTGGGGTCAAGCCAACCACTATACCTCGAAGTGAATTCCTAATAGGCTCTTGTTTGCAAATTGGGGTAACTTTTTGGGGTTTTATACTGTACTGGTACGCCAGGGACTCTGCAAATGTGACATAACACCCAACAACCATTCCAGCAAAATCTGCCCTTCAAAAGCCAAATGGCTCTCCTTTCCTTCTGAGCCCTGCGGTATGCCCATACAGCAGTTTACAACCACAGAATACGGCCACAGAAATTACTGTGGAGTATCCATATATAAGAACAGATACTGAGAATTACACCCAGTATACAGGACAAGAGAAGTGGTACTGTGCAGTGTCAATATATACAGAATAAAAGCAAATACTGAAGATTATGCCCAGTATACAGGACAGGAGAAGTGATACTGTGCAGTGTCCATATATACAGAATAAGAACAGATACTGAGAATTACACCCAGTATACAAGACAAGAGAAGTGATACTGTGCAGTGTCCATATATACAGAATAAGAGCAGATACTGAGAATTACACCCAGTATACAGGACAGGAGAAGTGGTACTGTGCAGTGTCTATTATACATTATAAGAGCAGATACTGAGGAACTCTTTTAATTTTATACAAAAATACAAAAACTTTGCCATAAAATTTCAAAACAAGATATAAAACAAGGTATAAAGTATATACACTTACCCTACTGGCCCAGCTACATGCATACTATCTCATTCATACCTACTAAATAGAGAAAATGAAAAGAGAAAAAGAAACCTAGCCTAACCTAAACATCCGATCCAGCTGAACCCTGACTATATACAAATAGTTTATAACCGAAAATAAATGACAACTTATCACAATAAATAATCAACACAAATTAAATAATCATAATAGAAATCATAATAGAAATATCAAATAACCCAATTTTTTTTTTTTTATATTTTTTTTTAAATAATATTATATATATTTTTTTATTATTTTTATTTTTTTTATACACACACACACACACATTTTTGAGAAAACCTATACTATCCCTACCAATCTATCTATCCCATCACCTTCACCCAGGGCCAACCTCCGCCTCTTGTCCCTCCATGAGGCCAGCCCTTCCACCACCACCCACACCCAGCCCCTCGCCTCATGTCCTCCTATGTCCGCATAGTCCAGGGCTGGATGCAGGTCTCCCCATACAAAAATATGAACCCCCCCACCCCATCCCACCCAACCTAACTACACCCCACTTACCCTATCATACAATATATACATCTTATAACAACCATATCAATCTATACAAACCAATATTAAAATCCACCCGAAGGCCCAAGTTCAGTCATTTGCAAACCTTTCTTCAAAAACTTATCTTAAATACAAAACAAAAACCTAATGTGAAAGCCTCAGCCCAACACCAGGAAAAGTGCTACTGAGGCTAAGGCACATCAAAGGTGAAGCCTCTCCAGAGGTAAGAGACCCCATCCGTACCCACCTTCTCGCACTCATGAGAGCGAACCTTCGCCAGGTCACCTAGAATGTTCCTACACACCTCTTCCACAGGGAGGACTTTCTGCTGGGTTGAAACTAAACACCGTGCGTTCCATGTGAAGTACCTGATCACTATGCTAACTATAAAAGCTGCGCATGGGTCCCTTCTTCCCAAACCTTTGAATGCTCCATAAGCCCATTCCGCATAGGAGAGGTTGGCTAGCCTAGGCCAGCCAATGGATGCACCCACCCGTTTGTATACCTCTGTATTAAAGGGACACTGAAGCAGGAAGTGCTCCATACTTTCCAGTATGTCGCCACACTCCTCCCGGGGACAACCCCTTTCATCAGAGTTCCTGTACTTCAAGTTGTCCCTTACATACAGCTTCCCGTGAAAGCAGCGCCAAGCCAAGTCCCAAAACTTCAAGGGGATCCTTGCCGAATTTAACAACTGTAACCCCTTGTCTAGATCCCGGCTTGGGCAATCCTTAAGGGCCAGGGGCTTCCAGAAGTGGGTCAACAAGACCCTCTCGTCAAGGGATCTCCTTGACTGGGTCTTGATTTCCCTCACTCCCAAACCCCACTGGCGGATCACCTTCAGAATCGGGGTGACATAAGCCGGAAAATATCCGTGAGGTGTACGCAAATCCTTCACTTGCCCTCCTGTCTCCCACTCCTGGAAGAAAGGCCGAAACCAACCCCTGCAAGAGACTACCCACGGAGGAGCTCTCTCTTTCCAGAGGTTTGCCAGGTTGATCTTAACAAAGGTGTTCACAAGGAACACCACTGGGTTGACCATACCCAACCCCCCTAATCTCCTCGTACGGTATGTCACCTCTCTCTTGACTAGGTTCAGCTTATTCCCCCATAACAGTTGAAAGAACAGACTGTAAACCCGCCTACCCGGTCTTGGGACCTTGTGACTGTATTAAAGTCCCCGCCAAAGACCACCTGCCGACTCGTAAAAAGGAAAGGTTTGATCCTCATAAAGAGACGCTTCCGATCCCACCTGGTTTGGGGACCATAGATGTTTATCAGGCGAAGCTCTTGACCCTTCATGAGGACATCTAAAATCAAACACCTCCCCATTTCTAACTCAATCACTCGTCGGCTTTCTACTGGTGCGGTAAAAAGAACCGCCACTCCGCTATACGGCTCAGCCGCAAGAGACCAATATGATAGACCACACCTCCACTCCTTTTTTGCTTTATACACAGCCACCAAATCTGGCAGCCTGGTCTCTTGCAAAAATAAAATGTCAGCTTCAACCCAGCTGAGAAAATCAAAGGCTGCAAACCTAGCCGCATCCGATTTAATACTGGCGACATTAATGGTCGCCAGCGTCAACGGAGTGAGTGCCGCCATACAGAGTGATTAAGTTAGACGGCCTTCCTTCCCTTCCCCTTCTTGTTCTTCTTCTTACCCCTCTTGGGGCTACCCCCTAAGGTGGCACGATCTCTTTTGAGAGAGACAGTGGTGTCCATCTCATTAGTCACCACCGCCTCCCCCTTCGCACCACCCTTGTTATTCCCAGTGTCTGGACCCGCCCCACCTCCCGAGGACCTTGCATCCTCACCGGAGGGAGGCGCGGGCCCTTCCAGAGGCTCCTTCTCTTGCCCCTCCGGCTCCCCACCTTGAACTTCCTCCCCGGAAGAAGAGGAGGCGGAGATCTCATCCAAGGTGAGGTACCGGTTGGAAAGATCCAGGGGAAGAGAGTCAGGATTAGAGAGGTCCAGGGGGGAGCTGGCTTTGCCTTCCACAGGCACTCTAGTCGGGCTAGATCTTTTTTTGGTCAGACGTTTCCTTCTTATTCTTTTAGACTCTGTCTCACTCCCCTCTGTTGCACTCTCGTAGCAAGAGGACAGAGTCACCTCGGAACGGTCTAGTCTCCTGAGTTCCTCATTCCCCTCGATATCCCCCAGGGTCTCAGCTCTAGGAGAGGCATTCTCTTGGGAGGGCCCAGGCATCACCCCAGGACGGGGTTCCACCTGCTTCCTCTCCATTTGACGCCTCTCCCTCCGTCTCTGCTGGGACGGGCCGTCTTTTCTCTTCATCGACCCCACTGCCCTGTCGCCTTCGCCAGCACTCGCCTCGGCGGTGGGGGCCTCCCGGCTCGCCTCCGCGCGTGCACGAGCCACGTTGGTGACAGAGCGAGGGCAACGACTGAACGGGTGCCCTAGCTCACCACACAGGTTGCATCTAATCTGCCCACAAGATGCAGCTAGATGGCCTTCACCCCCGCACAACGCGCACCTCTGCACTTGGCAGCTGGCGCTGAAGTGCGAAGGGCTGCCGCACTTGTAACACAGCTTAGGCTGCCCCCTGTAGAACACCATGATCCTATCCCGACCAAGGAAAGCAGATGATGGTATGTGGGAAACCGACCCCCCTGAATGTTTCAACTTAATCTGAAACGTCCAGGCACCCGACCAGATGCCAAACTCATCCAGGTTCTTGCTAGGAAGACCCTGGACGTCCCCGTACCTGCTCAACCAGGTCAAGATGTCAACACAAGAAAGTGACTCGTTACGGGTGAGAACGGTCACCTTCTTGACCTCATTCTGGCGGGTTATCGCTTGCACAAAAAAACCCTGCCAGTCTGGCTGGTCTTTTGCCAGTTCATACCCAGACCAGAAAAGTTCATGACCCTCTGGCCGGGCAAAACTGACATCAAACTCCCGGGTGCCATACGGATGTATCAGGGCAAAGATGTCACATGCCCTGATGCCCATCCGAAAGAGAAGCTCTGCCACCCTCTTCCTGGTAGGGCACGCTTCATTGCCTCTCCACCAGACAGACAACATTCCGCCTGGTTGACCCGGGGCCGGTTGTGGGTGAGGACCAGGTGGTCTCGCCCCCGCCTTGCTCTCGGAAGGCACGCAGGCCATGCCTGTCTATCCAGAAGGATAGATCCACCTGCTGCCCCCCTACTGTAATGGAATTCTCCCCTCTCCTAAGAGCCTCTAGAAGTTGCCGCTGCAAGTTACCGTCACCAGACATTGGTAATGGGGAGGACAATGGGGACCGCCCCTCCCCCCCTGCGCCGGCAACCACACCAGCATAACTTCTGCCAGGCGTAAACCGACGCAGGAGGGGCAGCCGGACCGGGCCCACCCCCACCCCCATCCCCCCCAGACCTATCTATAGCAGGTGCCACTCCAGACCCCTCTGAAGGGGCTACATGAGGCGCACCGACCACTTGTACAGTGGGCGGCCGACCTCCAACATTCACCCCTACATCAGGGCCCAGGGCAACACCAACACCACTAACAAAAACTGTATTTACACAAGTGACCACTTCTTCAGTGGCCACTACCGCACTCTCCCCTCCCCCCACACACACTGCTGGGCCAGAGGGGACCGAGGTCACATTATTTGTTTTGTCCAGCATCTCCTTGCTGGACACATTTTTAACAGTCTTTCCTGATTTTTCAGTCTTTCCAGATTTTTCGGGCCAGCGGGCTGTAGAACCACTGGTCCCAGCCACGCCGGCCTTATCCACTTGACGGACAGTGCGCACCACACTCGCATCAGGACCGCCCCCTCCCTCTCTGCCTACACACACACTGCTCTGAGCTCTTTTCTGGACATCCGAAGCCCCACCCCCTCCACCCCTGACCACTCCCACTGCGCCTCCACTCCCCGCCGCCACGACAATACCAGCGGAAGGGACCGAAACGGAGCAGACCGGGGCAGAGGAGACCGGAACCCCGGCAAGGACTTGGGCATACAAACTGGGAGGGGCGGAGGCAGCCACCTCGCACCCTCCCCCTGCAACTCCGGATCGGGACACCGCTGTACCGGCGGTCCCACCCCCTCCACCCACAGCCGTCCCCACCACCCCCGCCCCCCCGTCCCCCACCGCCATGCCAAAACCGGCAGGGGGGGCTGCAGGGCGCACGGGAGCGGCGAAGCAGACCGGGGCAGAGGAGGCAGACCCCAGAACAGGGATCCCGGCAACGACCTCTGCAAGGGGGGCAGTGGCAGCCACACCGCCCCTCCACCTGGCACTTGTCCAGTGCCCCAGCAGAGGCGGGCGGAGCCATCCGACCACCAACCATGTCCCCCTCGCCGCCCGCCCCGGGAGCCTTCCTGTCTGGCCCCTCCAGCTTTTCCTCACCGCCCCTGTTACCGCAAACAGGGACGGCGTCCTGCGCCATCTTTGCCAGGTCTGTCTCCCCACTCCTACGCACCGATCCCACAGCAGAGACCGGGCCAGGGAGGATGGTGGGGTTCGTGCCCTGAGTTGGCTTTTCAGCTGGCCCAGGGCACGCAGGGTGGGTCACATAGACATACCTCACCTCTGGCTTTAATGTCTTTGCCTTTCTCTTCTTTCCCATCGGCTCATCTTCAGGTAATTCGTCACCAAAGCAAATGTCCTCACGAATTTTGGGGGACTCCAGGTGGCGTATTTCGGCCATAAGCTGCCCCCCAACTCCGCTGTTCTCACTTTCTTCATCAGAACTAGTGGGGGGCAGGCATACCTGCTCTGCGGTGATGCCAGTTTCCGCAGGCTGCCCCCCCCATGTCCGACTCTTCCTCCTCACTAGAGGAGTCATCTTTTTGCTGCTTTTGGTTTCCAGCCATTTCATTGAACCTTTCATCGTTCATGAGTTTTTCCTTAAAGGGACCACTGTTATCCAGAATGGCCCCCATTCTTTCCTGCAGCTCTTTAATAACTTCTTTTAGGATTTTTATTTTTCTTGATATTTCTGGCCTGTTTTTTCTGGCTGCTTTGTCCACCTTCCCCCTCAAGCTTTAGGTTCTCCCTCACCTTCTTGAGGGTCCTATTCGCTTCTTCGTACTCCCGGAGGTAGGCCGTGATCCGGGAGCTGTAAACGGCGATTAGTTCCCGGGGCTTCATGTTGCCCCAGTCAGCCTCAACTGGAACCGTCCCATCCCCAGGAGCACTCCGCGTACCTCTTGGAGGGCTACTGTCCGCCCTCCTGGAACTGCCGGCGATGGACACGGCTTCACCTCCGGGGGCTGCAGGGGCCGCTGCACCACGACTCCTGCTGGATCTTCTGACCCCCGAGGCGGAAGATGGAACTGAGGCCGGTAGCTCACCTCCCCTACCTCCCGCCGGCCTACCCCGGGAAGCAGGATCCTGGGTCTTCAGTCGCTTCATGGCCCAGGTCCCTACCACCTCCCTGGGGAGAGAGGCAGGGCCTGGGCTGGGATAGATGGAAAAATCCCTGGAAGTGGCTGGACAATCAGCAGGAGCTCCTCCAAACACGACCACACCCGTCCACTGGCTCCTGCACACTGAGGATTACACCCAGTATACAGGACAGGAGAAGTGGTACTGTGCAGTGTCTATTATACATTATAAGAGCAGATACTGAGGATTACACCTAGTATACAGGACAGGAGAAGTGGTACTGTGTGGTGTCCACATATACAGAATAAGAGCAGAAACTGATAATTACACCCAGTATACAGGACCGGAGAAGTGATATTGTGCAGTGTCCATATATACAGAATAAGAGCAGATACTGAGGATTACACCCAGTATACAGGACATGAGGGTTGTACTCTGGGGGGCCGTCCACACAGCGTTTTTCCCCCAGAATTTTGCCGTGCACAGCCGCACCGCAATTTCGTCATGCTTCTGCCGCCAGCTGCATTCTTTCTGCCTCCCTTTCATTTCAATAATTCGTAATTTCAGCGTGGGTGTACACCCCAAAGGTTCCCGGCAAAAGACGTCATGTGAATATACCCTGCAGATGTGTGTGTTGTGTAACAGAATTTCTGCATGGATTTCCGTACGTTTACACGATTTAATGCGGTCTTGGCGCAGATCTCACCCTTGCATAGAAAAAGGTGAAATTCGCAAAAAAAATAAAAAATTATACAAACAAATGACAGGCTGTGAATTTCTAAATCCCCATGGTGGGTCCATTTTGGCACGAAAAAAAAAAAGTGTACGTGACATTTGTCTGTTCTCATTCACTTTGCTGGTTCTGTATTACACCACGTTTTTTTCATATGAAAATCTGCGCATAATCTGAAATGTGTGCAGGTAGCATAGGAGCACCTGCATATCGTGCAGACTGGTCACTGGAATGCAGAAAATACACATGAAGTCCATACCAAACCAGCACAAAAATTGCACATAAATCTGCACTATTTATTGCAGGTTTTTGTTGTGGATTTTCTATACCGGTATATGTTAACAACCCCTTTGACGTCTAAGGTGCAAAATCACACAAACAATTGACATGCTGTGGGTTTTAAAATCCGAACTGCAGTTCAATTTCCACAAATAAGAAAAAATCAAAGTGTACATGAGATTTCTCAAATCTCATTCACTTTGCTGGTTCTGTATTAGGCCTCTTTCACACGACCGTATGGCTTTTTCAGTGTCTTGCGATCCGTTTTAAACGGATCCGTTGTTCCGTTTTTTGTTTCTGTTGTGTTTCCGTTTCCGTTCCGTTTTTCCGTATGGCATATACAGTATACAGTAATTTCATAGAAAAAATTGGGCTGGGCATAACATTTTCAATAGATGGCTCCGCAAAAAACGGAACGGATACGGAAGACATACGGATGCATTTCCGTATGTGTTCCATTTTTTTTTGCGGACCCATTGACTTCAATGGAGCCACGGAAGGTGATTTGCGGGCAATAATAGGACATGTTCTATCTTTTAACGGAACGGAAAAACGTAAATACGGAAACGGAATGCATACGGAGTACATTCAGTTTTTTTGCGGAACCATTGAAATGAATGGTTCCGTATACGGACCGTATACGAAACGCAAAAAACGGCCCGCAAAACGAAAAAAAAAAAACCGTCGTGTGAAAGAGGCTTTCCACATAAAAATATGCACGGAAAATCTGCATTGTGTGCAGGTAGCCTAAGAATTTCCTTCATAATTATTCTTCCCCTGTCACTACAAAATTTCCGTATAGAAAGAAATTGCAGGACACTTTGAGGGACGCTGGAGTAGATTTATCAAAACTGGTGTATATTAGAACTGGCTTAGTTGCCCATAGCAGCCAATCAGATTCCACCTTTCATTGGTATGGGCAACTAAGGCTACTTTCAAATCTGTGCTTTCCCTTTCTGCTATTGAGATCTGTCATAGAATCTCAATAGTGGGGGAAAACGCTTCCGTTTTGTCCTCATTCATTGTCAAAGGGGACAAAACTGTACTAAACGAAATGGAGTGCACCAGAATGCATTACATTCCGTTTGGTTGCGTCCTCATCGTGGACAGAATAATGGGGACGGATCTGTTTTCTCGGACACAATAGAAAACCCATTGACTTTTAATGGTGTTCATGACGGATCCGTCTTGGCTATATTAAAGATAATACAACTGGATCCGTTCATAACGGATGCAGGCGGTTGTATTATCAAGACGGAAGTGTTTTTGCTGATCCATGACAGATTCAGCAAAAATGCTGGTGTGAAAGTAGCCTAAGGCCTCATGGACACGGCCGTTGCTTGGGTCCGCATCCGAGCCGCCGTTTTTGCGGCTCGGATGCGGACCCATTCACTTCAATGGGGCGCAAAAGATGCGGACAGCACTCCGTGTGCTGTCCGCATCCGTTGCTCCATTCCGTGGCCCCGCAAAAAAAATATAGCATGTCCTATTCTTGTCCGTTTTGCAGACAAGAATAGGCATGTCTACAATGGGCCGCCCGTTCCGTTCCGCAAATTGCGGAAGGCACACGGGTGGCTTCTGTTTTTTGCGGATCCACGGTTTGCGGAAAGCAAAAACCGGCACGGTCATGTGCATGTAGCCTAAGCCAGTTCTATTTTACACCAGTTTTATAAATTTCCCCCACTGTGAGAAGAAAAGGATCAGCTGAAAATATTCACTTCTCCTCCTCCTTCTCTCCTAATATCATCTGTCGGGGGAGAGTTGGAAGCTTTCCCTGGATATTAGACTATTAGCTGAACCCACCACTCTCGTCAGGTTTGGTCGACAATTCACCGATGTGTATGGCGGGCTTTTATCATGGTCATGTTATGTATACAATGTTGCATGGCGCTATATTACATACAATAAAAATGTATTGCATGTGACTTTGTTCTGCATTCTTTTATGAGAACGTATCACAAGACATTGAATGCAAGCTGTCATGTAGTCTAATGTTGAGCACTGGTTACAAGATCATCTGTTTTGCACCTGTTACTAAATTATGAGCCAACCCGAACAATGTGAGGTAATAGGAGGGTGGGTTCTGCGTTGGGCGACCCCACCCAGTCACAGTATATAAGCCAGAGAGCAGCAGTGTTTCCACCAGAGCAGAGGGAGCCATAGGAAGTCTTGGTTCTTGCGTCAACAGTGTTTGAACGGAACAGGAGTGATCTGTGCAACATCTACCATACTTGTCCTTATCCCTAGAACCTCATCTTACCACCTGAGAAAGCAGCTACTAATCCTACAATCACCAGCATCAGCATGAGCTCCCAGATCCGCCAAAACTACCACCAAGACAGTGAGGCTGGAGTCAACCGTATTGTCAACCTTGAGCTACAGGCTTCCTATGTGTACCTGTCCTTGGTGAGTACAAGAGCACACCCTTTAGAAAAGTGTTATTATGGGACTACAAGGTGGTAGGAACTACAGCAAACTGTATGTTTAGCATGTTGGTAGTTTTGATTATTGCAGTTGCCTTACATCTAGGGCCTTTTATGTGAGGGGCAAAAAAAAAATATATATATATATATATATATATATATATATATATATATATATATATCTCTATCCAGTGATCAGTGTTTCACTTTAATACAAAGCTGTGTATAGTACACAATGGTGTGGGGGAGGTGTATTGAAACTGGCTTAGTTTCCCATAGCGACCAGATTCCACATTTCACTTTCCAAAGGAGTTCTGAAAAATGTAAGGTGCCATCTGGTTGCGATGGGCAACTAAGCCAGTATTCCTTCACCCCAGTCTTGATGAATCTCCCCCATAAGTAGTCGCCTGTTGGGGTGTTTTGTAAGGGGTCCAGCTGGTTAGGTATCATTGTCCCAAACCTAACAGAAGATCTCCATGAGGTTAATACCTCAAGCATGATTAAGTTAAAGAGGACCTGTCCCCTCTCCTGACATTCCTGTTTTAATAGCTTCATTCATTCCCCATGTAATAACAATTCTGGAGAATCTACTCTTATGGCTCTATGTTGTGCCATTCCTTTATTATTATAATAGCCTTCAGTAAGGGTACAGAGGGGAGGTAACCAGTTGGGGGTGTGTACCTGCAGACTTGCTCTATCCAATCAGTGCGGCCATGTTCAGTCTGTGCTGGTACACCCCCCCCCCCCCCCCCCGCCAACTGGTTACCTCCCCTCTGTACCCTTACATAAGGCTAGTCTGCCTGAAGATGAGAACCCCCTTAATGTTGGCCAAACCCACCAATTTTGTGACTAACCAACAACCTAATCTGTTTAGGGGGTGTACTGACACATGCCATCAGGAGAAAGAAGGATCAGACTGTTGTATGACAGCATGCCTCATCCTCTTGTTCTCGGCTGTTTGGATTTTAAACTGCTGCCAGAGGTGTCTGGCATGGGTTACACTCTGAGAACATTCATGCTCAGCTGAGCCAAGCATGCATGTGTAATGGGAGTTGGGAGGAATAACTGGCTGTGAGACGGGTTGTCATTTTGCCATCTGCAAAGTGTATGGCCAGCTTTTAGGGTCCATTCACGAGTCTGCAATTTTGTTCCGCATTTTGCGGAACGGAATTGCGGACCCATTAATTTCTATGGGGCAGCATGATGTGCTGACCGGATCCGGAATTGCGGACCCGCAATTCCGTTCCCGAAAAAAACAGAACATGTCCTTTTCTTGTCCGCAAATGCGGACAAGAATAGGCATTTTCTATTAAGTGCCGGTGATGTGCGTTCTGCATTTTGCGGACCGCACATCCCCGATGTCCGTGTTTTGTGGATCCGCAAAACACACACGGACGTGTGAATGGACCCTAAGGCTTTTTTCACACGGGCGTGTCCAGATGTGTCCCGGTACATTGTGGCAAACCCGCGTGAGTAAGAACGCAATTGCAGTCAGTTTTGACTGCGATTGCGTTCTGATGTTCAGTTTTTATCGCGCGGGTGCAATGTGTTTTGCACGTGCGTGATAAAAAACTGACTGTGGTACCCAGACCTGAACTTTTTTACAGAAGTTCAGGTTTGGGTTAGTTGTAGTGTAGATTGTATTATTTCCCCCTTATAACATGGTTATAAGGGAAAATAATAGCATTCTGAATGCATAGTACAATGGGGTTAAAAAATAATAATTTAACTCTCCTTAATCCACTTGTTCGCGCAGCTGGCTTCTCTTCTGTCTTCATCTGTGAGCAATAGGACCTTTGACATCACTGTGTTCATCACATGGTCCATCACCATGGTGATGGATCATGTGATGAGTGTAGTGACGTCATCAAAGGTCCTATTGCTCACAGATGAAGACAGAAGAGATGTCGGCTGCGCGAACAAGTGGATTAAGGTGAGTTAAATTTTATTTATTTTTAACCCCTCCAGCCCTATTGTACTATGCATTCTGTATTCAGAATGCTATTTATTTTCCCTTATAACCATGTTATAAGGGGAAATAATAATGATCTGGTCCCGGTCCCGATCGTCACCTAGCAACCGTGCGTGAAAATCGCACCGCATCCGCACTTGCTTGCGATTTTCACGCAAACACATCCATTTCTATGGGATCTGCGTTATGTGAAAAACAGAGGAGCATGCTGCGATTTTCACGCAACGCACAAGTGATGCGTGAAAATCACTGCTCGTGTGCACAGCCCCATAGAAATGAATGGGCACTTTTTTTTTTTTTTTTTTTTCTCCCCATAGGAATGTATTAGTGCCGGATCCGGCATTAAAAATACCACAATACCTGATCCGTCCTTCTGGTATGCGCAAATATATAACGAATCAGTTTCTTTGGATGACAAACGGAAAGACGGATCCGTTATTGCAATGCATTTGTAAGACTGATCCGCATCCAGATCTGTCTGCATGCAGATTGCCGGATCACTCTGCTGCAAGTGTGAAAGTACCCTTAGGCCTCATGCATGGGCAACATCTGTGTGGCTGCCGGGACAGATTAAGACCAATTCAACTTGAATGGGTGATCCGTCCGCATCATAAAAAAAATAAAACATGTTCTATTTTGCGGTGTTAAGGCACAAACACCACAAAAGCACTCCATACGGGTTCCGTGCCTCTGTTCCGCACCGCAGCTCTGGATTGCGGACCCATTCAAGCTGTTTGCGGGCTGCAATACAGCTGTGGGCATGAGGCCTGAACAGTAAATATAGCAGCAGAAATCTGTCACCTAGGATACATTCACACAACTGGAGATGTTTTGCAGTAGGAGTCGGAGGCAATTTGGGGTACCTGAAGTCGGAGTTGGCAAAAATGAACTGACTCTGACTCCTACTAAATTTAAATTTGAATAAAAAATAAGCAAGTTTAAATGTCCCAATTCACAAAGTTATAATTAAAGGGAATCTGTCACCTGCTTTTAGCATTTTAAGCTTTCAACATTGCCATGTTCAATAAAGTACCTTATTTCCTGCAGTAGTCTTAATTTATTTCGTTTTGTCATTTTGATAAAAAAAAAAGCTTTCTGATATGCTAATGAAGCTCCAAGGTGCCCAGAGGTTTTTTGTTTTCCACCTCTGGAGCCCAGTGATGCCCCCCTGCAGTGCCCAGCCCGCCTTAATTTGAAGCCCAAAAACGCCTCCTGATCCTGAAATGACCTCTCACAGCCCCGGCAAACGGTTCCGCCCCCTCGCCACATCTGCTACCTTCAAGAAATACCCCGTTCTTCCTGTCGGCCACCAGAAATCTCACGCAGGCGCAGTACGGCCTGCACGATCATCAAGCTCCTGAGGCAACAGCGCTCAGATTATGTCACTGGGCTCGGCGCATGCCCAGTGAGACTTTTGAGGCTGTTGCCCTCAGGAGCTTGATGATCGCGCATGCGGTACTGCGCCTGCTCAAGATTTCTGGTGGCCGACAGGAAGAAGAGCGGGGCATTTCTTGAAGGTAGAAGATGAGGGGGTGGAACCGTTTGCCGGGGCTGTGGGAGGTTATTTCAGGATCAGGAAGTGTTCTTGGGCTTCAAATTAAGGCGGGCTGGGCACTGCAGGGGGGCGTCACTGGGCTCCAGAGGGGAAAAAACGCCCCTCTGGGCACCTTGGATCTTCATTAGCATATCAGAAAAATCTTTTCTATTTATCAAAATGATGAAATAAAGTAAAAAGACCACTACAGGAAATGAGGTACTTTATGGAACATGGCAATGTTGAAAGCTTAAAATTCTAAAAGCAGGTGACAGATTCCCTTTAATTACTTCTCTACTGTAAGAATAAAGGCCAATGCATGCAGTGCGTCACGTTACCGCAAAACTAACACGTTAAGTGATCATAAAGAAGCATGCTTTTTATATGCTTCACTATATGGCACGCAACGCACAGTTAAGGAGCGGCAATACTTATACTTTCCATTGTGTTGTGTTCCGTTGTTACAGGGAACGCAACGCCCATCGTTAACCTAGCCTCTCACTGATGTTAAATGTAAATGTTTTTTGCAGGACTAGACGCTTGTATAAGTGAAGGGAATGGATAGTCAATAGTTCAAGACAGAAGCTGTAAACCATTTGAAAAACTGCTGTCATTCAGCTAAGGCTATAAAAACTTGTAAACTCAGATTGTTAGCCTAAACTTTAAACATGACTATGGGATTCTACTAGGAAAATCATGTTTTACAATAAATGCCCCTTCCTGGATCCTCCCACTGCCCTATCATCAGCAGAAGATCCGCACACAAAGGAGAAGGCAGCGGCTTCTGCCCGACTACCTCTCTGCTATAAGAGCTTAGAAGAACTTGGTGGCACAGCTGTATGTTGCCTTTCTTTCCTTCAATGAATGTATAAAATACACTTGCATATTAAATACAGAGGAGTCGGAAGTACCAAAAACTTTGGAGTCGGACCATTTATCTACTGACTCCACAACTCTGGTCCTGGCTACCATGGTAACCGATTGGAGCCCCAGGATTACACCACTGGGGCACTGATGGGAACTGCTACAGGGGGAGGAGACCCTGTGGCCACTGCCACCAATGACCTGAGGGGTTAACTGCCGTGGATCGCAGCTACCAGTCAGAGGTCAGGTGCTGGCTATGACTCTGCAGCCAGCACCCGCCTCCTGTATTTGAATAAATGGGTAAGTTAACAACATTGGTGCAGTGGCCACAGCCCTTCCCCTCTCCTCTCATTGGTGGCAGCAGGGGGGAGGGAGGGACTGCTACTTTCTTCCCTGTGCTGCTGAGTGAATGCCTGCAGCAGGGCAAAGAATTATTGGCTCCCATGCCCCGCCACAATATTTGGCTACAGCACGGCAGCCCTGTCTCAAACTGCGACAAGGCTAAAAAGTTTTGTCGCCATCTGCAAACTAAGGCAAATTGACAACCATTTTGGTCGCCATCTGGAGCGCTGCTACTGATCTTGCAGTTCTTTGACTTCTTATCTCCACATATTATTGGTTCTACAGACCTACACTGTTCCAACTGCATTGAATGTTTTCCGCCATAGGGATTCTACTTTGACCGGGATGATGTGGCCTTGGCCAAGTTTTCAAAGTTCTTCCATGAGCAGTCTGAGGAAAAGCGAGAACAAGCGGAGAAATTTATGAAGTTCCAGAACAAACGTGGAGGACGGGTAGTTCTTCAAGATATCAAGGTAAGAGCTGCTGTGGGGCTTGAAGATTTAAAGGGTTTGTCACTAGGATTTCCACTATTAAACTGACATTCACGATGTGCTAATGTCAGCTGCACCTAACTATGCTATTCTTGTGATTATTCATGCCCCTGTTACTGCAGAATTCTTACTTTTATAATATGCAAATTAGCCTCTAGGGGTGGGGGGCATTGCTCCAGCACCTAGAGGATCCATTCGCCTACCTCTTTCAATGGTCTTCTAGTCTTGACAGGACCAGGCAGCGTTCGCATCCTCCAGCCTGCATTGGGGAAATCTTGTGCCATTCAGTATTCAGCACAGGCGTGGTGAGGCTGGCAGTTGGTGAGCATCCTTCCCTCACCGCGCCTGCGCTGAATACTGAACGGAGTGAGATTTCCCCAGGAGGATGCGAATGCTGCCTGGCCCTGTCAATCAAGAGTAGAAGGGTGTTGAAAGAGCTGGGCGAATGGCGCCTCTAGGAGCAGGTGCAACACCTCCCTGCACCTAGAGGCTAACTTGCATATTTAGTAAGAATGATGAATTCACAAACTATATTGCTCAAATTCAGTAGTAATTCCTGCACCTGTAACATGAAGGGAGTATCGTGGATTGTTGATTATCCAAAACTAAAAGCTGCATGTGTCCCTTTTTATGTTAGAAACCTGATGCTGATGAATGGGGAAATGGCACTAGTTCTATGGAGTATGCTTTGAAACTTGAAAAGGGTGTAAATCTGGCTCTAACGGACCTCCACAAGATTGCTACCGACCATGCTGATCCTCATGTAAGTGAATTTCTTGGACAAGGGAATTGGTAGAAAAAGGTAGCGTATCCTTACAATAGGTCACCAATATTTGATCAGTGAAGGTTCAACACCTAGCACTTCTGCCAATCAACTGTTGAAGAGGCTGCAGTGCTGTACATTGTGTAGCAGTTGTGCTTGGCATTGCAGTACAGGCCCATTCACTTGACTGAGCTGTAAATAAGGCTACTTTCACACTTGCATTTTGGCTTTCTGTTTCTGAGATCTGTCATGGGCTCACGCAATCCAAAACAGATCAGTTTTGCCCTAATGCATTCTGAATGGAAAAGGATCCGCTCCGAATCTATCAGTTTGCCTCCGTTCAGTCTCCATTCTGCTCCGGAGGCAGACACAAACACTGCCTGCAGCATTTTGCTGTCCGCTTGATGAAACTGAGCCAAACGGATCTGTCCTGGCACACAATGTAAGTCAATGGGGATAGATTTGTTTTCTCTAGCACAATAGAAAACAGATCCGTCTTCCCATGACTTTCAATGGAGTTCACGACTAATCCATCTTGGCTATGTTACAGATAATACAAACGGATCCGTTCATGACGGATGCATGCGGTTGTATTGTAACGGATCTGTTTTTGCAGATCCATGATTGATCTGCCCAAAACACAAGTGAAAGTGGCCTAA
The DNA here is from genome assembly GCF_905171765.1 of Bufo bufo. NCBI lineage: Eukaryota > Metazoa > Chordata > Amphibia > Anura > Bufonidae > Bufo > Bufo bufo. The sequence continues at coordinate 185,275,419 of NC_053389.1, forward strand.
GCCATATAACCAATGAACATGACATCACTGGCCAAAGAAAGCCACATCACTCACCAGAGTGCCTCTTCAAACAGCTGATCAACAGGGGTGTTGGGAGGTGGACCCCCACCAATCGAGTATTGATTGCCTATATGCAGGATAGGTCAATATATGGATCCCATAAAATGCCTTTACAGCTACTGTATAGTATAGTTTGCCCTTTAAAGAGTGGTCTTCACAGCTAGACCTCTTAGATGCTTTCTAAATTTGGCTGATCACTAGTGGTCCAGCCTCTCTAACTTTTAGGAAAACTGTGGGGAGCAGTCACCATGCAGAGTCAACCTGATTGGAACTTGCTCAGAGCTTTCAAAATGCCAGACATTCATGTGCCCAAATGGGATATATGGACATATGGTCTTGTGCATTTGGGACAACCTCTTTACAATGACAATTGCTACTTTGATTTTACAATAACTTGGCCTGAACTGCTTAGATCATCATAGAATAAATGTGCTGAAATGTCTAATTGCTTCCACATACAGATGTGTGACTTCCTGGAGAGAGAATATCTGGATGAGGAAGTGAAATTGATCAAGAAACTAGGAGACCACATAACCAACCTGAAGCGTGTAAAAGCAGCAGAGGTTGGCATGGGAGAGTACCTCTTTGACAAGCTGACCTTGGGAGATGACAGCAACTAATGTCCTATTTCTTTATAGCTGGGGATCATATGCAAGAGCTATACTGCTGCAATCAAAGGGAAAGGATTGGGTCTCTGGGATGAGTAATTTTCATGCTCTGAAATGTCAAAAATAAACTTATGTGCAGCAAAACAATGTTTTGTTCTGGTCTAAATTACTACTTTAATACAAATTTACCTGTACAACAAATTGGCTTACAACTTCCCAAAAACTTGGCTTCCTACTGAATCTGAGGCTTTTGCTATGTGATTCACGCAAAATGGCCTCTTCTGTCCTGTCTTCCGATCTGTAAAACAGCAAAGATGACACACAGGACCCTGGCTGGCAGGCTTGCATGTGTTTCCTTGCAGTCATCCTCAGTTAATCAGGTGCTAGATTTGATCCCTACCAGAGAAGCAATGTGTATTCTGAGCTTGTACACTGATATGGGGTGTTCGTAAGAGAAACAGGAAAGCCCTGTAGATACACACTACAGCTAGTTTAGGGTCAAACGGGGACAGTGGGGAAGATAATGGGTAGACGGTGTCAGGTGTGTGTGTGGGGGGGGGGGGGGGGGGGGGGCTCCACACTGAACATAGGAAGGAAGGGGGACAGTACCGACCTGGAAACTAGGGAAGAAACGGGTCACCTCCTAGACAACGCTAATCTGGGCTCTATCTATTAATATAAATAGACCTTTTAAAGGTAGGGATATTCATATGCAGGATACCTAGGCAATTTATTTCCCTGTTAGGACCAGAGCCAACCCATTCCTCCCCAGATGGATGAATGAAAACCTGTCTCAGGCCCAGATACAACAGGGAATATAACAAACACAAACAAATGCGACGCTTAACTTCTGTAGAGACAGATGAGCAGGAACACCAGAGACCAACTCGCACCAGCTCAGCCAAACGCAAATTAAGCTATCTACCGCATAGGGAGAAGGGTGGGGTCAGACTATAAAGGGTAGAAGTGATGACCACTGAGCAACAGCTGAGAAAAGGGAAGTGGTCATTAACCCTATCAACACTGAATCAAGGAGACTGTTGGATTCCTCCACACTCAGCCAATCTCCTTGATTTCCTGACATCAGTCACCTGAGGGACCGTGACAATGTCACTGGGCTGCAGCCATTCAGAGAAACTGTACTTGCAGCATACCTCCAAGCAGAGCATTGCTAGGGTCTAAAAACATCTGGGGCATAAGCCCACTATCATGCCCCGGTGAAGCCATGCTATGCCCCCATCACCTGGGGGCTTTCACAGTAGTTAACCCCTTTCAGCAGTCCCCCCCCCCCCCACAGTAGTTATTAACCCCTTTCAGCAGTCACCACTTCAGTGAATGGAGGACTGCTTAAAGGGGTTAATAACTAATGTGAAGGGCCTAGCCATCTGAGCAACCCCACAGATCATCCCTCAGTAATCTGTATACTGCAGCAACTTCACTTTAAATCAGCACTCATCTCATTACTATCTTGACTTACACACTCAGCTCCAGTAACAGGCAGTGCAGGCGGCGCTCACTCATGATGTCATGCGCCTGCGCTGCCTAGTGAGAGGAGCAGGCGCGTGACGTCAGTGAGCGCCGCCTGCACTGCAGGTTTCTGGAGCTGAGTGTAAGATGGTATTGAGATGAACGCGGATTTAAAGTTCAGTTACTGCAGAATACAGATTAGGATGGCGGGGCCAGTGTAGAGCAGCGCAGGAGAGTCAGAGCGGCCGGCCCTGCCAGCATAACATTCGGGGCACTGGTCAAAACATCTGGGGCTCATGCCCCAAATGTTTTGACCGACCGATGCCCCTGCCTCCAAGTGGTCCCTCTTTTTGACCCAAGTTCCTCTTTGATCCAAAAATGTCCTTTTTGACCCGGGGGGGGGCGGGGGATTTGCGGGAGAGAATGCTTAAATGTGCATTCATAAACTTACTGATTTGCTTCTTACTAAACTATCTATGGTTTCTACAGGTATATTAGACCAGAACTTCATTATTTGGTGCAATTTGGACCTTAAAATATCTATAATTTGTACTAATATTTAAATGGGTTTTGAAGCACAAGCAAAAAAAATTGTAAATGCTGTAAAAAAAAAATAAAGGAACTTCTCACCTAACCAATCCCCGGCTGCTGCAGTTCTGATGGAGTCAGTAATTATGCTTTGGTCGAAGTTAGAGGCGTGGCCTAGTATAAAAAAAAAATTGTGATGCATGACGCACATATTGGGTCAGATTTATCATTAGCTCAGGTCAGAATAATGGAGTGAAAAAGTCCCAAACGCTAAAACTGCGCACAAATTTGCAACTTTTTTCTGCTCTGCACTATGCTCGCCAGTTTTCTGAAAGTGGGCGTGTTTTCTTATGTAAATGAATTTCTAGACAGATTTACTATTGGGACTATTTAAAGTCGCAAAAAAGTCGCAATTTCACTCCAGTGAGGACCATGCTTATCTTAGACTTTTTAATAGAACATGCGACTTTTTCATAAAAACGTGCGACTTTTTCGTAAAGATGTGCGACTTTTGTAAAGCTGCTTACTGACGGATAAACTGCTACCATCAAACCACATTTATTAGTCTTAAAGGGCCGATCATAAATCTGACTTGGCTAAAACGGACTTTATCCATATGTTAGTGGAGTGAGCTGTCAGTCATGATAAATCTGGGCCATTGTCCCTATTTGTGATTTTTAGTCAAAGTTGGGAGGTATGCTTAGGCGCCATTCACGAGTCCAAATAAAAAGAAAACAGTCTCTAATCTTTGGTTACTTATCGGCGCTGCAGATCCACCAAGCGACGTGAATACAAATCGCTTCAGTCAAAATTTCCAGAAAATGTTGATCGCGCTGCCTCAATCTCAGACCCTTCTTTCCAATGCTCAGGTTATTGCACCTTGTAGTCAATCGGTTACCAGAGGCTGGTGCACTCACGTACACCTGCACCCTAGAGGGAAGTTATAGTACAAATAGTGAAGTTCCACCAGGTAATATGGCAATCAGCAGGTTTTATTCTACTTACAAAGGATCATAAAATTTCAGTCCACCCTTCACACTTCCAATTTGCGCATCCGAAAAACATGGACAGCGGCAATGTGCGTTCTGCATTTTGCGGACCCCACATTGCCGGCACTAATAGAATATGCCTGTTCATGTCCGTAATTGCGGACAAGAATAGGACATGTTCTATTTTTTTTTGCAGAACGGAAGTGCGGACCCGGAAGTGCAGATCTTCAATTCTGTGTCCGGGCAGCACATCGTGCTGCCCCTTAGAAATTAATGGGTCCGCAATTCCGTTCCGCAAAATGCGGAACGAAATTGCGGACGTTTGAATGGGGCCTTACAGTGCACATCTACATTCAAAGCTGCAGTACTCAGTACCCTGCCACAATGTTTCTATGGTGTACTACAGATGAGCAAACCTTTTGAGGTTTGGTTAAAGGGGTTTTCTGGGATTTTAATAGTGATGACATATCCTCGGGTGTATAGAAACAAGACTCCCCATAGAAGTGAATGGGATAGCTTGCAATTACACCTGCTCCCCGCTGCGATGTCTACAGCAAGCAGGTAAACCTTGAAGGAAAGGCTGTGCTCGCATGAATGTGCGGCCTTCTCCTCAACCAGTTGATCAGTGATCTTCAACCAGTTGACCAGGTGCTAGGTGTGGAGCATGATGGCAGACAGCAACAGTGATAAGGTGGAGCAGTGTCAGCAAGTCCAGATCTATTTATCAGCCTCAGCTAGAGGAGTGTGAAAATCCTTCTGGATCTAGGCTTGATCAGTTTTTTTTAAACTGCTCCCTGTGGTATTGAAAATCCTCTGACAGTGTTCCTCCGGTGAGGATGCTGGAGGATGGGCAAGAAAGACTGCATACTAGAACAGTTTGGACCTCTGTTCTAGTCTGACCCCATGGACTTCTGGCAGGCAAGGAACAGGGTATATGCAGGAGACATGCCACAGTCTAGGTAGACCTGAGCATTAAGGAGGGAGGTCTTCGCTTGTCGATTTGTCTCAACCTGGCGCAGCATGTGGAAAAAAAACAAAAACTGTTCCATCATGTTGAGACTGAACTGGCTTCTGCTTGTGGTGGCAGGAGGTGGGTGACTCTACAGAGGGGTGTAGAGGGTCCTCCCTTCCAGACATGCTGGAAGTAGTGCTCACCGAAAGCAGCATACACAGTATTTCCTGGTAACGTAATTTGGCCTCCCTTTTGGATGTAGGAAAACATTCCCCCATTTTGCTTTGATAGCAAGGGTATAAAAGCATGGCTATTTAGTAATCATCAGACTGACACCTGTCAGTGCATAAGCATACGGGTCACCATTCTGGCCAGCATGCCCGAGGAGCCAGTTCTTTCTGGCGTTGCCCTCCTCTGAGATGATTAGGCATTGTGGCCGGTGTCATCATCCTCCACCAGTGGCAGCTCTTCATCATCCTCCTCCTCCGTGGGAGTTTCTCTTTGAGTCCTCAAAAGCTGCAGAGCAGACAGCAATATGCATTAGCTATTCTTCCGCTGTTGTCCCCTGCTGCATAAGGGTCATTGTCTATTCTAAGATTAACATGGGGGGGATGAGATCATTCATGCTGCAGTTGTGCAAACTTGTGTTTTAAGTTCTGCGTCCAAAGTTTAGGTTATCGAAGAATCCCATTATGGATTCCAAATTCTGTTATGGTCCGTGGTAGCGGGATCCATAACGGGATTCTTCGATAACCCGAACTTTGGACGCAGAACTTAAAACACAAGTTCGCTCAACACTAGTCCCTACTGACATTTTTTGGCCTCTTCGAAGGGATTCAGCATCTCTGTTTGAGCTGCCACTGCCTAACTTTGAAACAACACATGCTCCCTGCTGAGGCAGTTTGGTACATGACAAAATGATTCACAGATTTCCACTGCTCTTACAGAGGCTCTAGCATGTGAAATGTTGAATTCCTGTTGTGAGTTGAGCAGTGTAACAGCAGACCGTTCTGTCACTGCAAGTCCAGGAGTGCGAGGACAGTCTCCTGGACATTGCTAGAACTTTGTGCAAGTCAGTGTACTTTTTTTTAAAAGCGTTGTAAGACTAGGTTATCATGTTAATCACATGCACCATGCAAGAATTGTGTGTTATTTCCCTCAGGTTCAGCGCGGCCGCTATGCTGCGCCAATTGTCGCTGATCACCTTGCTCAGTTGGAGTTGGCGGGGTGACAGCGGGATGCTTTCAGCTTGATGTACTTTAGCACCTGCTCACCTGTGTGACTACTCTCGCCTAGGCTGATCAGCTCCAACACTGCGTGGCAACACTTGACACGTGATGGGAAGGAGTGGGCCATGAAACACAAGTACTTTAGCTGCCCATAACAGCTGCTCCAGTGTCACGGTCTCTAACGTGACAGGTGTCAGAAGATCTAAGAGACTGGCTGCATGTGGTGTGATCTGACAGCCTCTTTTTGTTTAACTTGTTTCAGTGTTGTTGCTGGTAATGACCACACCTCTTGTCTCAGGTGTAGCTTAGTGGTCATTCCAACTCCTCTATTTAATCTGGCTTCACCCATTATGCTACGCGGTTGATAGCTTCAGTTTTGTATTTGGAAGTGCTGGTGTGTTGTCCTTTTCTGAGTTCCTGCTCATACATTTAATTCAGAAGTTAAGTGTTACTTTCCTTTTTATATTTTGTTGTTTCCCCTCTGTCTTTTGTTACTAGGCCACAAGGAGAGGTTTGTTTTTTCATATTGGAAGGAACAGGTCGTCCCAAGCCCTGACACTATTCCAGGGCAATTCAGGGTTTCCAGGTTCATAGGTTTCAGTGTATGAACATTCCTACCCTCAAGGTCTGTTCATACGGTTAAGAGTCAGGGCTAGGATTAGGGGTCCTATAGGTGGTGTCCGTTTCCCTTTCCCTAGCTTTGAGGACTAGTTCCTTTTCCCTTCCCTTCTGTTATCGGTGGGAGGGAACACCACACCACACTAACGTGACATCCAGGTGTCCACCATGGTGTGCACCTTGCACACAGTGACAATTGCTAGGAACTGCCCACGTTGTCCGACATGTGAGAGTACAAGGCAGGGATGGCTTTTTGGGAGAAATAATGCTAGCTAGGTATCTTCCAGCGAGGCTTAGCGCCCGCCATCACCCTGCTAAAGGCAGCAGACTCTACTAAATGGTTCAGCTGCGAATGCACTTCCATCAAGTTGGTCAGGTGGAAATTACTCTTGAGTACCATCGGATTGCTGGATGTGTAAAGTTGGTTACTGGCCACACATTAAATTATCCATGGCTGATGTCTGTGCAGGAGAAGCAGAAAGTGATGATGACGATGTGAAAGACACCATACTGCCCATGGATGCAGCGGTTTGATTTCTGTGTATGGTGTAATTTACGTTTAAATTTGCTGGTAGAAAGATGGTATTATTATTTTTGATACACTGCAATGCGTTTAAAAACAATACAGATTTTCTGCTGTGAAAAAAAACAAATGCTCGGCAGCAGCAGATACTGTTATTTGTAGCTGGTCAGCTAAGACCTGTTCTAGGTTGCTAGTATAGCCTTATATGTGTATACAGCTAAACCTGCTTATAACCTTAATCCAGTTCCCATGTTTATGCGTTAAAGACAAAAGCAGAGTTATTTACTGTGACATCATGTTTTGGATGTCATATAACTGTTATATTTTGTGTTCACAGAATCAGAAAAAGATATGCCTTTAAGATTCATTTTGTAATGTTAGGTAAGCTCAGTGACGCAGCAGAAACAGAATGCATAGTGTTAATCTGTTGTTGCGGGGCAGAAGTCTAGACCAATCACAGCCAGCTTCTCACACAGCAAGAGTTTTCACCAATCACAACCAGCCTTACTCACAGCCTGTCTGGGAATTCCCCTAACAGGAGCTGCTAGAATCATTATTCACCAGAGACAGGAGCTGATGAGACATTCACTCCAATGAGAGCTGTGTTTTTATGGAAGCAAAGAGGCCAAAATAGTTCCACCAAATTGCTAGCTACAAATTGCAAGCATACAAACCAGATTCCATACAAACTGCGAACTGCTCATACCAGATCATAAGCAATTGCAAACTGCAAATCAAGTTGAGCAAGCAGAACTATTAGATCTCAGATATACCTCTCAAAGAGATCATAAAGTGCTTAAATAACATAAAGTGAGAGTACAGATACTCAAGAGAGAAATATATCCACCATTTTATGTTGAATGACAAGATTGAACAGTTGAACCGCCATCTTACGTATACCGCCATTTTGTGATATCTTTTCTACACGTGTTTTGTACATGGACTTTCTGCTGCGGAGGTGGCAGTGTTATATATGAAGAAAAGTTGAAGTTAATAAGAAAGTTATTTCAAGCATTTGGTGTGCTCTTTAAAGGGTTTCTATCACTTCGTTTCACCTATTTAGCTTTCAGACACTAGCGATCCGCTAGTGTCTGCTCTAACAAACCATCCTAATATAAGAGCTTATTGTCCTGCCGTTTAGCTAAAAAAATAACTTATATAGATATGCAAATGAGCCTCTAGGTGCTATGGGGGCGTGATTAGCACCTAGAGGCTCCGTCTACCTTCATACACTGCCGCCGCCCAGCGCGTCCTTCCAGCCCGCCCATCTCCAGCTGAAGCGATCCTCTCCGTGCGCGTCTCTGTTCTGCGCATGCGCAGTGAATGTCTGATCGCTTCCCTGCTCAGACATCTCCACTGCGCCTGTTCCTCGGAGCACTATGACGTCATCGGCGCAGGCGCAGTGGAGATGTCTGAGCAGGGAAGCGATCAGACATTCACTGCGCATGCGCAGAACAGAGACGCGCACGGAGAGGATCGCATTCCGGAGGAGATGGGCGGGCTGGAGGGACGCGCTGGGCGGCGGCAGTTTGTTAAGGTAGACGGAGCCTCTAGGTGCTAATCACGCCCCCATAGCACCTAGAGGCTCATTTGCATATCTATATAAGTTATTTTTTTAGCTAAACGGCAGGACAATAAGCTCTTATATTAGGATGGTTAGATAAAGCAGACACTAGCGGATCGCTAGTGTCTGAAAGCTAAATAGGTGAAACGAAGTGATAGAAACCCTTTAAACCTACTGTTTCCATAGAACTGAGCTAGAGGAATTACAGAGTAATAGACAGTCTGGTTAGACTAAAAGTCAGAGATATCAAAATTCTTCTAATGCCACAGCGCAAAAGGCACTTCATAGTGCTGCGCCTGCCACAGTAGAACTATTACTCAGAGGGTGAAGTGATAGCACTCCTCAACTTGCACAGTAAAGAGCGCATTAGAGCAGCGGAGCGCCAGCATATACTGCCGCGCAGCAACTGTTCCCTCAGTGAGCAAGCCAAGACACCTCAGTAGAGCTACCATAAAGGCCATATAACGTGTAAATTAGTCAAACTGCATCCGACTCTTAAAGTGGCAGAACGGCAAAGGCAAGATAGTCAGAGCGTCAACCCTCCTGCAATCCCTAGAGAGAGAAAGAGACGCATGGTGGGAGGCCAAAGTCCAGAGCTAGAGTGCCTACACCGCTATCCATGGAGAGACCACGTACTGCAGTCAGCTAGTTTCCCGCCACTAGGCCCAAAGCCTGCAGCAGTGTATCCAAGCCAGTGCATCGCAAGTCATCACAAAGCATCGCAACTCAGCACAGAGCATCACAAGTCATCACAGAGCATCGCAAGTCAGGCCAGAGCATCGCATTTGTTCCAGCAACCTTCAGATTGCAGTATCCTGCTATATAGAATAAGGTCAGAGCTTTCATTTTATTACTTATCATTGCATATAGGCTTTGGCATAAAGAGAAATTTTTGTGTTCAGATAAAGACTTTAAAGTAAAACAAAGGACAGTTTGTATTACACGGACTCTATTGCATTCAAAGTGAAAGTCATTTATTGCCTGCATTTACTGCTGTTACATTTAAAGTGAAAGTCATTTATTTCTGCATTTGTCAATATTGCATTTAAAGTGAAAGGACTCTTAATATTTGTTCTGATTGTTATAGCATTTAAAGTAAAATGTCTGAGCCAGAGCCTAGTATTACCATGCCACTGTTAGAGGATACAAAGATAGAGTAGAAGTTGAAGAGCAAGGGAACCTGTCTGAGGTAGAAGATTCTTTTGCAGTATTAATCTTGCCTCAAACAAATATAGCCCAAGCAGATGAACTAAGACGTTCATCACGTGCCAGAAAACTGACCCCAAAGATGCTGGAAATTTTGGCGCAAGAAGCAGCATTAAAAGGAAAAAAGTTCGCCAGAATGTATGAGAAGTGGAAACCATACATTAAAGACATTTGTAGAAAGCTAAAGCAAGAAAGTATAAAATGGAACTTGAGTGATATGGTAGAGACGGTAGAAGAATCTGAATCAAAGCTTATGGCAGCATATGTCAACCTGCAGTCACTTACAACACCTTCCCAGGATATTGTAAGGAACATGAACTGTGGTCACTAAAGATTTAGTAAAGCTCATGAGAGAACTATCATCTGCAGCAAACTATGATGAAGTTAAAGCAAGAAGTAGAATGAACAAGCTTTTTATGAGACTATGCTAGGTCCTTAGGGGGAACCACAATCTCAAGTGTGACTTCCTTCGCTAGCAGAAGTGCCACCCACTTATCAGAGTCCTCAAATACTTCAGCCAAAAGAAAGGAATAAGCTGAACAACTTGCTGTCAAGAGAGCAGAAATTTGAATGGCTGAAAAGGATGCACAACGCCATCAGATGGAAGCTAAAATGGAGGCACAGCACCATGAAATGGAAGCTGAAATGGAGGCACAGCGCCATCAAATGGAAGCTGAATTGAAAAGTCTGGAAAGGCAGAAAAAAGTTAAGATCATAGAAGCCAGACTCAGAGTACATGGGGAGGATATGAGTCAGAGTAGTCACAGGTTCAAATCTGTACTAAGTGAAGAAAAAGACTCCTACTTTGCTTCATATGCCCAGGAGAATGGAAGGAAATATCCAGCATATAGTGAAGAAATAAGTTATTATCCTTCCATCCCTGCTCATAAAAACAGAGAGGCCTAGTCCAGTGTTAGGAAAGCGGTGAATTTACCCTCTATCACTACCGGAAAAGATGAAGAAAAGGACTCATCTAATTCAGAAGTAAGTGAGAAAATAGAACCGGATGATTCTATTCCTAGATGCCACGGCAATGCTCAGGAGAATGTTTCAACCATTGAACCAGCAAGACCACAGAGAACAGTCCTAGCTAGACTTCCCGTTCCAGAACCTACTGTATTTTTAGGGGAGGTACTGAAGTTGATAGAGTGGAAGGCAAGTTTTGAAATGATAATTGAGCATCATTGCTTCAGTCCAGTTGACAAGTTATTCTACCTTCAGAGATATGTTGGTGGAGAAGCCATGGAAGTTCTTGAAGGTAACTTCTATAGAAAAGACGAAGAAGCCTACAAACAAGCTTGGGAAAAATTGAATGCAAGATATGGTCATCCTTTCTTAGTACAAAGAGCCTTTAGAGATAAACTGAATAACTGACCTAAAATAGGTCCTAAAGAACACTTCAGACTCCAAAAGTATGGTGACTTCCTGCAAGCATGCAGCAATGCAATCCCACATGTACAAGGACTGGAAGTACTGAACGATTATCTAGAAAACCACAGGATGCTAACTAAGCTACCTGAAGAAGTGGCTTCTATATGAAATCGCTATGTGACTAAACAGATCTAGGTAAGAACTTCCCAAGTTTTAAAGAGTTCTCTGACTTTGTCAATGATGAAGCACGGATAGCATGTAATCCAGTAACATCATCTTACGTCTTAAAATCCTTAGAAGAAAGGCCTGCAAGAGAGATAAGACGTGCAAGAGCAACTAGCTTTTCAACCAACACAGCAGCTAAAGGTCCAAATACCTACGAGAGCAAGTTCAAAGTCACTACTGGGATCAGTAGAGAGACAGAACCGACAAATCTTCAGACTACCTTCAAGTGTATGTTCTGTGGAGAGAACCACTTTATACACAAGTGCCAACAATTGAAGGCGAAGTCCCCAGAAGAAAAGAAAAAATGTGTGCTGGATAACCAACTGTGTTTCGAATGCCTAAGAAAAGGCTATGTTACTAAGGAGTGTAAGAAAAAGGCCACATGCAGCGTTTGCAAAGGACGCCATCCTACACCACTACATGAAGAATGTCCAAAGAAAGATAAATCCTTAATACCTAAAGATACTGAGGAAGGAAAAAAAGTATCGGTATTCTCTTGCAGAGTGAGGGAAGGAGAAAGCAATGGCACATCAATAGTTGTACCAGTGTGCATATTAAATCCTAAAAGGAGGAACAAGATGGTACACGCCTATGCACTACTGGATTCCCAGAGTGATGTCACCTTCATTGATCAAGAAATTACAAGTGGCTACAAGAACCAGTGACGCTCAAACTCACCACAATGACGGGGAGAAACACATTAGTGAACAGTCAAAGGGTCAAAGGACTGAGAGTTAGAGGACTTCATTCAAACTGCACATTAGATCTACCTCCAGCTTATACAAAAGACAATATACCTCTAGATCGAGATCGTATACCTACCTGTGAAACAGCCAATGAATGGGAGCACCTATCTGTCATATCTCATGAAATGTCCCCGCTGAAGGAGTTTGGTGTTGGACTGTTGATAGGCTACGATTGTCCCGAAGCCTTGGTACCACGAAAGGTAATCACAGGAGGAAAGGGTGAACCCTACGCTGTTCAAACTGATCTAGGATGGGGTGTCGTTGGAGGAAAACAGCAGATTGCAAACTCAAGACAGGTGACAGGTTTGTGTCATCGAATAGCTGTCCAAGAGTTACCAACTGTAAGTCCAGCAAAAGTAATCAAGATCCTTGAATCCGACTTTGCAGACATAAGTTCTAAAGAAAAGAGTGTATCACAAGAAAACATAAAGTTCGTACACACTCTAGAAGAAAGTGTTCAGCAGAAGCAATAAGGTCATCTTGAAATGCCCTTACCCTTTAGAGAACGACCTTGTCTGACAAATAACAGAAATCTAGCAAGATTGAAATGTTTGAAGAAAAAGATGGGAAGAGATCCCAAACTCAAAAATGATTATTTGAAATTCATGGAATGCATCCTCGGAGAAGGAAATGCAGAGAAAGTTAATAACAAACCTAAAGAAGAAGTGTGGTACATCCCACATCAAGGTGTTTACCACTCAAAGAAACCAGATAAGATTAGAGTAGTATTTGATTGCTCAGCAAAGTACAATGGTGTTGCATTAAAAGATCATCTACTAAAAGGACCAGATCTCTGACCTGAAATTGCTGGCAAAGATGTTGGCCTCTCGTCTTCAACCCCCCTTGCCTCAACTGATCCACATGGATCAAGTGGGCTTTGTGGGAGGACGTGAAGGAAGAATGAACATAAGCCGCCTGTTAAACATAATACACCATGCTCACTCTACCTCCACTCCATTAGTCCTTCTAGGCACTGATGCAGAGAAGGCTTTTGATAGAGTGGACTGGACATATATGGGTGAAGTTCTGAAGAATTTCGGCATCCCAGAAAGCTTTATTGAAGTGGTAATGGCCATGTACAGTTGCAAGAAAAATTATGTGAACCCTTTGGAATGATATGGATTTCTGCACAAATTGGTCATAAAAATGTGATCTGATCTTCATCTAAGTCACAACAATAGACAATCACAGTCTGCTTACACTAATAACACACAAAGAATTAAATGTTACCATGTTTTTATTGAACACACCATGTAAACATTCACAGTGCAGGTGGAAAAAGTATGTGAACCCCTAGACTAATGACATCTCCAAGAGCTAATTGGAATGAGGTGTCAGCCAACTGGAGTCCAATCAATGAGATGAGATTAGAGGTGTTGGTTACAGCTGCCCTGCCCTATAAAAAACACACACCAGTTCTGGGTTTTCTTTTCGCAAGAAACATTGCCTGATGTGAATGATGCCTCGCACAAAAGAGCTCTCAGAAGACCTACGATTAAGAATTGTTGACTTGCATAAAGCTGGAAAGGGTTATAAAAGTATCTCCAAAAGCCTTGCTGTCCACGGTAAGACAAATTGTCTATAAATGGAGAAAGTTCAGCACTGCTGCTACTCTCCCTAGGAGTGGCCGTCCTGTAAAGATGACTGCAAGAGCACAGCGCAGACTGCTCAATGAGGTGAAGGAGAATTCTAGAGTGTCAGCTAAAGACTTACAAAAGTCTCTGGCATATGTTAACATCCCGGTTAGCAAATCTACGATACGTAAAACACTAAACAAGAATGGATTTCATGGGAGGATACCACAGAGGAAACCACTGCTGTCCCAAAAAAACATTGCTGCACGTTTACAGTTTGCACAAGAGCACCTGGATGTTCCACAGCAGTACTGGCAAAATATTCTGTGGACAAATGAAACCAAAGTTGAGTTGCTTGGAAGAAACACATAACACTATGTGTGGAGAAAAAGAGGCACAGCACACCAACATCAAAACCTCATCCCAACTGTGAAGTATAGTGGTGGGGGCATCATGGTTTGGGGCTGCTTTGCTGTGTCAGGGCCTGGACAGATTGCTATCATCGAAGGAAAAATGAATTTGTAAAGGGGGAAATATTAATCACCAATATTTATGCAAATATCAATAATTAATATTCATAAATAGGAGGAGCCATCTATTGATGACTCCGCCTATTTATACATTTATAGAACATTACAATATTTACACTATACTTTACGCTAATCACTAAACTAACTGCATGCGCCTTACTGAACTAACTATCGCCAATGACTACACGTTACACAGATAGTTACTAATAAAACAATATTTATTAATACCTAATACACTTAAGCACGCAATACACTAACAATACGGCACTATAACACAGTACTAAACTACACTAAACGGTTCCCAAATTCCACCCACAAACTAACTATACAATACACTCACACATATATATTAGCAGCCCACCCACCTGGTTCTACTTACTGTCCCTATGGGGTACGACGAGGATACACGGTGGCACTGCAGGGGTGTATGCAGGCCACAGACACTAATACAGTAATAGGGGTGAGGTACAGTGGGGGTTATCAGGGCTGCACAGCAATGCAAGGGTTAACACCCTGCAAGTGTTAATCAGGGGATCAGGGACACGGCAATACAAGGGTTTAGCAAGGCAAGGGTTGATCAGGGAGAGGGGGTATAGTAGGTAGGGATGAGGTACATGCAAGGGTTAATACCCTGCAAGTGATGGGGGTAGTATGGGGCATATGGGAGGAGGTATATGGCGTTGGTGGGATAGGGGATGTGGGCAAGTAGGGGTTAATAGGGATATGGGAGGAGGTATAGGGATCATTGGTGGGATAGGGGAGGTGGGCAAGTAGGGGTTAATAGGTAAATCGTTGGTGGGGTAGCGGTATAAGAAGAGGGGGATACTCAGTCTTAGATGCTCGTTCGTCTAGGGTGATCCTCGCCAGCCGGGGGGGGTCGCTCCGTCCTTCTCTCTGAGCGCCGGCTACGCTCTCCTTCAGGGGGGGCCAGTAGGGGGTCTTTCCATCTGAGTGCAGGGCTGCCGGGCTTTATACCCTGCAACCCGCACTCCCGGGCCGCGGCGCATGCGCTGTGCGCGAGCGCGCCACCGGTAAAGACACGTGGGCCGGCGTGGTGATATGACATCACCGCACCAGTCCGCGCGTCCCTGCACGTGCACAGCAGGGCCTCGCCTCTAGCAGACAGGCGGGAGAAGCCTTTGATCTCCTGCCTGCAGCACTTGGCATTCCGGACAGCGCGATAGTAATCGCGCTGTCGGAATGTGCATAATAGAAGGAGGGGAGGTTTCTCCCTCCCTTCTATCATGCATAATTATCTCCAGCAGCGCTGGAGATAATTAGAACAAAGGCCTCAGATTCTGTTGAATCTGAGTTCTTCGTATCCATTAGGATGACCGGACCCTTGTCCGGTCATTCTGATGCAATTAGCCAGATTGCATCAGTGTGAATGCTTGGGGCCCATTCACACCGATGCACCTGGTTTCAGCCTATGGAGATGGGGGGGAGATATATGTATAATATACATGTGTATGGATGCTTGGGGCACATCCATACACATGTATACATTGATACTGGGATATACATACATCAGGGGGCATATATATTATAAAGGGGGATTTATATATATATATATATATATATGTATGTACTACACACCTATATTATAAAGGGGGAACAGCTTACCACATATTTCCCACAGGGGCCACCATGAGCCCCTGTGGGCCACTAAGGGCAGATGTGCGCAGATGCTGGGCACATCTGCGCACATCCTCCTATAAAGTGTCAACTAATGCATGCACATATATCATACATGCATGCACGTGTTTGCATGCATATATGTATATATATATATTCATGCGTCTCAACCCTTCCTCAACAGAATTTCCAAGTTTATCAAGACATTTTGCAGGATAACTTAAGGCCATCTGTCCACCAGCTGAAGCTCAACAGAAGATGGGTGTTGCAATAGGACAACTCAAAGCATAGAAGTAAATCAACAACAGAATGGCTTAAACAGAAGAAAATACGCCTTCTGGAGTGGCCGAGTCAGAGTCTTGACCTCAACCCGATTGAGATGCTGTGGCATGACCTCAAGAAAGCGATTCACACCAGACATCCCAAGAATATTGGTGAACTGAAACAGTTCTGTAAAGAGGAATGGTCAAGAATTACTCCTGACCGTTGTGCACGTCTGATCTGCAACTACAGGAAACGTTTGGTTGAAGTAATTGCTGCCAAAGGAGGTTCAACCAGTTATTAAATCCAAGGGTTCACATACTTTTTCCACCTGCACTGTGAATTTTTACATGGTGTGTTCAATAAAAACATGGTAACATTTAATTCTTTGTGTGTTATTAGTTTAAGCAGACTGTGATTGTCTATTGTTGTGACTTAGATGAAGATCAGATCACAGTTTATGACCAATTTGTGCAGAAATCCATATCATTCCAAAGGGTTCACATACTTTTTCTTGCAAATGTATAATAACCCTGGTAAATAATACACTATCCCTACCTTTTAAAATTAGTAATGGTACCAGGCAGGGCTGCCCCTTTTCCCCACTTCTTTATCCTTTCCATTGAGCCGCTGTTACAAGCGGTACGGCTAGATCAAAAAATTCAGGGTATAACCATTAAAGGAACTATCAGGGCCGGCCTTTGGTGTGTGCGAGCTGTGCTGCCGCACAGGGAGCCCGGCCGGGCTGTGCCGACAGCGAGCAGGCTCCTTGGCCGGTGTAGCGACTGCCACAAACACCACACACTGTAACGACATGCAGGTCGGTGGCGGCCTTCTCTCACCTCCCGGCGGCGCCCTTACTACTTTATAGACGCCCTTCCTGTGTCACAACTTGCACGTTTCTCATTTACGAGATTCAAATCTAACGAATCCCAGGCATAGTCATCTGTATTGCCGTCCTCAGGAGAGGGAGAGATGTGTCTGCTGTAATTTGAACCCACAACCTTCTGTATCAGAGGAAAAGCACTTACCCACACAGCTATAAGAGCTGCATAGCCACTGACTGAAAAAATATGAGACTTCTACTGTAGACTCTGTTATAGCTGTTATAGCCAGTGTACATCTATACACATGACAGTTGCCCCAACACACCCAGCACTGCTATATCTCTATATGACAACTGCCCCAGCACACTCAGCTCTGCTATATCTCTATATATGACAACTGCCCCAGCACACTCAGCTCTGCTATATCTCTATATATGATAGCTGCCCCAGCACACCCAGCTCTGCTAAATCTAATACACATGACAGCTGCCCCAGCACACTCAGCTCTGGGGCACAAGAATACACAAGCACTGACTTGGGATTCTTGGCCCCAGTAATCCTCAGAGCAAAAGAAATACTGGTATAGTAGTATTATCCAGCTTACCTCCTTGGCCTTTGTTCTCCCGTGTGTCCAGAAACCTTTGGGTGTGTCCCAGTATAACAGAAATAAGTGAAAGAAATGGTTTCGGCACTGAAGTTGTGGTCCAATAAAAACTTCTTCTTTATTGCAACTTATGTACATCAGCAGACACAACCACAAAGCATGCGGTAATCATTGACGCATTTCGGACAGTCTGTCCTTAGTCGTAACAATGTTCCATGTTAGTTTGAGATATTTAAAGATCACAATCCCATCCCCCACAAAATCGCAGGAGGAGGTATCTCATCAGGATTGGTCATTCTAACATGGAACCACCTTTAGCCCAATATGTCATTATCAAACTTCACCTGTGCAACAATGTTAACTGATGCTTTAAATCAGGTTAACCCCATCCTCCCCACCCGAATCAAATGAATGGCTCAAATGAACCAGAGAAAGAAATTGATGTATGTTTACCAGCAATAGCAGTAATATAACATAAAATAATGTGATATACCAGTTCATCTGTGACTATTTGGTTTTGAAGGTTCATAAAGTGGCTTGCTACATTGTTTTAAATATTTTGTATCTGTCACTGTGCACACTGTGCAATTTTTATTAGTTTTTTGCCAAGGTCCCTACACCCAAAAGCATTTGAGTCATTCATTTGATTCGGGTGGGGAGGATGGGGTTAACCTGATTTAAAGCATCAGTGAACATTGTTGCACAGGTGAAGTTTGATAATGACATATTGGGCTAAAGGTGGTTCCATGTTAGAATGACCAATCCTGGTGAGATACCTCCTCCTGCGATTTTGTGGTGGATGGGATTGTGGTCTTTAAATATCTCAAACTAACATGAAACATTGTTACGACTAAGGACAGACTGTCCGAAACGCGTCAATGATTACCGCATGCTTCATGGTTGTGTCTGCTGATGTACATAAGTTGCAATAAAGAAGAAGTTTTTATTGGACCACAACTTCAGTGCCGAAACCATTTCTTTTACTTATTTCTGTTATACTGGGACACACCCAAAGGTTTCTGGACACACGGGAGAACAAAGGCCAAGGAGGTGAGCTGGCTAATACTACTATACATGTATTTTGTCCAAGTGACTTTTCCATGCTCTACCCCTAGTTCCCGTTGTTGAAATGTATAAAACCTTTTCGTTGCTTAATTGAATATTGCAGACCACCATTTGTTGCTTGCGCACCTGCCACATTATGGCTTTCTCAACCACACCGGACCGCAAATCCAAAGGGGAGTCGATATTTTCTACAGATGATCATACTGCTATAAAAGATCTGCACTTAAAAAGTAAAATGACAAACCTGGAAAAACTGCTCTCACAAGAGACTCGATTGTGGTGGGACTATACCACATTAGTGAAATACACTGAGAAATCAATGATCCCTCGTGGGCTCAGGATAAAGAAAATCCCTACAACAATCTTTTCTGACACCTTTGTGGTGAAGTGGAACCATATTTTGACGCAGTGTTCTCTGGAACTCATGGGGTTAATTATCGATCACGAAAACAATAAATAGCTTTCTCCACAATCTGAAATAATTTTTTTTAAAGAAACTCTGAGTATGACAAGTCCACGGAATACACAAATATGGAACAAAAAATGTTGAACACCATTAAACAATTAGAAGATAATATTATGGAAATTAAACATGTCAAATTCCAACGTGATCTTCATGATTATGCAAAAGATTAGGTGTATGAGTGGGGGAGGAGAGAGAACTTATGTTCCACCCCCAAAATCAATTCTCAAGAATCGAAAGAAAAAAACAGCCAGTATGCAACAAAAACTGCCGAGAGTTAGCTTTTTGTCTGAATTGGACGCTACTGATCATCTGGAGGTCGAACAAGATGTGGGGGAGGGGGAGTTTGTGTCCTCTTCAGAATACACTGGAGACCAAAGTAAGCTGTCGTACTACAAAAGGAATAAAACCATGAATAAAAGCAACAAGGACAAAACTAATATTGGGGATGCGACAAAAAACTGAGAAAAAGAGCCGGACGTAAACATAGGAAAATCACTTCAAAGGTTCACTCGATTACAAAAGAAACAAATGTGAAACAATGTAATGTCGATGAACTGAATGTTTTGAATTTGTCCAGACTGGAGTTGAGCAAAGAACAGGTTGAGGTTTTGTCATTGGGCTTAAATTTTGCCTTAACAGCTAACTTTGATTTGTTCAACACCACACTGGACATAAACAAATTTATCATAAATTTAACGGTTTCGAGGCATTTCTATGATATCCCTGTTAATATAGCTAAAAAACAGGTAAAGGTAATGAAAATGACAATGTATTTAAAGATCTCATGTTTAATGAACAAATGTCACTATACTGCCTCTGTGAGCTGCAACAAGACCAGGGCATTAAGGAAATAGCTAGTTCAGGCAACAGGTTCAAGACACGTAATCCCAATTTTTATCCACTAGTCTTACGCACTAATAGTATGGATATGTTCCAAGACACATTATAGAAGGAACTTATAAGGTTAAACCAAGAGTCAGTGACAGCGGGATATAATGGCAATCTCACCCGATCACAAAAAAATGCTTTGGTAGAATTGCAATCATCGGATGAGATCTCATTAAGATGGCCGACAAGGGAGGAGCGGTGGTGATTCTGGACAAGTGTACATATTATCAACAAATGTTGGATTTGTTGTCGGACTCGTCAACATACAGGAAACTTATAGGAGACCCCCTGCCCAGTTATAAAAGTGAATATTGTGATTTGATACACAAGGGATTTGTTGGGGGTGTTTTTGATGATGCACAATATAGATTCCTGTGTGTGGACGCTCCGATAACTCCAATAATGCACGCATTCCCCAAAGTGCACAAACAGACCCACCCTCCTCCCTTGTGTCCTGTAGTTTCTGGGATAGGTTCCCTGACTGAACGCCTTGGAAATTGGCTGGACAGTATTTTGCAGCCCATGGTAAAGAGGGTGCCAGGATATCTCAGGGACACGACGGACGTGTAACAAGCAATGTTTAACCTGGTCTGGAAATCGGAATACAGATGGGTTACTGCAGATGTCGTGTCCCTATATCCATCCATCCCCCACAGGATTGCTTTGTTAGCCTTGGAGTTCCACCTCCATAAATATGCTACCCACTCGATGGACTTTATAGATTATATATGTGAAATTACTTTGTTCCTACTTATGCACAATTATATGTTTGATGGAGGTTTTTTTATTTATAGACGCGGGGTGTGTCAATGGGGGCAAAATTTTCACCCTCTTTGGCAAATTTGACAATGGCTTACTGGGAAGAAAGATATATCTATAATGTAAACAACCCCTTTTTGTCTGGAGTGGTCTGGTATGGCAGATACATCAACGATTTGCTCCTTATTTGGGGCGGCGATGTGTCTGCCATACCAGATCTTCAGATTTATCTGAATGATAATCCTTACAATCTCCATTCTACATGTGCAGTGGAAACATTCAATATCCATTTTTTGGATCTAAAATTGAGTGGTTGTCCAGACAGTATTGTGTTCACTGAAACTTACAGAAAGGAGGTGGCTGGCAACTCTGTTTTAAGTGCTACTAGTCACCATCCAGTACATGTGATTAAGGCTATTCCTGTGCGGAAATACATAAGGGCATTAAGAAACTGTAGCTCAGAGATTGCCTTTGAAAGGGAATGTTTTAAAATTGACAATAGATTAAGGAAAAGGAATTATCCTGAATTGATGCTACAGAGAGGGAGGAATATAGTGTCCAATCGTTCCAGATATGAGATACTTTTTGGTGACCACACATATAAAAACAAAAATAAAAACAAAAGATAAAGGAAGATAGAAAAAGTCAGGTGAATCAACACAATGTGGCCAAACAGATATCTCCCAGTGACAAACAAGGTAGAAGTGTCATGGAAGATGTGAAACAAAGTGTTGGTGGCGAGAGTGAGCAGGACAATTTGCCAACTTTAGTTTTGACATATAGTAGGCAATTTGATAAAATACGAGACTTAGTGAAGACCTGCCTACCAATTCTATATGATGATGAAATACTGTACGATGCACTTAAATATGGGTGCCGTGTAGTTCCAAGAAAGGCTTCTACATTGTCCATCATTATTCACACGGAATAAAACCAAAAACCCAGGCAGCACATGGTTAAGTTACAGGGGATTCACAAAGTGTGGTAATTACCCATGTAAAACATCTAATTATGTAAATGTAACGAAAAATTTCCAGAATGCTGATCATTCATTGACTTTCCCTATCAAAAGTTATATAAATTGCAACAGCACGGGAGTAGTGTATGTGAGCCGATGTGAGGCATGTGATCTTATGTATGTGGGCAGCACAATACGCAAGTTCAAAAAAAGGATTCTTGAACATTTGAACTACATAACAAATCCCGCAGCTTTTAATAGCTCAAATGCAGCCAAACATTTTATTCACACCCATAGTCGGAGAACGAACACCTTTCGTGCTTTTGCAATTGAAAAAGTTATAGCGCCCCCACGGGGTGGTGACCATAGAAAGAAATTGCTTTTGAGAGAAGCTTTCTGGATCTTCAGGGTTCCTACAGGTTTGAACCAGAGAAAGGAATACCAGCAATAGCAGTAATATAAAATATAAAATAATGTGATATGCCAGTTCATCTGTGACTCTTTGGTTTTGAAGGTTCATAAAGTGGCTTGCTACATTGTTTTAAATATTTTGTATCTGTCACTGTGCACACTTTGCGATTTTTATTAGTTTTTTCCCAAGGTCCCTACACCCAAAAGCATTTGAGTCATTCATTTTATTCGGGTGGCCAGGATGGGGTTAACCTGATTTAAAGCATCAGTGAACATTGTTGCACAGGTGAAGTTTGATAATGACATATTGGGCTAAAGGTGGTTCCATGTTAGAATGACCAATCCTGGTGAGATACCTCCTCCTTGTGGGGGATGGGATTGTGGTCTTTAAATATCTCAAACTAACATGAAACATTGTTACGACTAAGGATTCAATGATTACCGCATGCTTCGTGGCTGTGTCTGCTGATATACTTTTATTGGACCACAACTTCAGTGCCGAAACCATTTCTTTCACTTATTTCAAAAGAAATACTCCAAAAATTATGCAGACAGAAGTTGGGATGGAATGTAAAAATGTGATGGCGCACTCTCATCTGGTATACAATGGAACAGTTGTTTTAGTTTAAAAACTTATTTTATTATTAACATAAAAACAGGAACAGTCTTGTATGCTGGAAAAGCTGTCGTATATTGATGATATCTTGAAAAGTGTGATATACAGTACAGAACAAAAGTTTGGACACACCTTCTCATTCAAAGAGTTTTCTTTATTTTCATGACTATGAAGGCATCAAAACTATGAATTAACACATGTGGAATTATATACATAACAAACAAGTGTGAAACAACTGAAAATATGTCATATTCTAGGTTCTTCAAAGTAGCCACCTTTTGCTTTGATTACTGCTTTGCACACTCTTGGCATTCTCTTGATAAGCTTCAAGAGGTAGTCCCCTGAAATGGTCTTCCAACAGTCTTGAAGGAGTTCCCAAAGATGCTTAGCACTTGTTGGCCCTTTTGCCTTCACTCTGCGGTCCAGCTCACCCCAAACCATCTCGATTGGGTTCAGGTCCGGTGACTGTGGAGGCCAGGTCATCTGGCACAGCACCCCATCACTCTCCTTCATGGTCAAATAGCCCTTACTTTCAAAGTTTTCCCAATTTTTCGGCTGACTGACTGACCTTCATTTCTTAAAGTAATGATGGCCACTCGTTTTTCTTTACTTAGCTGCTTTTTTCTTGCCATAATACAAATTCTAACAGTCTATTGAGTAGGACTATCAGCTGTGTATCCACCTGACTTCTCCTCAATGCAACTGATGGTCCCAACCCCATTTATAAGGCAAGAAATCCCACTGATTAAACCTGACAGGGCACACCTGTGAAGTGAAAACCATTTCAGGGGACTACCTCTTGAAGCTCATCAAGAAAATGCCAAGAGTGTGCAAAGCAGTAATCAAAGCAAAAGGTGGCTACTTTGAAGAACCTAGAATATGACATATTTTCAGTTGTTTCACACTTGTTTGTTATGTATATAATTCCACATGTGTTAATTCATAGTTTTGATGCCTTCAGTGTGAATCTACAATTTTCATAGTCATGAAAATAAAGAAAACTCTTTGAATGAGAAGGTGTGTCCAAACTTTTGGTCTGTACTGTATATTAGCTAGTGAGGACCTGTCCTCCTTTTTTATGGAGATCTTGAATTATATACTGTTTGTTTCGATGATGGTGTGGCTTGTCTTTGTATCTACATGCAATGTTGTTTTCGCAAATAAATCAAGTGTTTATGTAGATGGTTCGTGGACTGAGTAGGTATAAATCCTATGTAGTGTGGAGTGAATATATAAACGATTGGGTGCAAGCTGAATGTCAGCTTGGTTCAAAGTGCTATATGCAAGCTGAGTAAATGAAAGTGCTGCGTGCAAGCTGGGTATATAGAAGTGCTGCGTGCAAGCTGGGTACACAAAGATATTTGGTAAGAGCTGAGTACAAAGAATTATAAAATGCGAACTGAGTACATCAAAGTGCTGCGTGCAAGCTGAATACACAAAAGGTGTTGTAAAAACAGATTAAATATATGAGAACCATTGGTTGCAGTACACATAAATCTTAAGTGCAGGTGCTCTAAAATAAAGTCCAGAGGATAAATAAAAATGATAAGGAACGTAAAGATAAAGGTAAGTATCACATAGGTTGAACTTTGCCTGCTATGTCGATACCAGAATAATCGTTGTATATCAATAGATAAGAGTTTCATTCATAAAACTTCTCACTTAATAAGGAGGAAACAGTTACTCATGCTTTGCTGGTTCTGTTGTATACAAAGTTCTCATGCCTATGTTATAGGGTTTAGTTGCTAGTAGGCAATTCAATACTTAGTTGCATATATGTAGGACTGTATCTGTTTCAAAATAATTCGTAATTGATTGTGGTCTGCATAAAACAGATAGAGAGAAATTGGGTACGTTACCGCTCCACGGTGGTTTGTTCTTTACTTTGTCCTGCAAGGACGTGGTCACTCGCTTTATCACGTGGCGTTCCACGTGACTCTGGTGGGGCGAGGCGTCACTCGATCCGGGATTCCTGATAGGTCTTCTTGTAGCTCCGAGGTTTGAAAGAAGTGCGGTTATTATTATTTTCGCGTAATGCAGTTAGTTAGGCAACAAACCACAATGATTTTTTAGTTGTCCCGACCTTTATGTTCCTCACTGTTTCTTTGTACCAAACGCGTTTTGGGCGAATTCCTGCCCCTTCCTCAGTGGTTAATAGTTGTATACTGGAAACAAGTATTGGGTCATTCCCAAGTCCTGGAATTGATATTTTATTTTGGGCATATGGAAGCTAATAATAGTATTCTGGTTTTGTTCGTAGTTACCATCACTAAATGCATCATATAATATAATATCAATAGAACATCACAAGTGTTTGGTTTTATACACAATATAAGACAGTGTAAAGAAAAGCATAAAGGGGAATTTATATATATACATACCGTATATACTCGAGTATAAGCCGACCCGAGTATAAGCCGAGCCCCTAATTTTACCCCAAAAAAATGGGAAAAATTATTGACTCGAGTATAAGACTAGGGTGGGAAATGCAGCTATAATGCAGAGTGTATGTGTATATAATGCACACACTCTACATTATATACACACATCTGCAAGAGGGTGACTCCCTGTATTTAATGCAGAGTGTGTGCATTATATACACACACACTCTGCATTAAATACAGGGAGCCATCCACAGATCTCCCCCTAAACAGTGCCATCCACAGATCCCCCCTAAACAGTGCCATCCACAGATCCCCCCTCCCCTAAACAGTGCCATGATGGCACTGTTTAGGGGAGGGGGTATCTGTGGATGGCACTGTAGGGGGATCTGTGGCTGGCACTGCCATCCACAGATCCCCCTACAGTGCCATCCACAGATCCCCCTACAGTGCCATCCACAGATCCCCCTACAGTGCCATCCACAGATCTCCCTACAGTGCCATCCACAGATCCCCCTACAGTGCCATCCACAGATCCCCCTACAGTGCCATCCACAGATCTCCCTACAGTGCCATCCACAGATCCCCCTACAGTGCCATCCACAGATCCCCCTACAGTGCCATCCACAGATCCCCCTCCCCGACGCTCACAGCAGTATGCTTACTTTGTCTTTGCTCCGGTAATACAGGCAGTGTGGGGAGCGCGCTCACTCACTGACGTCACGCGCCTTCTCCCACTAGGCGGCGCAGGCGCGTGACGTCAGTGAGTGAGTGCCGCCCCCCGCACTGCCTGTATTACCGGAGCTAGACTAGACTCGAGTATAAGACGAGGAGGCTTTTTGAGCACAAAAATATGTGCCAAAAAACTTGTCTTATACTCGAGTATATACGGTACATATAAAAAATATATATATAAAATGCGGTAATTAAAAAAGATATAAAAGTTAAAAAGTGCTTGTTCTGACCTGCAGATATGTTGTGTTAGAGAATTGTCTTAATCCAGAGAGTTGTTATATACTGTAGACTGAAACCATAATCATTCATGATTAAAAATTGTAAAAAACGTCGATGAGGTTTCTGTGGGATTTTTTTATATTTGTTGTTTTTTGTTTTCATCATTGTAATATTAGTATCTATTTATGTTTGCAGCATATATTGCCTAGATTTTGTAGTCCATTTCTCAATGTTATTTGATTTATGGTATGTTCTTTGATATTGTTTAGTTTAGTATGTTAATGAAGTAATGGATTATTTGACATATTGATATCGTTCCCTCCTCTCCAAGGTTTATAGATTTTTTTCAAGGGCTATGCACTTTAGTGATGAAGGGTCACTGTTATGGGCGGTCTTATAATGCTTGGATACCGTATGTTGTTCGTATCCTTTTTTAATGTTAGCCATGTGTTCGGATATTTTTTTTTTCATTTGTCTTTTCGTTCTACCGATGTATTGTTTAGAACACGGGCAACTTCCCAAGTTTTAAAGAGTACTCTGAGTTTGTCAATGAGGAAGCACGGATAGCATGTAATCCAGTAACATCATCTTACGTCTTAAAATCCTTAGAAGAAAGGCCTGGAAGAGAGATAACACGTGCAAGGGCAACTAGATTTGCAACCAACACAGCAGCTAAAGGTCCAGATACCTACGAGAGCAAGTTCAAAGTCACTACTGGGATCAGTAGAGAGACAGAACTGACAAATCTTCAGACTACCTTCAAGTGTATGTTCTGTGGAGAGAACCACTCCATAAATAAGTGCCAACAATTGTAGGCGAAGTCCCCAGAAGAAAAGAAAAAAATTGTGCTGGATAACCAACTGTGTTTCGGATGCCTAAGAAAAGGCCATGTTACTAAGGAGTGTAAGAAAAAGACCTCATGCAGCATTTGCAAAGGACGCCATCCTACACCACTACATGAAGAACATCCAAAGAAAGATAAATCCTCAATACCTAAAGATACTGAGGAAGGAAAAAAAGTATCGGTATTCTCTTGCAGAGTGAGGGAAGGAGAAAGTAATGGCATATTAAATCCTAAAAGGAGGAACAAGAAGGTATACGCCTATGCACTACTGGATGCCCAGAGTAATGTCACCTTCATTGATCAAGAAATCTACAAGAAATTGCAAGTGGCTACAGAACCAGTGACGCTCAAACTCACCACATTGACGGGGAGAAACACATTAGTGAACAGTCAAAGGGTCAAAGGACTGAGAGTTAGAGGACTTCATTCAAACTGCACATTAGATCTAACTCCAGCTTATACAAAAGACGATATACCTCTAGATCGAGATCGTATACCTACCTGTGAAACAGCCAATGAATGGGAGCACCTATCTGTCATATCTCATGAAATGTCCCCGCTGAAGGAGTTTGCTGTTGGACTGTTGATAGGCTACGATTGTCCCGAAGCCTTGGTACCACGAAAGGTAATCACAGGAGGAAAGGGTGAACCCTACGCTGTTCAAACTGATCTAGGATGGGGTGTTGTTGGAGGAAAACAGCAGATTGCAAACTCAAGACGGGTGACAGGTTTGTGTCATCGAATATCTGTCCAAGAGTTACCAACTGTAAGTCCAGCAAAAGTAATCAAGATACTTGAATCCAACTTTGCAGATATAAGTTCTAAAGAAAAGAGTGTATCACAAGAAAACATAAAGTTCGTACACACTCTAGAATAAAGTATTGAGCAGAATCAACAAGGTCATCTTGAAATGCACTTACCCTTTAGAGAACGACCTTGTCTGCCAAATAACAGAAATCTAGCAAGATTGAAATGTTTGACGAAAAAGATGGGAAGAGGTCCCAAACTCAAAAATTATTATTTGAAATTCATGGAATGCATCCTAGAAGAAGGACATGCAAAGAAAGTTAATAACAAACCTAAAGAAGAAGAAGTGTGGTACATCCCACATCAAGGTGTTTACCACTCAAAGAAACCAGATAAGATTAGAGTAGTAGCTGATTGCGCAGCAAAGTACAATGGTGTTGCATTGAACGATCATCTACTAAAAGGACCAGATCTTACAAACACTCTGCCTGGAGTACTCTGTAGATTCAGAAAGTATCCCGTAGCGGTCATGTGTGACGTTGAAAAGATGTTCCACCAGTTTCATGTGAAGAATGAAGATAGAGACTTCCTGAGGTTTCTATGGTGGGAGGATTGAGATACAGATACAGAGCCAGAAGAATACAGAATGAAAGTACACTTGTTTGGAGCAGCAGCATCTCCAGGTTGCGCCAATTATTGTATAAAGTACCTGGCTAATTAGAATGAAAAGGATTGCCCTTAAGCAGCAAATTTTCAGAAAAAAAACTTTTATGTAGATGATGGTCTCATAAGTCTAGAGTCTACAGAATCTGCAATCAAACTAGTGAAAGAAAGCCAAGAGTTATGCGCAAGAGGAAACCTGCGCCTTCATAAATACATCTCAAACAACAGAGAGGTACTGGAATCCATCAGTGACTCTGAACGTGCAGCAACAATGAAGAATGTAGATCTCAATTATGATCATCTTCCAGGCCAGAACGTACTTGGATTGGGATGGAATGTAGAGAACGACAAATTCTTCTTTGAAGTATCTATTGAAGAGAAAGTTGCAACTAGACGAACCATTCTTTCCACAGTGGTTTCTATATTTGATCCATTGGGATTCTTGGCCCCAGTAATCCTCAGAGCAAAAGAAATACTGCAAGAATTATGCAGACAGAAGTTGGGATGGGATGAGCCCATACCTGAAAATTTGAGGCCAATGTGGGAAAGTTGGATAAGAGACTTGCAAAACTTGAAAGAAGTTCGGATCCCCAGATATTTTGTACCTCATGATTTCGGAAAGTACAAGAAAATAGAACTTCATCACTTTTCAGATGCCAGTAGTTATGGTTATGGTCAGTGCTCCTACATCAGAGTAATAGGAGAAGAAAAGATACATTGTGCCAGAGTTGCACCTACCAGTATTCAGACGATACCAAGACTTGAACTGACAGTAGCTGTTGTTTCAGCATCAGTAAGCAAGTTTCTGAGAGAAGAATTGGAATTAAAAATACAGTCAGGTCCATAAATATTGGGACATTGTCACAATTCTAACATTTTTGGCTCTATACACCACCACAATGGATTTGAAATGAAAAGAACAAAATGTGCTTTAACTGCAGACTGTCAGCATTAATTTGAGGGTATTTACATCCAAATCAGGTGAACGGTGTAGGAATTAAAACCGTTTACATATGTGCCTCCCACTTGTTAAGGGACCAAAAGTAATGGGACAATTGGCTTCACAGCTGTTCCATGGCCAGGTGTGTGTTATTTCCTCATTATCCCAATTACAATGAGCAGATAAAAGGTCCAGAGTTCATTTCAAGTGTGCTATTTGCATTTGGAATCTGTTGCTGTCAACTCTTAAGATGAGATCCAAATTGCTGTCACTATCAGTGAAGCAAGCTATCATTAGGCTGAAAAAACAAAACAAACCCATCAGAGAGATAGCAAAAACATTAGGCGTGGCCAAAACAACTGTTTGGAACATTCTTAAAAAGAAGGAACACATCGGTGAGCTCAGCAACACTGAAAGACCCGGAAGACCACGGAAAACAACTGTGGTGGATGACCAGAATTCTTTCCCTGGTGAAGAAAACACCCTTCACAACAGTTGGCCAGATCAAGAACACTCTCCAGGAGGTAGGTGTATGTGTGTCAAAGTCAACAATCAAGAGAAGACTTCACCAGAGTGAATACAGAAGGTTCACCACAAGATGTAAACCATTGGTGAGCCTCAAAAACAGGAGGGCCACATTAGAGTTTGCCAAACATCTAAAAAAAGCCTTCACAGTTCTGGAACAACATCCTATGGACAGATGAGACCAAGATTAACTTGTACCAGAGTGATGCGAAGAGAAGAATATGGAGAAGGAAAGGAACTGCTCATGATCCTAAGCATACCACCTCATCAGTGAAGCATGGTGGTGGTAGTGTCATGGCGTGGGCATGTATGGCTGC
Source organism: Bufo bufo (assembly GCF_905171765.1). NCBI lineage: Eukaryota > Metazoa > Chordata > Amphibia > Anura > Bufonidae > Bufo > Bufo bufo. Next base: position 185,305,470 of record NC_053389.1, read on the forward strand.
CAATGGAACTGGTTCTCTTGTATTTATTGATGATGTGACTGCTGACAAAAGCAGCAGGATGAATTCTGAAGTGTTTCGGGCAATATTATCTGCTGATATTCAGCCAAATGCTTCAGAACTCATTGGACGGCGCTTCACAGTGCAGATGGACAATGACCCAAAGCATACTGCAAAAGCAACCAAAGAGTTTTTTAAAGGAAAAAAGTGTAATGTTATGTAATGGCCAAGTCAATCACCTGACCTGAATCCGATTGAGCATGCATTTCACTTGCTGAAGACAAAACTGAAGGGAAAATGCCCCAAGAACATGCAGGAACTGAAGACAGTTGTAGTACAGGCCTGGCAGAGCATCACCAGGGATGAAACCCAGCGTCTGGTGATGTCTATGCGTTCCGGACTTCAGGCTGTAATTGACTGCAAAGGATTTGCAACCAAGTATTAAAAAGTGAAAGTTTGATTTATGATTATTATTCTGTCCCATTACTTTTGGTCCCTTAACAAGTGGGAGGCACATATGCAAACTGTTGTAATTTCTACACCGTTCACCTGATTTGGATGTAAATGCCCTCAAATTAAAGCTGACAGTCTGCAGTTAAAGCACATCTTGTTTGTTTCATTTCAAATCCATTGTGGTGGTGTATAGAGCCAAAAATGTAAGAATTGTGTTGATGTCCCAATATTTATGGACCTGACTGTAGATGAAGAATATTTTTGGACAGACTCACAAGTTGTCCTAGGATACATAAACAACAGAGTTTAGAAAATTTGGGAAATAACAAATCCGGAACATTGGCATCACAACACCTGTGCAATCCCAGATACAGTACATCTGCACCTGTTCTGTGTTTAGAGCCACACCTGGTTTTGGCTCAAAATCACAGATGGAAATCACTGACCAAAACACTGATGTGTCAGTGAGGCATAAGCATAGACGTCGCTACAGGGGGGCAAAGGGGGGTATTTCCCCCCCCACTAGGTTATTCCGTGCCCCCCTGCTGATTCCCCGCCCTTCCCCTTTAAAATGTAACGCTAGTCTGGCCCCATGGCCCGGCTGCCATGGGGCCAGACTGCCAGACTAGCCAGTCTGGCCCCATGGCCCGGCTGCCGCCGATCCAAATCTTCACACACTGACATGACGTGCGTCACACGCACACGCTGCCTGCAGATTTGCGTGCCCGGGAAGTGGATGGAAGCCAGGACTAGGAGGAACAGAGCAGGACTTGGAGCGCGGCAGCTGCGCTGAGGTAAGGCTGCCGCTGGCTACTGATTGCTCGATTGATTCTCTCTGTGGGAAAGTGGGATACACACAGGCACTTTAGTTTCCTGCTTAGTGCTTCCTAAGGGGAAGGGAAGGGAAGGGGAAAAACTGATCAGTGACAGTCAGTCAGCAGCACAGTGACTGCACTGGCTCATACAGAGGGGGTACTGTGCAGAGCTGCCCCCCTAACACTGTCATTGACCCCCACTCATGGCACTAGATCTCCTTCAATGATCCCCCAATCTTCTCTTGGATTGAGAGGAGGGGCCTGATTGCAGCTTGCAGGATGCCTGGTGGCATGCTGAGTAGAGTGCATCATCATTGTGAAGGGGAGGGAGTGCTATTAATTGCATTGTGTCTGGCAGGACTGGGGGGGGGGGACAGTTAGGAGATCGGTTTGCACCTTATTAACCCCTCCCTTGCCAGCCCACCCAGCCCCATTGCTGTGTGTTATGCTTTGAACTTTTTTTAGTCCATGAAAGGGTTAATTAAGTGTTGGAGGGGATGGGGGGGGGGGGGGTATTGTGCATATTTTGTTTGGGAGCCATTTAACAAGTTTGACCAGTTGGGTTTGAGTGTGGTTGAGTGTCATCCACTGATGCCCATAACAGTGTCATCCACAGATGCCCCCATAACATTGTCATCCACAGATGCTCCCATAAGAGTGTGTCATCCACAGATGCCCCCATAACAGTGTGTCATCCACAGATGCCCCCATAACAGTGTCATCCACAGATTCTCCCATAACAGTGTGTCATCCACAGATGCCCCCATAACAGTGTGTCATCCACAGATGCCCCCATAACAGTGGCATCCACAGATGCCTATAACAGTGTGTCATCCACAGATGTCCATAACAGTGTCATCCACAGATGCCCATAACAGTGTCATCCACAGATGACAGGACTTTGTTTTCCGTCTTGCATAACGGGACCCAGACGGATTCGTTATGCTTTCTCATAAACTTCTATTAGGACAGAGCAAAACGGAATGCCTCTTAAAGGCTTGAGTTTTGCATTCCATCTGGCCATTCCGTTATATTCCGTTTGAAACGGAACCTATAACGGAATGGCATGCCATGGAAAACATGGGGTTAATGTGCAGTATCCGGTGGCAGTGTCCGGTGGCCATTTTGCGGCAGTGTCCAGTGGCCATTTTGTAACGGTCAGAAAAGTGCTCACCCTCCCTCCCGAGGAAAAAAGGTAGGGGCTTAGGTTGTTGTAGCAGTCGGGGTGCATGACTGTTTTGGCTATGAGGCATGTTTGGTGTTATTATGTCGGAGCAGTGGAGGCGGCGGCGGGAGGTCCTCGGAGCTGGTGGAATGGGTTGGTGCTTGAGAATGGGAGGGCCTCAATGGAGGGGCTGGACTCTCACGATTGGGCACATGGTTATTGGTGACATCCTCGGGCCCCATTAAATTAACAACCCCTTGACCTATATTTTTCCACCTTCTCTTGTTACCCCCACCCCTTTAGTAATAAAACAGAGACTTAAGTCGGATTTAATTGGCTACAGCAGCCGTTTTATTAACCAAAATTACATAATTTATTTTAACAATAATTTAACCCAGACGAGAGAGGTCCTAGAAGCCCCAACTTGTATAAATCCACAAACCAAAAACTGGACAATCCACCTTGCCTCCAGCGGTAGAACACCAGCTCGGAGCCACCAACTGATGGATGCCTTGTCTTCCTGGGACAACCTCTCTTTCAAAGAGCTGGATTCAGTAAGGAGGCGACAGCTACTCTCCTTCCTTTGAGTGTCCATTCACTGCCGGACATCTGCAAGCCAGGATGGAATCGGATTCCGTCCCTCACAGCACAATCCTTCCACCATGTCAGATCAACACTTCCTGGTTCACTCACTAGCAGCAGCATGAGTCATCACCTACTTTACATATGCAAATCCCAGAGTGTGCTGGTTGTAGCTGCAAAACAGTGGCCTCTAGTGCCCGGAATGACAAATGACAGTTTAAGTACACTTTAAACATAAACCTTATACAGGCAGAGCTTATTCACAATCTGACATGCCACCCCACTAGATGTTGTCGCCCTCGGCAACTCTCCCCATACAAACTCATCCTGGGCATAGCGCTGTGGAGGCACACCAGCATTGGGCCTCGCTGACCTTCTCAGATTGGAGGTTTCAGAAATACTAGGGACATCAGGCATATTTGACAAGAGAGGAGCTGTTGATTGCTCAGCATTGCATCTGGGTGGCAAACCTGCCACGGCCGGAACCTCTGTGGTCACTTGGGCAGGGACGACCTACCATTCCTCCTCTTCCTCATCTGAGGGACTTTCCTCCATACCCTGAGCATGAGGAGGCACTCCCTCTACGCACACCGGTTCATCAAAATTGCAACGTCTCAACATATTATGGTGTAAGTTCCGTGAGGGTCCCTACTGGCTCTACCTCATAGACCGGAATAGCGGGGTCTACCCTTCTCTTCACCATGTATGGAACTACTTCCCACCGTCCATCCAACTTTCCTGATGGCCGTTTGGCTTTGACCATCACCCGATCACCAGGGACATACCCATCTTTCTGCACTGGTCTTGGGTTAGGGTATACCATCTGTTCCAGGCGCTCCCCCACAACCTTGTGGACCGCTCTCAGCCGGCGGCGGTGCTCCTGCACCCATGCGGTGGTATTTCTCGTGGGGGCTCCATCGGGTTAGGCATGTGGAGATCTTCATTCTCCCGTCTGGCTCGTCCAAACATGAGCATATGTGGAGAGTATTCGGTGGTACTGTGTACTGTGTTGTTATAGGCTGTTGTAGAAATATTATCTGTTGTAGAAATATTAATATTAGAAATCCGCTCTCCAATGTCTCTGTGTAAAGAAAAGGTAAAAATCTCAACCGCAGTCAGCCAAAGGTGTTTTCATGTTAAGTTCTGCTGAGCAACCCCTTCCCCCTGCCCAGTCTGTTTCTTTTATTTACTCACAAAATGTGTAAAAGGGGCTGGCCCATAACAAGGATGCAGGAAGTGATGACATACAGGAAGTGAGACTTGTCAAAGGACAGGGGAGGGCATCAACGTGGCTGGACAGTGCAATGCACACACCCCATCCCTGTATAAGGAAGAATGAGTCATTTCCATTGTCTGATCAGCCAGGTGGCCGCCCATCCCCCATCACTGTCAGCATGGATCCCATTCAATACTGCTCAAAGTGACCAGTATCTAGTGAAGATCATTCTACTGGTTCTTATAGGTTTGAGACTATCTGCGAGACATTGCTACAGCTATTGTCAGTATACGGTATGAGTATACCGACAAGGCAGATATGCATGTCTTAAAAACAGATATGTATCCAGAAAGGGATAGCGAAGCCGCAGCAGAGGTATAATATGTATCTCTCATTATGCAGACTTCACTTCTCTAATGTGTATAGACATTTGAAGGGAAGAAGCTCAGTGCATTGCACTTAGTGCTCACAAACCGTCAAACGCCCCCCTACACACTGAGAACACGTCTCCAAGCCCATGAGAAGGTTTTCATACTGACAGTTTTACCACTGGTCCCGATTCAACCCAAGTACCCTCTGCTAGAGCGTTCTTTGGCTAAATCCGACACAGGGAGACAGATGACAATCTATGAAAACACACACACACATCCTAAGATAAAATGTCTGCATAATAAAATTTCCACAACAGTCCCTCCTCTTTGTCATATGCTCCCCAGTGTACGTCGATGAATCTCGATCTTCTTCTTTGAAAAAAACAGTCTTGTCTACGAAAAGTCCTGAATCCATAAAACAAAATGATGGAAAACAGAAAGTCAATCTTAAAACGTAGCTTAAAACAAATCTTGACTCGGAGATTCTTTTCTTCGGAAGCTGACTCAGGAGGTGGTGTTTCGCGCTGGTCGCCGGCTGGTTTGGAATCCTCTGCATCTGGTCCATGATTAGGTCTTCAGGGCATCTTGTCTGTTCGGGCTTCGGTAACTCAGTCGATTAGACATCAGGAACATCTCACTCCGGCGTATTGAAGGAATGGAAACAAAAAAACATAAGTACATGTCCTATTTCCTTTCGCCCGGATCCAATGGAAAACCAGTGAGCCCCAAGACCTCCCAAATCTTTAAAAAGTATTCCGACCCTCACTAGTCATAGCTCTGCCTCTGCCCTGCTCCTGTCAGTATGGGCCTGACCCTTGTCAATGGTGTCTGCTAGCCAGGCATAACCATACCACATCTACGGGTCGCCTAGCTGCCCGGACACCCATACAGGATTAACAAGCGAGGAGCAGGAGCCAGAGCTAATAATATTAAACCTATAGCTGATATTACCCTCTAGGAATGTATCGTTATGTGCTATCAACAAATGTCTCCTTGTAACAAATAAACAAAAGTGATACTCTTCATTTTTTGACTTAGTTAAGCAGCTTCTTGCAATGACTGGTGTGGATACAGTTGTTTCGTCCCTTTGACTAGAATGAACACTGGTTATTGAGTCTGGGTCCGGGAGAAACTCCCGAACCCGGTGGTGGACATCGGGTGATAACCCGTGGGGCTGCCTGAGGGCATGCCTGATGGAATAAAAGGGTTACAGCGGAACATTCAGGCCATGGATCGGCCGTGATTTTTACCTTCTTTGCAAAAATCTGACCCAAGTACCATCAAAGAAAAGGCAGTCGTGATGGTTCTCGACGTAATTCCCTACTTGGTTAGAAATTGATTGACATTTGAGAGGTTAGAATGGTTAGTAAAAAGTTTGAAGATCGTTGTTTTCGGCATCACTTTCCCCCCTTTTCATCGTCCTTCAAACCAGGACGAAGAGAAGCTGGATTAAACATGGTGCATCGTCTCAAGGTTAGATGGAGAGATGAGGGAGGGATGAGAGAGAGACTGATAGAGAGAGAGAGAAACAGAAAGAGAAAAGCGCTTCTCTTGGACTCTGCAGTCTTAGCGGGACGGGAGTACATGACAGTGTTAGTTCGCACTGTCTGGGACTTTTGAATGCCCTGTTGCTGGAGATCGATGGATTCGTGCAGCCACAGTTCTGCTTTCTGGAGGGAACCATGGCTTTGGAGTCTAGTGGGGAATTTACGGACAAACTTTTTCCCAATCCAGACCTCAAAGGTCCCTTCTTAGGGGATGGTCCACTCTGAACCTACAGTCCCTTGGTGCCAATCTTTGAGGGGCTTAACAACTCCTCCTCCATAGAGGGTTTTCATGTACTGCTTGGCTGTCCTATAGTCAGAAGTGGTACCCTTCTTTTCCCTAAATTTCCCTAAACCCATGCTCGAGCCTTCTAAAAGTAGGTGCATCCACCTACAGTGTCCCGCGACATACGCTTGGACTGTCCTGCGACACACGCTTGGACGGCTGCTACTCCCCTTCGTTCGTCTCTGAGTTGCCCTAGGGTTTCTGGCACCGACACACGGACTCCGTTCACCCTAGTTGGACCTCAGGAAAAGGAGTAATCAGTGTGAGGAAAAGGGCTCTCGCCGACACACGGCGGCCCTCAGAGTCTCCTAATGAGATATACCAGCCTCGGTTTTGGCTCTGAATAGTTACCTGACCACAGGATAGGGCTTCCAATTGACCTGGAGTGGAAAAAGGGGCGCACAGGAAACAAACACACAGTACTCCTGTGGGGAAAGGGGTTACGTACACAGCTATTGGTATGCCCGGGTCATATAAATCACCTTGTCTCCTTAAAAAAAAAGCTCATCAACTCACTTTCCTTTGCCTATATGATCAAAGCCTGATGAGAGCGGATTTCTAACATTAATATTTCTACAACAGATAATATTTCTACAACAGATGGCGAGCTTGGAAGGATTCAACTGATTTTTTTCTCTGCAGAGCAGGTAAAATGGGAGAGAATAGTAAACTGTAGCTTTGTCTGCTGCGTCAGAGAAAATTTCTGCTTGTTAAAAGAACATTTTTCGCTCTATTTGTGTAAGGATGAGGTAAGTGCTTTTCCGTTGTATAGTTTTTGGTGGATCTGAGTTGATTGTACAGAGGTTGTATGATGAGATAGTGTGCTGAGCAGCACAGGGTATAATTTGGATTTTCTATTGCTGGATTTTGTAGACACTATCTTGATTTCCTTTGTGAAGGCCATGTGCTTTTGTCGGCCATCTTTAATTTCCATTGTGTGGTGTGAAGAACATGTGGCTTTGGCAGACATCTTTGTGAGTTGGTGCTGCAGGTTTTAACAAGGAATTCATTTAAGTTTGAGCTGGTTCACTTTTAGTTTTGGTGTCTATGGAAAGCAATTTGGTTGTTTTTGCCTCAAATGTCAGTTTTGTCCAGAATAGTTATCTTGTCTTTTTGTGACCTTTCCATGTACAGTTTGATTTTGTTTTGATAAGTTTTGTGCTGGATATCAGTGGAGTGTTCGGTTATGTTATAGCTCAGTGACCAGTCTGATACAGGAATCATTGTGTGAACATTAGTGGCAGTTTAGCTGTGAAATCGTCCTATAGTTGATGATTCTGCTTAATGTTTGTATCTGTGGCTGTTACACTGAATTGTAGACTTGTTTGGCATAATTAATACGGGTACTACAGTGTAGAAAGGAGGTGCTTTTAGTTCTGTGCCAAAAGTATTGGGACAACTCCTAGAGATCGATAGCAGTGTATTTTTTGTAGCAACCATTGTGGTGTTTGCAACTTCTTTAAAAATACTTTCCATTGCACAAGAAAACAAAGTTGAAGGACACGGCGGCCATTCTTCAAGCTATGCAGGGATCTACTGATCCATGGCTGCAGGCTCAGAATTGTGTAGCAAACCTGTTCGGTACCAAAAAATGGCGCAAAAGGAAAGGCAAGTATGCTCTGATTTTTGCTGCTGGGTGGATAGCGGATAAATATCAGGAGTCTTGTAGGCTGAAGCTGAGTTTGGAAGCAGAAGTGGAAGATTTAAAAGTGGAAATTGTTAAATTGAGAACTCTTGTCCAGCAGGCAGCTGAAGCTAGCGCTAATTATGAATGTACTTTGAGGTGTAATACTGAGCTCCAAAACAGGAATGAATGGTTACCTGAAAGCCTGACGCATGCACAGGGTGCTGTAAGGGAATTGTCGGAGTCATTGAAGCAACCGTTGGAGAGTAATGTGTCTGGGATTAGAGGAAATGTATGGGCTGTAAGCATGGAGAAGTCTGAGAACTGTGGGTCAGATAGTGGAAACGACTCAGGGATGGAGATGGACAATGTGTCTGATCCTGGAGTTGGAAGTATTAACACAATGCCAGAAGATTCCTCAGATGAGTCTGTGGTAAGTGGACTCAATACAGATAGGGATCTAGTCATGCTAGGACGGTTAATGTTGTGCACCAAGTCAAATCACTATGTGCCCAGACAAGGTATTGTGCAGGGAGGCAAGCTATTCGTTGTTTTGCATGCAGGGAATAGGGGCACATTGCACGATATTGTAACGTTGCTAATGGCAACAGACACAGGTATGTTAAGTACCCCAGAACCACACCTAGAAGTAAAGTGGTTTATTCAGCAAGGTGGGGTAATGGTCCCAGACATGGTTCTTTGCAAAGGCAGAGAGCCCAGGGACAGCCAAGGTCATTGATCAATGAAGCAGATTTTAAATCCCAATATGAACGGTTAAAATGTGAAAATTTGAAATTAAGGTCTTTATCTAAGACCTAATTTAAATAGATTTTTCCCTTCCCCTAGAAAAAAACGGTTTTGGGACCTTGTAATGTTAAATCCTGCTTCTCTGGTAAAATTAATCTGAAGCTGGTTTGGGGCTGGGCAAATTAACATTTCAATGACTGGGTGGGTAGAAATTCTCCTGTACGGTTTCAGGTGAACCCTCCAAGACATTGATTTGTTAATACAGTCCTATACAGTTGTATGTGTTCCAAAGGGTTTTTGTTTTTGTATTTGAGTCTTAGTTTTTAAGTTAACATTTACTTTTTACTGAATCTCGATGTATATAGCAAGACTTTCTGTAACTGAGGTTTTCTATGTTGTTTTTTCTCTACTTTTTACAGGTCTTCTTTTACTAATCCATTTTTATTTTTAGGTTTTATTGTTGTAATCAAGTTTTTCCTATTTCATATGTTGGCATCTTTTTCGGTTTTATTTTCAGTTATTTTTGTCTATTTTTGTTTGATTATTTACATTTACATTTTTCTGCAGTTCTCTATGTTGTTTTTTTCTCTCCTTTTTGCAGGTCTTCTTTTACTAATCCATTTTTATTTTTTAGGTTTTTATTGATGTAATCAATTTTTTTTCAGTTTTTCCTTATTTACCAACCCATTTTTATTTTTAGTCTATTATAAATTTTTTCCTTTTTCATATTTTGGCGCTTTTCTCTTTCTTTTTCTCTTTCTTTCCCTCTCTCTTCTCTGTAGATTTGGTTAGGAGTACTGGGGGTCTCATGATATTGTGCGGGAACTACTGTCTGAATTCAAGGGTTGCTGCTGAGCGAGAAGTTTTTGATCAGTCACTGCAAAAAGGGCTTTGTGTGCAGTTCAGCTTGACTATATAGAATCATATCAGCAAAGGAAAGTGAGTTGATGAGCTTTTTTTAAGGAGACAAGGTGATTTATATCACCCGGGCATAGCAATAGCTGTGTGAGTAACCCCTTTCCCCACAGGAGTACTGTGTGTTTGTTTCCTGTGCGCCCCTTTTTCCACTCCAGGTCAATTGGAAGGCTTATCCTGTGGTCAGGTCACTATTCAGAGCCAAGACCGAGGCTGGTATATCTCATTAGGAGACTCTGAGGGCCGCCGTGTGTCGGCGAGAGCCCTTTTCCTCACACTGATTACTCCTTTTCCTGAGGTCTAACTGGGGTGAACGGAGTCTGTGTGTCGGTGCCAGAAACCCTAGGGCAACTCAGAGGCGAACGAAGGGGAGTAGCAGCCGTCCAAGCGTGTGTCGCAGGACAGTCCAAGCGTATGTCGCAGGACACTGTAGGTGGACGCACCTACTTTTAGAAGGCTCGAGCATGGGTATAGGGAAATTTAGGGAACAGAAGGGTACCACTTCTGACTATAGGACAGCCAAGCAGTACATGAAATCCATCTATGGAGGAGGAGTTGTTAAGCCCCTCAAAGATTGACACCAAGGGACTGTAGGTTCAGAGTGGACCATCCCCAAAGAAGGGACCTTTGAGGTCTGGATTGGGAAAAAGTTTGTCCGTAAATTCCCCACTAGACTCCAAAGCCATGGTTCCCTCCAGAAAGCAGAACTGTGGCTGCACGAATCCATCGATCTCCAGCAACAGGGCATTCAAAAGTCCCAGACAGTGCGAACTAACACTGTCATGTACTCCCGTCCCGCTAAGACTGCAGAGTCCAAGAGAAGCGCTTTTCTCTTTCTGTTTCTCTCTCTCTCTATCTCTCTCTCTCTCATCCCTCCCTCATCTCTCCATCTAACCTTGATACGATGCACCATGTTTAATCCAGCTTCTCTTCGTCCTGGTTTTAAGGACGATGAAAAGGGGGGAAAGTGGTGCCGAAAACAACGATCTTCAAACTTTTTACTAACCATTCTAACCTCTCAAATGTCAATCAATTTCTAACCTAGTAGGGAATTACGTTGAGAACCATCACGACTGCCTTTTCTTTGATGGTATTTTAGATTTTTGCAAAGAAGGTAAAAATCACGGCCGATCCATGGCCTGAATGTTCCGCTGTAACCCTTTTATTCCATCAGGTATGCCCCCAGGCAGCCCCACGGGTTATCACCCGATGTCCACCACCGGGTTCGGGAGTTTCTCCCGGACCCAGACTCAATAACCAGTGTTCATTCTAGTCAACCAGGTGATTGGGTCGTGTTAAAGAAACATCCAAGGACGGGACTAGAGACGAGATATCTTGGGCCATTCCAAGTGCTGCTGATGACGCCAACCTCTCTGAAGTTCGAGGGACGAGACAACTGGATCCACACCAGTCATTGCAAGAAGCTGCTCAACTAAGTCAAAGAATGAAGAGTATCACTTTTGTTTATTTGTTACAAGGAGACATTTGTTGATAGCACATAACGATACATTCCTAGAGGGTAATATCAGCTATAGGTTTAATATTAGCTCTGGCTCCTGCTCTTCGCTTGTTAATCCTGTATGGGTGTCCGGGCAGCAAGGCGACCTGTAGATGTGGTATGGTTATGCCTGGCTAGCAGACACCATTGACAAGGGTCAGGCCCATACTGACAGGAGCAGGGCAGAGGTGGAGCTATGACTAGTGAGGGTCGGAATCCTTTTTAAAGCTTTGGGAGGTCTTGGGGCTCACTGGTTTTCCATTGGATCCGGGCGAAAGGAAATAGGACATGTACTTATGTTTTTTGTTTCCATTCCTTCTTTACGCCGGAGTAAGATGTTCCTGATGTCTAATCAACTGAGTTACCGATGCCCGAAAAGACAAGACGCCCTGAAGACCAAACCATGGACCAGATGCAGAGGATTCCAAACCAGCCGGCGACCAACGGGAAACGCCACCTCCTAAGTCACCTCCCGATAAAAAGAAGCTACGTGTCAAGATTGACTTTCTGTTTTCCATCATCTGTTTTGTTTTATGGATTCAGGACTTTTCGTAGACAAGAAGAAGATCGAGATTCGAGGGACACTGGGGAGCATATGACAAAGAGGAGGGACTGTTGGGGAAATTTTATTATGCAGACATTTTATCTTAGGATGTGTGTGTGTGTTTTTATAGATTGTCATCTGTCTCCCTGTGTCAGATTTAGCCAAAGAACGCTCTAGCAGAGGGTACTTGGGTTGAATCGGGACCAATGGTAAAACCGTCAGTATGAAAACCTTCTCATGGGCTTGGAGACGTGTTCCCAGTGTGTAGGGGGGCGTTTACCGGTTTGTGAGCCCTAAGTGCAATGCACTGGGCTTCTTCCCTTCAAATGTCTATACACATTAGAGAAGTGAAGTCTGCATAACGAGAGATATATATTATACCTCTGCTGCAGCTTCGCTATCCCTTTCTGGATACATATCTGCTTTTAAGACATGCATATCTGCCTTTAAGACATGCATATCTGCCTTGTCGGTATACTCGTACCGTATACTGACAATAGCCGTAGCAATGTCTTGCAGATAGTCTCAAACCTATAAGAACCAGTAGAATGATCTTCACTAGATACTGGTCACTTTGAGCAGTATTTAATGAGATCCATGCTGACAGTGATGGAGGATGGGCGGCCACCTGGCTGGTCAGACAATGGACATGACTCATCCTTCCTTACAGGGATGGTGTGTGTGCATTGCACTGTCCAGCCACGTTGATGCCCTCCCCTGTCCTTTGACAAGTCTCATCTTCCTGTATGTCATCACTTCCTGCATCCTTGTTATGGGCCAGCCCCTTTTGCACCTTTTGTGAGTAAATAAAAGAAACAGACTGGGCAGGGGGAAGGGGGGTTGCTCAGCAGAACTTAACATGAAAACACCTTTGGCTGACTGTGGTTGAGAGATTTGCCTTTTCCTTACACAAAGCCTGATGAGAGCGGATTTCTAATATTAATATTTCTACAACAGAAACAAGGCCCACATCAACTCAGGTAGATACGCGGGCCACTGGGCTTTCTGACTGTCTTTCAGAGTCCGCAGCATCTGAAGCAAGGTGCGATTGAAGCGTTCGCACGCCCGTTTCCTTGTGGGTGATATGGAGTGGTTCGGGAGCGTTCAATCCCATACAGTTGGTACAGTTCATTCATTAGAGTACCCTGAAAGCATGCTCCCTGGTCAGAATGTATCCTCCGTGGACACCCGAACACCTGTATAAAGTGTTTACAGACAGCTTCGGCAGCTGACTCTGCGGTTTGGTCTCTGGTGGGCACAGCCACCGCATACTTGGTAAAGTGATCTGTTATGACTAGACAGTACGAGTGTCCCGAGGTAGAATATCCAATCTGTACATAATCGATCATCAGAAGTACTAGGGGCGCTGAGGTGTGGATGGTCTGCACAGGAGCCCGCTGCTCAGCACTCTTACTCAACCCACAGGATCGACACTTAAGACATGCCGCGGCCACCATGTCGGCCAGATCTGGACAGTATACCAGCCGTTGGAGCCACTTGAACGTTTTGTCGCTCCCAAAATGAGCTCCCTTTTCATGAGCTTCCCTGGCGGCCTCCGGTCCCAACGACATGGGAATGACAATCTGTTGCCGCTACTGCAGCTCTGACTGTAAGTATATGATCCGTTACAGGAGGCCCTGGGTAATTGTCAGCTTGTCCCACTGCCTTAACAACTACTGACCCTCTGGGATCAGGAGGGCTCGTTCTTCTGGCCGAGGCCAGATCTTGCTCCGAACCCATTCTTTCACTTTCCACAAATCCTGGCAGCTATCCTGGACTCTCTCCCAATCAGTCAATCTTTTCCCCAGCACCAGCATCATTCCAGACGCCACCCCACTTGAATGTGCCAAATCCTGGAACAGAGGTACCCGACCAAGGTCAGGAGTTTCAGTATCCTCTAACTCCTCATCGGCTCTCTGAGTCGACTGTCCTACTGGAACTCGAGAGAGAGTGCATCGGCGTTGCCGTTCACCCTACCGGACCGGAACTTGATGCGATATTGGTACTTAGAGAGGCGGGCCAACCATCTTTGCTCGAGTGTTTCGAGCTTGGCATTCTCCAGGTGTGCCAATGGGTTGTTGTCAGCATCACGGTCCCTTCTGCACCAGTCAGGTATTCTGCAAACCTTTCGGTCATGGCCCACACCAGTACCAGTAGTTCCAGTTTAAAGGAGCATTCTGACTCTCTTAGGGACCGCCTCCCATAGGCGATAAATCTCTCCCGTCCATCCTGGACTTGGGACAATACGGCCCCCAGACCATGTAGGCTTCCATCAGTATACAGCAGGAATGGGGTATCAAACCGCGTGTAAGCCAGGATCGGGGCATTGGTCAGCGCCTCTTTCACCGCTTCAATGGCCTCTTGTTGCCGGGGCCCCCAGTTGACGGGGCGTTTATTCGGGCCACCAGCCGTGCCTCTTAGCAACTCATTTAACGGGCCCACCAGATGAGCAAATTTGGGTATAAACCTCCTGTAGTAGCCGGCCATTCCCACGAATGCCCTTACCTCCCGTAGCATACTTTGCCGGGGCCACTTCTGAACGGCCTCCACCTTGCTGGGGGCCGGTTTTACCAAGACTTGTCGCAGCTTCTGGAGGTGATTTTCAAAGGAAGCCTCGAACACTACTATGTCATCCAGGTATATCAATACTGATTCGAAGTTGAGGTCGCCCAGACAGTGTTCCATCAATCACTGGAATTTCCCCGGAGCATTGGAGAGGCCGAAGGGCATCCGGTTGAACTCGTAGAGTCCCATAGGTAGAATGAAGGCCATCTTGGCTTTGTCCTTCTTGGCTACCAGCACCTGCCAGTACCCACTAGCCAGGTCAAGAGTTGAGAAGAACTTTGCTTGGCTTAGGGCTGCTAATGACTCCTCAATCCGCGGAAGGGGGTAGGCATCCCGGACAGTCTGAGCATTCAGCTTCCGATAATCCACGCAGAACCGGAGACTCCCGTCTTTCTTCTGCACCAAGACTACCGGAGCAGCCCACGGACTTTGACTCTCCTGGATCACCCGGTTCTCCAACATGCTGGCCACCATATCTTTCACCTTCTGATACATCTTAGGTGGGATCTGCCGGTAGCGTTCCCTGATCGGCGCAGCATCGCCGGTTGGGATTTTATGTTCGATGGCAGTAGCACACCCAAAGTCCTCATCATGTCTTGAGAAGGCCTCCTGAAATTCCCAGAGGGTGTCTTCCAGCAGCTTTTGTTCCCCCGGGGTCAGGGTTCTGCAGTCCACTCCCTTGAATGGATCTCCAAAGCATAGGTCCAGGCTGATCTCCTATCCGGCTGCAGCGTGAAGCCCCTTCGTCGAGCGATACCCCCTTCGGACACATAAACTTTGGCCAGCAGGGTGTTTGCGGGGACGGTTAACTCTCAGTCCTCAACATTACAGCAGCGTATAGGCACACATCCGTCCTTCACAATGGCGAGGGCCCGGGCTACCAGTGGGGGAATCTGCGTTTTTTCTTGATAAGGACCTCCAGTCCATTCAATCGTCGTTCAGCCCCCACTGGCAGCATCAATATTCGCTCTTGTCGAGGTGGGATCTTCAGCGGGGCCCTCCGGAGCACCCTCACATCTCCAATGGCCCGACCGGACAGGTTACTCTTTTGCAGGCTACAGCTCCTCACCATCTGTTGTAAGACCTTCTGGGTAGGCCGGTGTGCGGTGGCCCGTTGCCAGTACTTCGGCACTTCCTTGGCATAGAGTTGATGGTCTAGGTCTCTCAGTATATTCATGCCCAGGGTCACGTCTATTCCTTTCTGGGACGAATGGTCCACCAGCACGACCCCTTTCTTGCCGATGTCTTGTCCAAACAGTCGGACCCGCATCCAGACTATCCCTCGGACATCCATCTCTCTATTATCGGCAGCCGTCAGCCTGATGACGCTCCCGTCCTCGGGCTCCATCATATGCCCGAAGTGCCTCTCGAAGAACTCCAGAGGCATTAGGGTACACTCTGACCCTGTATCAACTAGGCAGCAGACCTTTCGGCCTTCCAACTCGGCTTCCAATACGGGGCTGCTGGCATACAAGTCACATTCTTCACGCAGAGGGCTTAACTTCTGGTGCACCGCCGCAGGACGCCCAGCTACTGCAGCGGTCGGAAGATTAACGTCGCCTCAGATGCTACCTGTTCTGGGGACTCTCTGGCCATATGGCCGTACTTTCGGCAAGCCCAACAGAGGGGCCCTCTTCTGACCGGCTCCCTCACCGGGGTTGTTCTGGGTGAAGTGGCACGAGGTGCGGGGACCGTCTTCATCTGGGACACTTCCAGCCGAAGCTCTTTCAATTCCACCCGCAGGGCCTGGACCACATGCTTCAAGGGCTCCGATTCTTCAGACCCCGGCCGGTCCCTTGTAACATGCGTGCTATTCAGGTATGGGCTTTTCCTCTCTCTCTACAGCGGTTAAGTAGACACTGTAGAATGTTATATCGGCCATTGTTCGGGTCATCTCTTGTCATTTATTTTGTAAGAATTTATTGGAGAGCTCCACTATGAACTGATCTCGTAGGAGCCGGTCCACCTCCCGGAAGGCGCCCATAGCCTCAGGGTCTCGTCATTGTATCTCATTCAGTGTCTCCTGTAGAGCATTGGAATATTGCATCAGGGTCTCACCCTCTCGCTGGGGTCGGTTAAAGAAGTGACTCCGTAACTGTACCACTTTGGCCCACCCCCCTTGGGCTCTCTCTAGCAGGGAGAATATCTTCTCTAGGGTATCTCTCTCGGAGTCAGACCTTACCATCACTGTCCACCTGACGTCACCCTCTAGGGCTCTCAACGCAACCTCGGCCCGCAGTTCAGGGGTCAGGTTACACATTTTAACCGCACTTCGCACCATTTCAGTCCAGTCCTGAAATGTCATGTTGTTACCGTCATACTTTGGCAGATGACACAGCAGCGCCCCTACAGGGATGCATCCTACTGGGGTAGCCATATTGTTGGGGGCAAGCTGGACTTGCGCCTGTGCACCCTGGGCTGGGTCCTGATCCAGCACCACTGACGCCGGGGGACGATCTCCCGCCGCGTTCCCGTCCATAACGGTCGCTGTATCCTGCCGACTATGCCAAGTTGTAAGCCGAGTACCGGGGTGGGCTCCCCAGGATACAGCGAAGTCACAGACAAGAAAAGCGACACTGACACCAGCTTAATATGCAAGAACAGAAACCTTACTTAGGCAAAAAGTAATAACACAGGCATAACCAAAACAATACAAATACGCATAGAAAACGCTATATCCTGGACCCACAGTCAATGTCCCTGCCCACTGGACAGGCCTAGCCGATGGCGGACACAGCAGATGCCTGCAAGTCGTGCTGTGTCGCTACAGAGGACTGACCTAGCTGATGGCGGACACAGCAGAGCCTGCAACGTCAATACTGCGCCGCAGAACAGTCCCGAACAACCTGGCAATAACACAACCCTAACTAGATATCTAGTTTCAGGCCTAGGCTTAGTCTTTGTTATTCATGCGCCACTAGTGTAAAGCATGGAGTAAACGGGTGTACTGACCTTCGTCCGTTCTGGGCCCTAGGATGCCGCTTACCCGGGATGGCCACCAAGCTCTCAGCAACAGTGCGGCCTTGCTTGATGGTGAGGCTTTCTGTCCACACACTGAAACTGGTCTTCCTGGAACAACCTCTCTTTCAAAGAGCTGGATTCAGTAAGGAGGCGACAGCTACTCTCCTTCCTTTGAGTGTCCATTAACTACCGGACATCTGCAAGCCAGGATGGAATCGGATTCCGTCCCTCACAGCACAATCCTTCCACCATGTCAGATCAACACTTCCTGGTTCACTCACTAGCAGCAGCATGAGTCATCACCTACTTTACATATGCAAATCCCAGAGTGTGCTGGTTGTAGCTGCAAAACAGTGGCCTCTAGTGCCCGGAATGCCAAATGACAGTTTAAGTACACTTTAAACATAAACCTTATACAGGCAGAGCTTATTCACAATCTCACATTGGTACCTTGTGTACTAACACAAAATCATCTTAGTGCCACATGCTGTGCCCTGAATATAATAGCAACATCAGTGCTACACACATTATGGTAGTGCTACATACTCTGTGCCCTCTGTATATAGTGTCGCACACTCTGTGGCTTCTGTATATAGTGTCACACACAGTGCCCTTAATGCTAGTGCCACATGCTGTGTGCCCCCTGTATATAGTGCCACATGCTTGGTGCTACTTATAAATACTACCACTTATATGTGTCCCTTTTATGTATAGTACCTCTTTTATATGCACCCTGTATGTATAGTGCCTCTTATATGTGCCCACTTTATGTATAGCACCTCCTATATGTGCCCCCTTTATGTATAGCACCTCTTATATGTGTCCCCTTTTATGTACAATGCCTCTCATATGTGCCCCCTTTATGTATAGTGCCTCTTTTATGTGCCCTTTATGTATAGTGCCTCTTATATGTGCCCCAGTATGTATAGTACCTCTTATATGTGCCCTCTTTATGTATAGTGCCTCATATATGTGCCTCCTTTATGTACAGTGCCTCATATATGTGCCCCCTTTATGTATAGTGCCTCTTATATAAATGACACCTTGTATTTCAAATATCAGTACACTGCTGTATTTACCATATATCTGTATGGTATATCTGAGAACTGTTGGCTTGTGCGCATCCAAGGTAGAGAGTCCCAAGCCAACATTACTATTCCAAAAAAGCTGTACCAGCCTTGCACCTGTACGTTGAGCAGAAGGTGGGCCAGTCCTTGGGCCTCTTGGTGGCTGATAGAGTTCACACCTATTGCAACTATGGTCAAGGACAATATATGTCATTCACAGCCCACTGGGTAAATGTCGTTCCTCAACCTTGTCCTCACCCGCCACTGTAGGCACAGTTAACAGTGGTCCTCCAGCATATCAACCAATACAAAGCTAGGTGTTGTCAAGCGGTTCTGCACCTTGTCAGCCTGGGTGAACAGATCCACACCGGGTAGATACTGCTCGGAGTCATCAATAAAGAAATTGAATACTGGCTGTCTCCCTACCAACTGGAGATACGACCCATGGTTAATGATAACGGGAAGAACATTTTGTCTGCTCTGCATCAGGGAGGGCTGACCCATGTTCCCTGCATGGCGCACGTCTTTAATCTCATTGTCATCCGATTCCTCAAGTCTTCCACTGAACTGCAAGAGCTGTTAAAAATGTCCAGGAAACTATGCATGCATTTCAGCCACTCTTATCATGTAAAACACATCCTACTTTAGCTGCAAAGGCAAAATGCTCTTTCCCCAAATCACCTGATATGCGACATTTCCACCCATTGGAACACCACGTTCCATATGTTAGACCGCCTGTACAAGCATAGGAAGGTGTTCAATGATTTCTTAATGCTGTAAACGGACAGGTCTACTCCCTGATGTAATTTCCACATTAGCCAGTGGCGGCTCATGCATAACATGTGCCGTTTTTTCAGGTGCTTTGAGGAGGCCACTCAAATGGACAGTACATACGGGCCCGTAGAAACTGTTCGGATGACTCTGGGTTTCTCCAGGAAAGCATTACATTACTTTATTGCTTTTGCGAAAGAGGTTATCCTAAAAGAACACTGCATAAAGCCTTCCACAGGGCCAAGTCTATAAACCGCTGTGATCTTCTATGTGATACATACAGTACAGACCAAAAGTTTGGACACACCTTCTCATTCAAAGAGTTTTCTTTATTTTCATGACTATGAAAATTGTAGATTCACACTGAAGGCATCAAAACTATGAATTAACACATGTGGAATTATATACATAACAAACAAGTGTGAAACAACTGAAAATATGTCATATTCTAGGTTCTTCAACGTAGCCACCTTTTGCTTTGATTACTGCTTTGCTCACTCTTGGCATTCTCTTGATGAGCTTCAAGAGGTAGTCCCCTGAAATGGTTTTCACTTAACAGGTGTGCCCTGTCAGGTTTAATAAGTGGGATTTCTTGCCTTATAAATAGGGTTGGGACCATCAGTTGCGTTGAGGAGAAGTCAGGTGGATACACAGCTGATAGTCCTACTGAATAGACTGTTAGAATTTGTATTATGGCAAGAAAAAAGCAGCTAAGTAAAGAAAAACGAGTGGCCATCATTACTTTAGGAAATGAAGGTCAGTCAGTCAGCCGAAAAATTGGGAAAACTTTGAAAGTTAGGGCTATTTGACCATGAAGGAGAGTGATGGGGTGCTGCGCCAGATGACCTGTCCTCCACAGTCACCGGACCTGAACCCAATCGAGATGGTTTGGGGTGAGCTGGACCGCAGAGTGAAGCAAAAGGGCCAACAAGTGTTAAGCATCTCTGGGAACTCCTTCAAGACTGTTGGAAGACCATTTCAGGGGACTACCTCTTGAAGCTCATCAAGAGAATGCCAAGAGTGTGCAAAGCAGTAATCAAAGCAAAAGGTGGCTACTTTGAAGAACCTAGATTATGACATATTTTCAGTTG
The DNA here is from genome assembly GCF_905171765.1 of Bufo bufo. Classification (NCBI taxonomy): domain Eukaryota; kingdom Metazoa; phylum Chordata; class Amphibia; order Anura; family Bufonidae; genus Bufo; species Bufo bufo. Next base: position 185,325,682 of record NC_053389.1, read on the forward strand.
TTTCACACTTGTTTGTTATGTATATAATTCCACATGTGTTAATTCATAGTTTTGATGCCTTCATAGTCATGAAAATAAAGAAAACTCTTTGAATGAGAAGGTGTGTCCAAACTTTTGGTCTGTACTGTATATGGCCAGTAGTAAGACAGCTTCGGTTATCAGGTGTATTGGCACCTTTGATGCACAAAACCGCAAGATTTTTCAAATCCTCCAAAAACATTGGCATGTTTTAAGAGCTGATAACGATCTCAGAGAGGTGTTGACCGTGAAACCAGGCATTACATATCGGAGAGGTAAAAATCTCAAGGATTTACTGGTACAAAGTTTCTTTCAAAAACCCCCCTCTAAAACGACCTGGTTGAAATCCAATATAGTTGGCAGCTTTCCCTGTGGTAGGTGTAGTTTCTGCCCATACATCAAAAAACAAAAAGAGTTCATCAATCCTGTGGATGAGAGAAAATATGACATCAGACAGTTCATAAACTGCCAAACTATGGGTATTATTTATATTGCCCAATGTCCCTGTCCGAAGTTGTACATTGGTAAGACGTCACAGGAATTTCGGAGACGTATATGCTAACATATCAGCAGTATAAACACCGAAGCTGATACAACGATCTTCAGGCATGTTAGGTCTGTCCATGATGGGGACCCTAATTGTCTCAAATTTTGGGGTATCTGTAAAAAGACTCTTGGAGCACGAAGAGGTGACCTGGATAAGGGTCTTTTACAAGAGGAAAAGAGGTGGATATACCGTCTAGACAGTCCCAGCCCAAAAGGTCTTAATGAAGGATTTACTTTTTCATCATTTTTATGAATTGCCACCTACAGACTCTGTTGTGTATTACAAGATCTATGTTTATAATAATATTTTGATCTTATGTTTTTCTGTGAGCCCCAAGTATACGGAAATAAGAAATAAAAACAACAAAAACAAGAAGCCATTGTAGTCTATAATGATATTTATTGACAGTACTCTGATGTCATGATTTTGAGTGTGACTAGTTAATTCTTGTCACTTCAACACATTCTTTGAGAACACCCCCCTAAAGGCAGGGATTGGCAGAGCTGTTCATTTGAACACTTCCAATTGGATAAACGTCAATGGACTCACACCCACTATAATGACATCATGCAGCTCTGATAGAGGAAATCATCTGTCAATTATAGTACCTAGGTCATTTATATCCCATCCATGGTGTTCCGCAGTCAATGCTGTCCAAACCCCTGATGAAGCCAGATTAGCTGGTGAAACATGTTGGGTCTTAGGTTTTAGTTTGCTGACCTCTTATGTTTATGTGCCTTCAAGTGTTTGATTAATACACAGATACGTGCTATGCTATAAGCGATCAGTGTGTGCCAGTGCACACTTCAATCAGAGTGGTGGTGTGAGGAAGTGCACTCCCAGCCACCGTCTAAAAACGAAGCAATTCAATAACATAGTGATCTGGCACTAATAATGAGCATCAGCTAGTTTTAACCCACAGTGTTTAGAGCTCCCTTATAATAGTTAATAGATTAGTTAATAGATGTGCTGACTTCATTTTAAGCGAATCATTAAAAGTTACATTTTATTATCTGGGACAAGAAAGGAAATTAGCCTGTAGCTATGTGAGTGTATTGTTAATTCCTTTCCCAGATAGGGTCTAATTTATTCCTGTGTTGGCAAAACTACGGGATGAATGATGAGTGGACAGAAGACGTGGCACCTACATCTCACCACCACCTGAGCCCTGAGGAGGATGAACTGGTAGAGGAGGAGGACATAAACGCCTAGGAAATTTATACACAACTAGGTGGTTTATCTGCCCAAGCAACAGGAGAGGAGCAGGAGGAGCTAGAGAGTGACAACGAAGATGACGCAGATGACCCCAACAGACCGTGGCAGTATGCAGTGGAGATGGAGGCGGGTCCCTTGCACAAATGGCCAGATGCAAGCTGTCATGTTTGTGTAGTGACCGCCGCATTGTCAGGATTCATAAGAGGGATGACTACTTGCTATCCGCATTGTTAGACCCTCTCTACCAGTCCAAATTGTCTGCAGTTTTTAGACCCTTTGAGAGGGATGTAAAATGGACTACTATAGAGACATGCTGTGTAGTCGGTTGGTCACTGCCTACGAGCGCCATCCGTCCTCAGGAAGGTCTGACAGGGAGGACCCTCTGCGCTCTACTGCCATGACTAGTGGGGGAGGGGGATGCAGGAGCAGCACCATCATCTGCATATGCAGCAACTTCAGTCTGGAGTATCTGATGATCAGTTTTCTTCAGCTGCCTACTGAAGAAACCACCCAGCAGCTGAGCGACATCCAGCGGAACCTCAACCAGCAGGTGGTGGCATACTTGTACTGCACCCTGTCACCCATGATCCAAGATCCCCTGCACTACTGGGCATGCAAACTTGAAGTGTGGCTGTAACTGGCCGCGTTTTCCACAGGCATGAACTTGAAGTGTGGCTATAACTGGCTGAGATTGCCACGGGCATGCTTTGTTGCCCATCCAGTAGTGTGGCATCAGAGCGGGTGCTCAGTGTGGTAGGGGGACATAGTTAGTCCTAAGAGAACTCACCTTTATAAAGATAAGACTAAGGCCGAATGCACACGGCCGTGTTCCGCGGCCGAGAGTGGTCCGTGGTATGCCGGGCTGGATTCCCGTTCAGAGCAGGAGCGCACGGCGTCATTGGTTGTATGACGCCGTGCGCTTCATGCCGCCGCTGCATTACAGTAATACACTCGTATAGTGTATTACTGTAGTGCAGCGGCGGCATGAAGCGCACGGCGTCATAGCAACCAATGACGCCGTGCGCTCCTGCTCTGAACAGGAATCCAGCCCGGCATACCATGGACCGCTCTCGGCTGTGGAACATGGCCGTGTGCATTCGACCTTACCTTCATAGAGATGAATCAGGCGTGGATCAACCCGGATTTCCAGATGCCAGTGCCTGATGCAACAGAATAGATCATTCTGACACTAATGATCATGCTGTAGTATGCTGCCACACCGGAATGTTCTGCGTGCTGCTACCACCATTCTGATGCCACCCGCCTACTTCTTCTACTGCCATTCGTACAAGGCTTCTTGGCCTACTGATATGTACATGTTACATTTTTAAAAGGATATGCATACCACTGGCCCTTGCTATCACACTGCTGTTGTTGGGTTCTGCTACTACTGTGATCATCTTGTGCTCTATGCCACTGCTGCTGCTGCAACCCTCCCACTCGGTTAAGTCCACGGCAATAAATTAGACCTGACACAAATGTTGACCTGTAATCAGGGGCGTTTCTAGGGTCTCAAAAGATCCGGGGCCCAAGCCCCAATGCATATTGCTCAATTCTCTAAGTCGACCAACCGACCCCAACCACCCCCACCCCCGCAAACACTTTTACTGTACTTCCTATACAGCAGCACATACATCTCACATCCAGTGTCTCCCCGGTGACGTCTCCTCTGATGTAGATCTTCTCTGTCATCATCTTCTCCATTCGGTCTGGACAACTTCTCTCAGCCGCCTCATCTCTGCAGAGTGTGACACATGGACATCTTAGGCTACTAGCGTTTTGGCTTTCTGTTTCTGAGATCCGTCATGGGCTCTCAGAAGCGGTCCAAAACGGATCAGTTTTGCCCTAATGCATTCTAAATGGAAAAGGATCCACTCAGAATGCATCAGTTTGCCTCCGTTCAGTCTCCATTCCGCTCTGGAGGTGGACACCAATAGAAAACATAATAAAAATAGATCCGTCCCCCATTGACTTTCAATGGTGTTCATGACTGATCCGTCATGGCTATAGAAGACTTAATACAACCGGATCCGTTCATGATGGATGCATGCGGTTGTATTATTGTAACGGAAGCGTTTTTGCAGATCCATGACGGATCCGCAAAAAACGCTAATGTGAAAGTAAACTTAGCTTCCTCACTTTTCTGTACCCCCAAACACTATTCTGAAGAAAAATTAGTGCCATACAAATAATCTTCCCCACAGTAATAGTACTCCTCATAGTTCCACTAATAGTAATTCCCTTCTAGAATGCCCTACTTAGTAATACTGCCCCCAAAAGTGATAGTGCTCCCCAAGAGTGTCTCCATTAGCAGAAGAGCCCTCCAGTATTAATAATACCCTCACAGAGCCCCAGTAGAAATAAGGCTCCCTATTGTTCCCCCAGTGGTAATAAAGCTCTCTACAGACCGCTCAGCAGTAATAAGGCCCCGCTATTGCTCCCCAAGTGGTAATAAAGCTATCTACAGACCCCTCAGTAGTAATAAGTCCCCCATAGTGCTCTAAGTAGAAATAATGTGGATCTATAATTCCCTGCTATAGAGCCCCCAGTAGTAATAAGAACGAGTAATGTCCCCTGGATTTAAAATGCCCCTACAGTACCCCCAGTATTTATATCGCCCCCTTCTGTTATAATGCTCACCCTGAAGTGCCCCAAGTTTTTACATTGCCCCCTACTGTTAGAATGCTCGCCCTCAAGCGCTCACAGTATTTAAATTGCTCCCCGCAGTGCCCCCTGTAGTTATATTCCTCTGTTTAGTGTCCTCAGAAATTCCTTAGCCCCTCCACCATACAGTCCTATGTAAATAACATTATAACATTATTTCCCTCCCTTCGCCATAGAGTGCCATGTAAATACCATCACACCATCTCTCCTGCCCCTCCAATATACAGCCCCACATAAATAACATCACCCCCTCCCCAGCCACCTCCAACATGTAGTCCAATTTTTAAGGATGCTAACGAGCTGATTTGAGTCCAGCGTCTAACTTTGATATGAGTAAAGCGTTTTTTCTATTCAGCGCTGTAGCCACTCCCCTATTCACTTGTTCAGAAGCTCAAAATCCTGCGCATGCGCGCTGTCTGATCACTGTAATGACGCTGTAATAAACTGGGCATGTGTCAGCTCATCCCCACTTCCGGTGGACCAGTACAAGCAGGAGATATTTGGCAGGCAGAGTGTACATCTCGGGTAAGCGTTCTCCTGCTTGACTTGTACTGTGCAGTGGGTGGGCAGCAGCCAGCCTCACTGTTCATAAAGACTCTCCATGCTGCCCCACACTTTATTTGGTTTTGCATTTAGAACATTACACTGATCAGATTTGAGACGAGAATTCGTGGCCAGAAATAAAATAAAAAAAGAGCTGTAGATTATAAAAGGGGTGTGGTTTATTACGTCATTCATTCATTTTAATAATTGGCGGGAAAATGAATAACAGGGAATGCAAAGGTACTATATTACTAAGGTAAAAAAAAACAGGGGAGGAATATACTATTGAAATTAGTAATTATAATAAGGGTTAGTTTGTTCATGGGGTAAAAAACACATAACAGGTTCCCTTTAAATAACACTACCCCTGAACCCTCAACATTCACTCCCTCCCACAGCCGCCTTCAACATATAATGTAAATAACATCACCCTGCCCCAGCCACCTCCAACATGCATTCCCATGTAAATAACATCACCCCCTCAACTTTCAGTCCCATGTAAATAACATCACCCCACCCCACTGTCCCATGTAAATAACTTCTTTCCCTTCAGCCCTAACATACAGTCCCAGTTAAATAACTATAACTCCCAGCATGCCTCTCCCTTCACTTACCTCTCCTCATGTAGCAGACCTCACCATAGCTTCTTCCCAGAACTTCTCTTCACTGCTGAGCCATCCTCTCCTGTACTGATCACATGATGGTGACATCATCGCAGGTCCCTTTCAGCTACTGCATTTAGAACTGATCACATGACCTGTGATGTCATCACAGGTCCTTCAGCTCTTGCAGGGCATTAGATTCAATTGTACTTTATTGGCGCTGTCTCCATTTCTTTATCTTGTTCCACTAAGGAGCCTTTTGGACAAAGCTCCTGCATGGACACACATGTTTTTTTTTGCTTTACTGAAAAGTGCTGTATGCTTTTCTTTTTGTTTAAAGGGAGTCTGTCACCACAATTTGATATTATAGACCACTTACATAGCGCTGTAGCATAACTATGCATAAGTCAAATGGTACTTTTGTTGTGTCGTTCTGAAGTTCAAGAGAGGCAAAATCGCTGTTTTATTCATATGTAAATGAGGGCTAGCAAGTGCCCAGGGGCAGCATTTGGCTGTAAGTGCCCAGGCCAGTCTGTCTTATTCTCACCTAACTCCTCCCTAGCCTGTTGCTTGGCCCGCCCTGTAAACCTCTTGCATCATCCAGTGTACTAGCCGAGATCCCGCCGGCGCATGCGCACTGCATGGGGCGATGCCGCTGCCCACAATGGTCATCACAGTGCACATGACCGGGCCGGCGGTGAACTGCGCACTTGTCGGATCTCGGCCAGTACACTGGATAACGCAAGGGGCTTACAAGGCGGACCAAGCAAGAGGCTGGGAGGAGTTATCCAAGAAGAAGGCAGAGCGGCCTGGGCATTTTACAGCCCGAACGCTGCCCCGCCCCAGGGCACTTGCGAGCCCTAATTTACATATGAATAAAACTGTGATTTTGCCTCTGTTGAACTTCAGAACAACACAACAAAGGTACAATTTGACTCATGTATAGTTATGTTAGAGCGCTAAGCGGTCTATAATGTCAAATTGTGGTGCAGGGACTCCCTTTAATCACTGCATAATGATGTAGACGGGGAAAACCTGCCTGTAAAATTGATGACACAGTACCTACAGAGCGGATTAACTATGAATGTGGGTGCACTAGAACATAAGGCACACAGCGATTCACTCTCCCTGCAGTTTAACTTCCAAACCTTTACACTTAGATTAGGCAACCAAGTGGGATGAATATGATTAGGCAGAATGGCCTGGGTGTACCTGATTTATCGCGATTCGGCTAAATCAAATTTCTCAGAACTTCTTTCATCTCTATTGTTAAAGAGGACCTTTCATCGGTCCAAACATTGTAAGATAACTATCAGGCTATGTAGAGCGGCGCCCCAGGATCTCGCTGCACTTACTATTATTCCGGGGCACCGCTCCGTTCTCCCGCTATGTCCCCCGGTATTTTCGCTGATTTGGTTATACTGGAAGGAGTCTGCCCTGTTTCTCCCTGGGCGTTTCTTCTCCCAGTCTGTGAGCTCTGGGGGGCATGGGGGCAATACAATTAAATTTAGCTTGGCACCTGCAGCCACTGACCAGTTATATATCTACCAGCATTAAAGGGGTTGTCCAAATTACTTTTATTGATGACCTATCCTCAGTCGTGATCGCAACAGCAGCGGTGAGCAGGTGTAACTCCAACAAGTTCAAGTTCAAGTGTATAGGAACGAGCCATTCCATAGAAGAGATGGTTTCTTGTAGTTATACCTGCTCACCGCTGCTGTTGCGACAGTGAGCAGGTAAACAATGAGGATAGGTCATCAATAAAATCAACTTGGACAACCCCTTTAACTCTGAGAGCGTCAGGGCTCAGGTTACCCCCTGGGCATCAGCCCACCAGGAAATTTCCTGATTCAGCAGAATGGACTAGTGGAGGGAATTGGCTTAGTCTACCATTGATGTACTTTCTTGTCCAACCTCCAGGGTATTCACCACGGTATGATTCTGTGAGGATTCTCGCACACTTTCAGCAGTGGCGTTGCAAGGGGGGTGCGGGGGGTGCGGACCGGACCCGGTGACACCATTGATGGGGGTGACACCAGCAGGGCCGGCATTTACGAATCATTTGTATTGCCGTCCTCAGGAGAAAGATGCAGCCTCTTCCTGTGTCTTCCTGGAGTCAGGCTGTATTTCAGAAAAGTTTCTGCTGGGATTCGAACCCACGACCTTCTGTAGCAAAGGCAAAGCATTTAACCACACAGCCATAAGAGCAGCCATGCTACTGAAAAATATGAGACTTCTACTGTTATAGCTGTACATCTATACACATGACAGCTGCCCTAACACACCCAGCACTGCTATATCTCTATATGACAGCTGTCCCAGCACACTCAGCTCTGCTATATCTCTATAAATGATAGCTGCCCCAGCACACCCAGCTCTGATATATCTATACACATGACAGCTGCCCCAGCACACCCAGCTCTGCTACATCTATATATCTCTAAGTATTGCTATACAGTAGATAGATATATAGAGATATAGCAGAGCTGGGTGTGTTTGGGCAGCTGTCATGTGTATAGATGTAGCAGAGCTGGGTTTGCTGAGGCAGCTGTCATATATAGAGATATAGTAGAGCTGAGTGTGCTGGTGCAGCTGTCATGTGTATTAGATGTAGCAGAGCTGGGTGTGCTGGGGCAGCTATCATATATAGAGATATAGCAGAGCTGAGTGTGCTGGGACAGCTGTCATATAGAGATATAGCAGTGCTGGGTGTGTTGAGGCAGCAGTCATGTGTATAGATGTAGCAGAGCTGGGTGTGTTTGGGCAGCTGTCATGTGTATAGATGTAGCAGAGCTGGGTTTTCTGGGGCAGCTGTCATATATAGAGATATAGTAGAGCTGAGTGTGCTGGTGCAGCTGTCATGTGTATTAGATGTAGCAGAGCTGGGTGTGCTGGGGCAGCTGTCATTTAGAGATATAGCAGTGCTGGGTGTGTTGGGGCAGCTGTCATGTGTATAGATGTAGCAGAGCTGGGTGTGCTGGGGCAGCTATTATTTATAGAGATATAGCAAGGCTGAGTGTGCTGGGACAGCTGTCATATAGAGATATAGCAGTGCTGGGTGTGTTGGGGCAGCTGTCATGTGTATAGATGTAGCAGAGCTGGGTGTGTTTGGGCAGCTGTCATGTGTATAGATGTAGCAGAGCTGGGTTTTCTGGGGCAGCTGTCATATATAGAGATATAGTAGAGCTGAGTGTGCTGGTGCAGCTGCCATGTGTATTAGATGTAGCAGAGCTGGGTGTGCTGGGGCAGCTATCATTTATAGAGATATAGCAGAGCTGAGTGTGCTGGGACAGCTGTCATATCGAGATATAGTAGAGCTGGGTGTGTTAGTGCAGCTGTCATGTGTATAGATGTAGCAGAGCTGGGTTTGCTGAGGCAGCTGTCATATATAGATATATAGTAGAGCTGAGTGTGCTGGTGCAGCTGTCATGTGTATTAGATGTAGCAGTGCTGGGTGTGTTTGGGCAGCTGTCATGTGTATAGATGTAGCAGAGATGGGTTTGCTGCGGCAGCTGTCATATATAGAGATATAGTAGGCTGAGTGTGCTGGTGCAGCTGTCATGTGTATAGATGTAGCAGAGCTGGGTGTGTTAGGGCAGCTGTCATGTGTATAGATGTAGCAGAGCTGGGTTTGCTGGAGCAGCTGTCATATATAGAGATATAGTAGAGCTGAGTGTGCTGGGGCAGCTGTCATGTGTATTAGATTTAGCAGAGCTGAGTGTGCTGGGGCAGTTGTCATATATAGAGATATAGCAGAGCTGAGTGTGCTGGGACAGCTGTCATATAGAGATATAGCAGTGCTGGGTGTGTTGGGGCAGCTGTCATGTGTATAGATGTAGCAGAGCTGGGTGTGTTTGGGCAGCTGTCATATATAGAGATATAGTAGAGCTGAGTGTGCTGGTGCAGCTGTCATGTGCATTAGATGTAGAAGGGCTGGGTGTGCTGGGGCAGCTATCATTTATAGAGATATAGCAGAGCTGAGTGTGCTGTGACAGCTGTCATATAGAGATATAGCAGTGCTGGGTGTGTTAGGGCAGCTGTCATGTGTATAGATGTACACTTAGCCAGCTATAACAGTAGAAGTCTCATATTTTTTCAGTCAGTAGCAAGGCTGCTCTTATGGCTGTGTGGTTAAATGCTTTGCCTCTGATACAGAAGGTCGTGGGTTCGAATCCCAGCAGAAACTTTTCTGAAATACAAGCACTGACTCCATATATGGACATACAGGGCGGGACACAGGAAGTGGCTGCATTGCATCGCTGACATGGAGGTAAGTAGAAGTGTTTATTTTTAATACCCGACTGTTACTGCCATGGGGGGAGCGGGAGGCACTTGATACTGGCACATGGGGGGAGGGGGGTTGGCATCTGATACTGGCACATGGAAGGGGGGGAGATGGCATGGCACTATGATACTGGGACATGGGGGGGGGGAGAGGCACTTGATACTGGCACTTTTGGGGGGGGAGATGGAATGGCACTATGATACTGGGACATGGGGGGGAGAAGCACTTGATACTGGCACTTTTGGGGGGGAGATGGCATGGCACTATAATACTGGGACATGTGGGGGGGAGGAGAGAGGCACTTCATACTGGCACATTGGGGGGGGGGGGTAGATGGCACTATGATACTGGGACATGTGGGGGGGAGGAGAGAGGCACTTCATACCGGCACATTGGGGGGATGGGAGATGGCATTATGATACTGGGACATGTGGGGGGGAGGAGAGAGGCATTTGATACTGGCACATGATGGGGGGGCATCTATGGGGACACTTACTGGCACATTATTGGGGGGCATTATGGGGGACACTAGGCCGGCAGCCTATCAGAGGCCGAACACTGAGGGCATCTACTGGGTCACTATATATGGGGCATTTTATACTGGTACATTATGGGGGGCACTAGCAGGAAGGGGGGAGAGGAGCACTATGGGGGAATTCACTGGGGGCACTATATAGGGGTATTTTATACTGGGACATTATGGGGGCACTATGGGGACATTAGCTCAACTGGGGGCATTACAAGGGGGTATTTTTTGCACTGTCACATTAAAAGGAGAATTATTTCTACTAGGGGGGGAGGGGGCATTATGGTGGGCTTTATTACTCCCACATAGTAGCAGCACCAGCCTCTCCCTGCTCTGCTATCCCTCTGCCCCTCCTCCAAATCCTTATTATGAAATCTTTCTCATTAGGATAAAACACAACATCAGCTCCGCCGAGCCCCCGGCCAAAGTGTTGAAGTGGCGTCCGAGATCCCCAAGGGCCGAGCCAAGTAACTAAGTTTTTATGTGAAATATGTTTGTTATACACATATAGCCTACTACACTGTGCCCCACAATATACAGTATACCTCTACACTGTGCCACACAATATACAGTATACCTCTACACTGTGCCACACAATATACAGTATACCGCTACACTGTGCCCCACAATATACAGTATACCTCTACACTGTGCCACATAATATACAGTATACCTCTACACTGTGCCCCACAATATACAGTTTACCTCTACACTGTGCCACACAATGTACAGTATACCGCTACACTGTGCCCCACAATATACAGTATACCTCTACACTGTGCCCCACAATATACAGTATACCTCTACACTGTGCCCCACAATATACAGTATACCTCTACACTGTGCCACACAATATACAGTATACCTCTACACTGTGCCACACAATATACAGTATACCTCTACACTGTGCCACACAATGTACAGTATACTGCTACACTGTGCCCCACAATATACAGTATACCTCTACACTGTGCCCCACAATATACAGTATACCTCTACACTGTGCCACACAATGTACAGTATACTGCTACACTGTGCCCCACAATATACAGTATACCTCTACACTGTGCCACACAATATACAGCATACCTCTACACTGTGCCACACAATGTACAGTATACCGTTACACTGTGCCCCACAATATACAGTATACCTCTACACTGTGCCCCACAATATACAGTATACCTCTACACTGTGCCACACAATGTACAGCATACCGCTACACTGTGCCCCACAATATACAGTATACCTCTACACTGTGCCACACAATATACAGTATACCGCTACACTTTGGAGTCTGTTCTATAAGCACCATTGTTTTGTGGTGGCGGACAGAAAAAATTCTGGAAGTGCCCCTCCTGAGACCAGGCTCTGACTTCTAGGGGGGGTCTGCTGAGCTAACGGATGCCCCCTATGGCAGTAGCACCACCATAGCCCCCATATATGGCAAAAAAAATTGCTTCGGGGAGGGGGGGGTGAAGGGGTGACACCATTTTCTACCGCACCGGTGACACCAGCCCTAGCAACGCCACTGCCAATGAGGCCACTGCCGCTGTCTGCCTGTCTTCATTTCCTATATTGTGCTGCTGCAGCTGTTGCTGCCCCTACTGACAATACTACTCGCCCTATGCAGCTGTAGATCTCCTGCCTTGTCTGTCAGGTTCCAAACTGTACTGCTGCCCCTGCAGCTAATACTGCCCCTGCTGCAACATTTACTAACCTCAACACAGACGGACATCTTCCTTATCTGACCTTACTGTGCTACTGTTGCTTCCATAAAATGGGAGAATATTTTCAAGGTTTATGTAAAACAAATGCTCCCTCACTTTACTGGAACTCAGGCACACTGTCACCAGTACATGTATTTCTGGCTTTGGAACTGGTGGATATATATATATATATATATATATATATATATATATACAGTTGTGTTCAAAATTATTCAACCTCCACTGAAATTGAGTGTTTTGGCCAGTTTGACATTGATTTTGATCATTTCAGTCATCTTGTTTACAATTAAATCAAAGAGGCACTTGTAAGTCAGACAAATATAACATAACATTTATAATGAAATAACCACAAATGTCTTTTCTGTGCTCACATCATTATCAGTTTTATTCAACCCCCAAGTGACATTCAATCTTAGTACTTAGTACAACATCCTTTTCCAGTTATAACAGCTTTTAAACGTGAAGCATAGCTTGACACAAGTGTCTTGCAGCGATCTACAGGTATCTTCGCCCATTCTTCATGGGCAAAAGCCTCCAGTTCAGTCACATTCTTAGGCTTGCGCGCTGCAACTGCTTTCTTTAAGTCCCACCAGAGGTTCTCAATCGGATTTAAGTCTGGTGACTGCGATGGCCACTTCAAAATGTTCCAGCCTTTAATCTGCAACCATGCTCTAGTGGACTTGGAGGTATGCTTGGAATCATTGTCCTGTTGAAAGGTCCAACGTCTCCCAAGCCTCAGGTTTGTGACGGACTGCATCACATTTTCATCCAATATCTCCTGGTACTGAAGAGAATTCATGGTACCTTGCACACGCTGAAGCTTCCCTGTACCTGTAGAAACAAAACAGCCCCAAAGCATGATTGACCCCCCCCACCATGCTTCACAGTAGGCAAGGTGTTCTTTTCTTCATAGGCCTTGTTCTTCCTCCTCCAAACATAGCGTTGATCCATGGGCCCAAACAGTTCTAATTTTGTTTCATCAGTCCACAGAACACTATCCCAAAACTTTTGTGGTTTGTTCACATGACTTTTGGCATACTGCAGTTGACTCTTCTTATTCTTTGGAGACAGCAAGGGGCTGCGCCTGGGAGTTCTGGCATGGAGGCCTTCATTACTCAGTGTGCGCCTTATTGTCTGAGCTGAAACCTCAGTACCCACATCTGACAAATCTTTTTTTAGTTCCTCAGCAGTCACACAGGGACTTTTCTCCACTTTGCGCTTCAGGTAGCGCACAGCAGTCGAAGTCAGCATCTTCTTTCTGCCACGACCAGGTAGCGTTTCAACAGTGCCCTTTGCCTTGAATTTGCGAATGATGCTTCCTATGGTGTCTCTTGGTATGTTTAACATCTTTGCAATCTTCTTATAGCCATTGCCCTTCCTGTGAAGAGAAATCACCTCTTCTCTTGTCTTCCTGGACCATTCTCTTGACTTCATGTTTGTAAACACACCAGTAAATGTCTAGAAGGAGCTGAGTATCACAGTCCTTTTAAATCTGCCTAATTGGTGCTTATTATGCTTGATTGCTGCTCCTTGACATCCACAGGTGTTTTCAATACCTGATCGAAAACACTTGAATGAACCTCTGTTCTTAAGAGTGGTAGTCTTTAAGGGGTTGAATAATTGTGTCAATGAAGAAATCACAAAAAAACATTTAATACTGTATTATAAAAACAATTGATGTCATTTTAGTTGCATTTGGTTCTTTAAAAAGTCCTTGTAAGATTTCATTCTGAACACAATTACAAATGTACACTAAATTCCCTAAAACCCTTTATAGCATTGGGGGTTGAATAATTTTGAACACAACTGTATATATACCATATATATGTAGTTACTTCCGACAACCGATTCATTCGAATCAGATCCCATACAAATTTCGAGAAATTCGCTCATTTCTAACATCAGAATTAGGGTACTTTAACACATACGTCAAAGTTTTCCGGTATTGAGTTCCGTCCTAGGGGCTCGATACCGGAAAAAAACTGATCGGTTTTATCCTAATGCATTCTGAATGGAAAGCAATCCATTCAGGATGCATCAGGATGTCTTCAGTTCAGTCCTTTTATGGTATTTGGACGGAGAAAAAAAACGCAGCATGCTGCATTTTTCTCTCCGGCCAAAAATCCTGAACACTTGCATTTTTTTTCCATTGGAATGTATTAGTGCCGGATCCGGCATTAAAATTGCTGCAATGACGGATCCGGTCTTCTGGTCTGCCCATGCGCAGACCTTTAAAAATGTAAAAAAATAAAATAAAATACCGGATCCATTTTTCCGGATGACACCGGAGAGACGGATCCGGTATTGCAATGCATTCGTGAGACGGATCCGCATCCGGATCTGTCTACAAATGGTTTCTGTTTGCATACAGATTGCCGGAACTGCCTGCCGGAATCCAGCAACGCAAGTGTGAAAGTACCCTAAGCATTATAAAAATATACATAAGGGCATCTTGGATAGGGCATAATAAGATTTAAATTGATTCACCACCTTTCCTGATTTGTGCCCTTACCGCCTCAGGCCTCCTGCACATGACCATTTTTTTCCCTGTTTACTGGCCGTTTTTTGCGTTCCGTATACGGAACCATTCATTTCAATGGTTCCGCAAAAAAAACGGAATGTACTCCGTATGCATTCCATTTCCGTATTTCCAGTTTTCCGTTCCGTTTAAAGATAGAACATGTCCTATTATTGCCCGCAAATCACGTTCCGTGGCTCCATTTAAGTCAATGGGTCCGCAAAAAAACGGAGCACATACGGAAATGCATCCGTATGTCTTCCGTTTCCGTTCCGTTTTTTGCGGAACCATCTATTGAAAATGTTATGCCCAGACCAATTTTACTGTATACTGTATATGCCATACAAAAAAAGGAACGAAAAACGGATCAGAAACGGAAACAAAAAACGGAACAACGGATCCATGAAAAACGGACCGCAAAACACTGAAAAAGCCATATGGTCGTGTGCAGGAGGCCTCAGTTAGATGGTCAGCAATGGATGGCTTTCTAGTATTACCCTTGCTGACTTACCTGGACTAGTGAGTGGCTCCTACCTAATCTGGAAATGATATGGATACAGTAATTGTCAGACCTTTCCCCACAACACCTTGGCAGCTTCACAGTTCTACTGGTTGTAAATTGAAATTCTTTTCAGATTCTTAGCTGACCTTGCATAATGCAATGGGACAGTTTCTCCTCCACCAGATTACTGTATAGTGTACAGATGATGTCTCTCAGAACAGAGAGAAGCTCTATGTAGTCATGAGGGAAGCTAGGACTGGGACATTACAAGCCTGTGGCATTGCAAATGCAGTATTGGGCTATAAACAATCCTTAAATAGCTGTTAGCATTTGGCTGATGGCTATCTCTCCTGACCCCATTCACACTGGCCTCAGCTGAGCTCTATTTTCAGTGAGACAGGAAGAAAGCCGCTACTGGACACCATTGGCGGCTTATCTTCCGAGACAACAAAAGAATAGCATGCTGAAATTCAAGAAGCTCTCCATACACATTAGCGGTTTGATCAACAATGCTCGGTGTGTATAGCGACCTTAACATGAGCTGTAACTCTGGATCAGTACTGGTATATAGTTCTACACAGAATGTCATATCTGACATCTCTATATTGATGAATAGCATGAAATGGAAGTACATTTTCATATTTCATATTCAACTTCTGGTCCCATTCACTTGAATGGGGCAAATAGTTGTAAATACACTGCACTGCCGCAACAAAGGAGAGGACATGCAGGTAAACTTTGAAGAGAAAGCAGAAGCTCATACAAGCTATGCGACCCGTTTAAACAGTTAATTAGCAGTGATGCCAGAAGTCGGAACAACACTGATCTCATATTGATGACCTGTCCTGAGGATAAGTCATCGATATTAATCCGCAGCACAACCCCTTTAGTCTGTGTTATGGATTGAGCTTCCATGACTGAGCAGATGTACACAGGCTGGAGATTGTCATAGACCATGCTGAGCAACGGCATGCGTGGTAAGAGCTCTGCCACCATAAAAAAAAATACTACAATATCTTCATGACGTTTATTGCATGCACATTCTCTTAGATTTTCAATCGTCTTATGATATCATATTCCATATACACACAATAAATATAATGTCTTGGCGGGAAGTATGAAGTCCTCTTCATAATTATCTATTTTACTCAGTTATATAGCACTGACATATTCCGAAGCACTTTACAGACATTGTCATCACTCACTGTCCCCAATGGGGCTCACAATCTAAGTTCCCTATCAGTATGTTTTTGGAATGTGGGAAGAAGCCGGAGTACCCGGAGGAAACCCATGCAAAACACAGGGAGAACATACAAACTCTCTGCATAGGTATGTATGGCATGGGTCAGCAACCTCCGGCACTCCAGCTGCTGTGAAACTACAATTCCCAGAGTGCGCAATTGCTCAGCTGTTCTTGTAACTCCCATAGAAGTGAAAGGAGGCCTTTGAGAGTGGTAGTTTCAGAAAAGCCAGAGGTTGCTGATCCCTGCTGTAAGGCATAAGTGCTAACAACTGAACCACTAAATATCACCCTACACACAGTAAAAATGAGAGATTTCCTAAATCCAGGCAGAGAGGCCAGAACACTCCCATGTGAATGATGCTTCCATTAGGAGACATCTTGAATAGTCTCAGTACCTTGTGTAAACCTGAGGGAGTGTACAGCATTGATATGGTATCTTGCAGATGATGTAGGTAGGTTATGTATACAGTATATACATCCAGCTGTCATGTTCTTTCACATTGCTGAAAAACCTCTTGATATGTTATTGGAGATCACTGTCCTTTTCATTCTCTCTAGTTTCTTAATTTACTCAACACTTTCTTCTTGGCTCTCTTCATGTTAAATATCATTTTTGCCATTTCATCTGAAAAAGTCTACAATACAAAGAATTGTCATGTCAACAAATTTAAGAACTGTGAATTCAGTATATCATGTGCTGATCCATCTTTCCACTGACATCTTATATTGTGTTCCACATTGGTGTTTCCTGACCCCATGGGTCAGCTGTCTACTGAACAGAGACTACTCCAAGAGGTGGTGGCCTGGTGGTTCCTCTGCAGCGGACCCAAAATCTCTGTATAGGGTTTAAGGGTGAAGACAAGGGGCCACTTAGATAGCACACTCAGGAGTAGGCTCAAGTCAAATCTGTTCAGTAGACACAGCAGATCTACAACTGCTTCGTAACACTCTCAGCTTTTAATATCTGCTTGTATGACCAGCTAGTATAGTCAGTGGCATATCCTCTTGGTGCATTTTTCTCAGTAATTTATATAATTGTATTTTCATCCGCACAATGCTCTGGCCTGTGCAGGATGCTTTGTGGTGCATGTGGACCGCGCTGGGGTCCTCCTTTGTACGCATTAATTGCTCGGGATGGTCGTTTGCTGCGGTCCACATGCGGTGGGACTGCTCCCCCAATAAGAAACACGCTACAGTGTTTGGGGTTTGAGCAGCTCCTCCATATCTGCCACGATATTTCTGTGGTTCACATGCGATGGGACTGCTCGCCCAATGAGAAACACGCTACAGTGTTTGGGGCTTGAGCAGTTCCGCCATATTGGCCACTGCAATTCTACAGTGATTTTGTTTTATATGTCTTGAATGTGCCTTCATCTGGCAATTGAACATTCCTTTGCACCTGGAATCCTCCATCACATGGTCTGATATGGGTGGGGCTCACAGTCTTGCTTTGTTCACATTGCACTGGCTGTCCTGCTAGGCATTTGTGTGCAGGCTGGGCTGTGAGCTGGATTACATCACCTTCAGACCGTGTTCACACCACAGTTAGCGTAGTGGTAGGACCCTTTGCCATGCTGAGTGACCGTGACGTGGTGCAATGATGGGCTCCGATATTTTCCTGACAGGAATATATTGGCGAAAGTCTCAGCTTTTAATATCATATCTGCTTGTATGACCAGCTAGTATAGTCAGTGGCATATCCTCTTGGTGCATTTTCCTAACTAAGGGCAACATAAATAAGTGACTGATTCTCCTAGCAAAATGCTGGCTCACTTTCTTTATTTGACCCAGTCAATCTGCCAACATCTTGTATTGAAAAGCTCCAGCTGATAATGATGAGTCATGAATATTCATGAGCTCCTGACTCTCCCCGTCCACCTGCTGCTGAATGACAGTTTTTTTCCATAGGAATCAGCAGCAGGTGGGCAGGGGAGTGGCTATAGCTCTGAATTAAATATACGCTGGACTCAATGACATCACGCTGGACTCGAATCAGCTCATTAGCATGCGGCATGCGGCATGCAGCATCTTTGTGTGTATATTATGAGGTAACCATCTGTCACACCAGTAAGTGAATGAATCTAAGGCACTTTTTAGTAGTTAATAATTGTATATAATTAGTTAGATTATAATCAAATATCCACATGACAAGTTCCCTTTAACTTTAGTTTTTTATGGACAGAGAATCATTTTACCGAGATTCTCTTTTGGCTTTTGGATTATAGATTTTATAACAGGATAAGATATTGCAGTATACAATATCTATACAGTCACTAAAGCAACAAGTAAAATACTTGAATCAATAGTGAAAGCAAACTAATGTACTTTATTGTTGAAGCAGACTAAGAAGATAATTTAACATGTTTTCTAGGCAGAGATATTATTCTGGGAAGCGTAGAGTATTTGTTTTTGTCTATTACCTTCACTACAGGAATTTCCATGTGGCTATCCTGCCCAGTTTTCTTTGACAAGTTTTCCTAAAAAAAAAAGAACAAAGAGAAAGTAGAATAAAAAAAAAATTGATGAACAACAGACCTCATAGAATATTGCTTCAAGAGATTGTGCAGTCATATAACACTATATAGACATAATTATGTTATCATAAAACAATTCACTTACTAATAATATAGTGTTTCCTGCTTGGGCTACAACTCCCCTTTCTGACCCCCAATCATGTGATCACAATTATCTGACATACACTGATTCAGCATGATGTTCTGTCTACCAATCCTATGATCTCCTGCAGTTGTAACCCCACCCACTTATATGGAGCATGCTAGTCGTTTGAAGTTAGCCAAGCATCCTGCTAGTTGGAGTACAGGCATCAGGACCAGCATTAGGGATGTGCGAGTGCACAAGTCACATCATCTTGGACTCCTAAAAAGGTACCAGACAGTTACCATTGCTGGGCACCCAATCAAAAGGTCAATTCACCTGGTTTCCAGGCACCCCTGCATGCAATAGTTCTCTCCTGTTATATCCCTCTTTACATGTAGTGCCCTGAAGCAAGGGTAATTTGGACTATGGATATTTGTCCTGATTGCTACTATGCAAAGCCATCAACTGCCTACTTTATTGCACTTTGCAAGGTTAACTTGCACTGTGAAGGGGGGAGGCGGAGCCGACTGAGCATGGTGGAGGATGTGTGCGCCTGAGCTCCTCGCCATAAGCCCGGTCTTAAAGTCTATTTCAGAGCTACCCATCGCAATTATGGGTAAAATCGGCAGAGAGAAAAGAGGAGATGTGGAGAGTACCCCAAAAGTGAGGAACACGCAGAGCGATATGAACAAATTCCTTAATAAGAAGACCTCTTCTCAGTCGGGGCGAGGAAAGATGGCGCGATCCGCACCAGCGGCGCGGGAAGACGACTCTGACGGAGACTGCTCAGATGCATGTTCTGAACCTCAAGGTGAGCGTGACACCTTGCCGATCACCAGAGCCTTCCTGCAGCAATCACTAGCCCAATCGCTAGACAAAGCCTTGTCTCCAGTGCTAAAGGAGTTGTCGGACATTAAGACAGAAGTCCTACATATGGGACATAGAGTGGAGGCCTTAGAGGACTCGCATACCCTCATGACACAGCACAGTGTGGGGATGCAATCTCAATTTGCCTCGGTCTGTAAACAGGTGAACAATGCTTTCCTATACCTGGAAGACCAAGAGAACAGGGAACGGCGGAAAACATTCGCCTGAGAGGGATCCCTGAGTCGGTCAACGCAGAGGACCTGACAACCACAGTACGTCATGTGTTTGAAATGCTTCTAGGCAAAGAACGCGCTGATGCCATTGTTATTGAAAGAGGACATAGAGCCCTGCGGCCGAAAACACCAGCCACTGAACCACCTAGAGATGTGGTGTGTGCTCTCTTGAACACTGCGGCATTACTTAATTATTGTTCCAGGACTTAGTACACTGGCTAAAAGGAGAGCCTTACGTCCGCTGACAAATGCTTTAAGGGAGAGGAAGCTCCCTGTGAAATGGCTCTTTCCCTTTGGTCTAACAACCACTGTTGAGGGTAGACAGCTCACAGTGTGGAAATCGGAGGACTTACCCAACATGTGGGATGCGTTACAGATGGAACCGTTAGAGATCCCCCTCATGGCTGCCGACGACATTCCCGCCGGATCTGCCTCAACTCCCGCAGAACCTGCAATGGCAGACAGCTACCAAGAGTCGCTCGCCGAGGAAGAAGACCACCTGAGGAGCAGGACTTTGATCCTACAAGAGAGGTTCATTGCCCTATAGCGCATTCATTGTTTGTCTTTACTGTGAGACATTTTGTATGTGGAGCCTTAGCGGCTACCAGCGGGGTACCATGGCTACCTTCCCCACCAAGGGAATCGCCGCCAATCTCTACATTTGAGTTCTTGCATTCATATAATGTTAATAGATGACCTCTCCATCCATGTTCTCCCCCACCGGCCTTACTTATTTGGCCACCGAAATCGGAGGACTTACCCAACATGTGGGATGCGTTACAGATGGAACCGTTAGAGATCCCCCTCATGGCTGCCGACGACATTCCCGCCGGATCTGCCTCAACTCCCGCAGAACCTGCAATGGCAGACAGCTACCAAGAGTCGCTCGCCGAGGAAGAAGACCACCTGAGGAGCAGGACTTTGATCCTACAAGAGAGGTTCATTGCCCTATAGCGCATTCATTGTTTGTCTTTACTGTGAGACATTTTGTATGTGGAGCCTTAGCGGCTACCAGCGGGGTACCATGGCTACCTTCCCCACCAAGGGAATCGCCGCCAATCTCTACATTTGAGTTCTTGCATTCATATAATGTTAATAGATGACCTCTCCATCCATGTTCTCCCCCACCGGCCTTACTTATTTGGCCACCGTGTGCTTCCTAGCGTCAGGGGACGCCATCGGGCCTTATAGCCCATTTGATTTGTTTACAAGATTTCTTAACTGTTATTGTCCTTGTCATGTCTCAATTGTCGCTTATGGTTTTAACCACCTCCCGACCGCCTAACGCAGGGATGCGTCCTGCGGGCGGCCGGGTTATTCCTCCTGGACGCATATACGCGTCATCTCGCGAGACGCGAGATGACGCGCATATGCGGCCCGCACATGCGCAGTGCGGGTCGGCAAAAGGCACACAAGGAGTTGGTCACCAGCCTGCCAGCCAATGATCAGCGCTGGCAGGTTGGTGACTTTTAAAATAACGAACCACCAGCCATATAACACATTATATTTATAAATATAATGTGTTAAATGGCTTCTGTGCTCTCTGCTGGGTCCTTTTCGTCAGTTGGTCGCAGCAGAGAGCACAGATCACAGTGAGTACACCAAGCACTACATATTTAGCCCCAGATCACCCCCCCCCATCACCCCAATTAACCCCTTGATCACCCCTGTCAATCACTAGTGAAAGGGGAAAAAGTGATCAGTGTAAACTGTCACTTTTTTTTCCCACCAGTATTGACTGTTAGGTTTAGGTTAGTTTAGGCCCCTTTGGTAGGTAGTTAGCTTCAGTTAGCGCCCAGACGACCGCACCGGAGTCACTGATTCGCTGATTAGCGTATCGCTAATCAGCATTGGTACTTTATAGTATCTGTAAGTGATCAGAACTGATCACAGTCAGATCTATAATAGTATTAGTGTCACCTTAGCTCGCCCTCCACCCAAAACGCAGTGTTTGCCCGATAAGGCCTGATCGGTCGCCCACACGTGCGTTCACCCACGCCCGCCCCGCCACAGTGAGCTACGGCGATAAAAAAAATCAGTTTTGATATTTTTTATCAATCGCAGCGGCTTCCTGTACTTCGCTAGCCTCCCATTTGTAAGACAGGCTTGCTTTTTTTCTTGGGTAGTCTCAGGGAATACCCCCTAAATTTAGTTGACCAAATGGCAAGGAAGGGGTATTCTTCTGAAGAGGCCTACAGGCTTCTGACCCAGTCGGATGAGGAATGGGAACCCTCATCTGATGAATCCAGCGGGTCAGAATACTAACCTGCAGAAAGCAGTGGCAGTCTGACCCAAAGTTCGGACGATGAGGTTGAGGTCCCTGATACCACCAGGCATACCCGGCCCCCTGTTGCTAGACCACAGGTTGCGCAGGATCCGCTTCAAGGGCAGCAGAGTGGAGCTGGCGCTATCGGATTACGCGGTGAGGCATACACCAGCAGCGCAGCCCATCCTGGACCTAGTACCAGCACTGCCGTAGAACATGGTGAAGTGGCGAGCACCAGAAGGGCAGTTGAAGCTGGTACAGTGGCACGTGCAGTAGTTCCCCCGTCGCAGCCACTGCACAGACAGGCCCGTAGAGCCCCTAGAGTCCCTGAGGTGCTGGCAAACCCTGATTGGCAGCCCCCATCTTCAGCCGCACCAGTAGTTCCCCCTTTCACCGCCCAGTCTGGAGTTTGGGTTGAGACAGCTCAGATCGGATCGGCACTGTTTTTTTTTGAGCTGTTTTTCACTGCGGAGCTCTTTGACTTAGTCGTGGCAGAAACAAACCGTTATGCCACTCAATTTATAGCCGCCAACCCGGGAAGTTTTTATGCCCAGTCTTTCCGGTGGAAACCCGTCCAAGGTTCAGAACTTAAGACTTTTCTGGGCCTTCTCCTCAACATGGGCCTGAGAAAAAAGCATGAATTGCGGTCATATTGGTCCACGAACCCAATTCATCACATGCCCATGTTCTCTGCTGCCATGTCCAGGACACGATTTGAGACCATCCTGCGTTTCCTGCACTTTAGTGATAACAGCACCTCTCGTCCCAGAGGCCACCCAGCTTTTGACCGGCTCCACAAAATTCGGCCCCTCATAGACCACTTTAACACCAAATTTGCAGATTTGTATACCCCTGAGCAAAACATCTGCATAGACGAGTCCCTGATACATTTTACCGGGCGCCTTGGCTTCAAACAATACATCCCAAGTAAGCGCGCCCGGTATGGGGTCAAATTGTATAAGCTCTGTGAAAGGGCCACAGGCTATACGCACAAATTTCATGTCTATGAGGGTAAAGATCAGACCCTGGAGCCAGTCGGTTGCCCTGACTACCTGGGGAGCAGTGGGAAGACAGTCTGGGACTTGGTGTCACCCTTATTTCGCAAGGGGTACCACCTTTATGTGGACAATTTCTACACAAGTGTGCCCCTCTTCAGGCATTTGTTTCTAGAACAGATTGTCTGCTGTGGCACAGCGCGACCTAGTCGCCGGGGCTTCCCCCAACGGCTCGTTACCACCCGTCTTGCAAGGGGGGAGAGGGCTGCCTTGTGTAACCAAGAACTGCTCGCGGTGAAATGGAGAGACAAGCGTGATGTTTACATGCTCTCCTCCATTCACGCAGACACGACAATCCAAATTGAACGGGCAACCAGTGTCATTGAAAAGCCCCTCTCGGTCCACGACTATAATTTGCTCATGGGAGGGGTGGACTTCAATGACCGGATGTTGGCTCCTTATTTACTCTCCCGCAGGACCAGACGCTGGTATAAGAAGGTGTCTGTATACCTAATTCAATTGGCTATGTCCTTCCTCAAATTTCAGGAAGAGATCATCGAGAACCTCCTGTATCCAGGAGGTTCTGTGGCCCCAACCACCAGTGTAGTGAGCCGTCTACACGAGCGACATTTCCCCAATGTCGTTGCTGGTACCTCAAACCAAGCGTCACCCCGAAAAATATGTCGTGTCTGTAGCAGGAGTGGAATAAGGCGTGACACCCGCTATTTCTGTCCTGACTGCCCCTGATCACCCTGCCCTATGCTTAGGGGAGTGTTTCCGGAAGTACCACACACAGGTACACTTAGTATATGGATTGCGTGACACAGGACAGGCACACAGGGGTCTTAGGGCCCTTTCACACAGAGCTGCTGCAAACCTCTCCTTTCACCTGGGACAAAGTGCATAATGTACTTCGCCACATCTCTGGGCGCTTTGCACATTGTCCCATGGGGAAGGAGAGGTTTGTCCTCTAAAGGTAAAAAAAATAAAAATATCACAGGTAAGCAAAAAAGTTAATGTTCTGTTTCAAATGTTATATAAAGTTAATGTTAATAAATTTATTGCGTTGCTGCCTGTTTTTTTAATTTATTTTTTACCTTCTAGGTGGACCAAGCGATCAACCAGCTGCAGCACTGATGTGCATTCTGAGAGAAGCATTGCGCTGCTGTCAGATTACACAAAAGTCAGTATATGCGGCGCTGCAAGACGAGATTTCTCCTCTGCAGTAAAAATGATACGTTTGCCGAGGCTTATGAGCTGAGGGGCAGTGTTCATATGCTTTGGCAAACACTTTGTATATAAAAAAATAAAAAATAAAAATTTCCGGCAATGATTTATTCATCCACATCGATTGATGTGAATGGAGAAATTGGGTTTGCCAGGGCATAGGGGCTGAGTGGGTTTGGATGTTGGGCGGAGCTCCTATGTCCTGGCAGACGCCTTCCCCCTCTTTTTTTTTTTGCACATTTTTTGGCAGAGATTTTTTTCATCCATATTGATCGATGCGAATGAAGAAATCTGTGCCGTTCATTTTTTCTTTCAGCCCACAGGCTGAACGAAAAAAAAAAATCTCATTACCCGTATGCTCAATATAAGGAGAATAGCAGAAACTCCTAATGATGGCCATACATGTAATGATTGCGGAGACCCTCAAATGCCATGGCAGTACAAACACCCCACAAATGACCCCATTTTGGAAAGAAGACACCCCAAGGTATTCGCTGAGGGGCATATTGAGTCCATGAAAGATTGAACTTTTTGTCACAAGTTAGCGGAAAGGGAGACTTTGTGAGAAAAAACAAAAAAAAATCAATTTCCGCTAACTTGTGCCAAAAAAAAAAAAAACTTCTATGAACTCACCATGCCCCTCACGGAATACCTTGGGGTGTCTTCTTTCCAAAATGGGGTCACATGTGGCGTATTTATACTGCCCTGCCATTTTAGGGGCCCTAAAGCGTGAGAAGAAGTCTGGAATCCAAATGCCTAGAAATGCCCTCCTAAAAGGTACTCATTGGAATTTGGGCCCCTTTGCACACCTAGGCTGCAAAAAAGAGTCACACATGTGGTATCGCCGTACTCAGGAGAAGTAGGGAAATGTGGTTTGGGGTGTATTTTTACATATACCCATGCTGGGTGAGAGAAATATCTCTGTAAATTGACAACTTTGTATAAAAAAAATGAAAAAAGTTGTCATTTACAGAGATATTTCTCACACACAGCATGGGTATATGTAAAAATACACCCCAAAACACATTGCCCTACTTCTCCTGAGTACGGCAATACCACATGAGTGACATTTTTTTGGAGCCAAGATGCGCAAAGGGGCCCAAATTCCAATGAGTACCTTTAGGATTTCACAGAGCATTTTTACGCATTTGGATTCCAAACTACTTCTCACGCTTTAGGGCCCCTAAAATGCCAGGGCAGTATAAATACTCCACAAGTGACCCCATTTTAGAAAGAAGACACCCCAAGGTATTCCGTGAGGGGCATGGCGAGTTCATTGAAGATTTATTTTTTGGGCACAAGTTAGCGGAAATTGATTTTTTTTTGTTTTTTTTTACAAAGTCTCATATTTCACTAACTTGTGACAAAAAATAAAATTTTACATGAACTCCACGGAATACCTTGGGGTGTCTTCTTTATAAAATGGGGTCACTTGTGGAGTATTTATACTGCCCTGGCATTTTAGGGGCCCTAAAGCGTGAGAAGTAGTTTGGAATCCAAATGCGTAAAAATGCCCTGTGAAATCCTAAAGGTACTCATTGGAATTTGGGCCCCTTTGCGCATCTTGGCTGCAAAAAAGTGTCACTCATGTGGTATCGTCGTACTCAGGAGAAGTAGGGCAATGTGTTTTGGGGTGTATTTTTACATATACCCATGCTGGGTGGGAGAAATATCTCTGTAAATTGACAACTTTGTATAAAAAAAATTTAAAAGTTGTCATTTACAGAGATATTTTTCACACACATTATGGATATATGTAAAAATACACCCCAAAACACATTGCCCTACTTCTGTTGAGTACGGCGATACCACATGTGTGACACTTTTTTGCAGCCTAGGTGTGCAAAGGGGCCCAAATTCCAATGAGTACTTTTAGGATTTCACAAGGCATTTTTACGCATTTGGATTCCAAACTACTTCTCACGCCTTAGGGCCCCTAAAATGCAAGGGCAGTATAAATACCCCACAAGTGACCCCATTTTAGAAAGAAGACACCCCAAGGTATTCCGTGAGGGGTATGGTGAGTTCATGTAAAATTTAATTTTTTGTTACAAGTTAGTGGAATATGAGACTTTGTAAGAAAAAAAAAAAAAAATTCAATTTCCGCTAACTTGTGACAAAAAATAAAAACTTCCATGAACTCACTATGCCCATCAGCGAATACCTTAGGGTGTCTACTTTCTAAAATGGGGTCATTTGTGGGGTGTTTCTACTGTCTGGGCATTGTAGAACCTCAGGAAACATGGCAGGTGCTCAGAAAGTCAAAGTGCATAAATTTTTTTTTTTGCACCATAGTTTGTAAACGCTATAACTTTTACCCAAACCAATAAATATACACTTATTGCATTTTTTTTTTATCAAAGACATGTAGAACAATAAATTTAGAGAAAAATGTATATAGAAATGTAGTTTTTAAAAAAAAAATTACAACAGAAAGTGAAAAATTGCATTTTTTGGCAAAAATTTCGGTCATTTTTGATTAATATCAAAAAAAGTTCAAATGTCAGCAGCAATAAAATACCACCAAATGAAAGCTCTATTAGTGAGAAGAAGAGGAGGTAAAATTAATTTGGGTGATAAGTTGTATGACCGAGCAATAAACCGTGAAAGTAGTGTAGTGCAGAATTGTAAAAAGTGGTCTGGTCATTAAGGGGGTTTAAGCTAGGGGGGATGAGGTGGTTAATAGCCATCTAGGTAGGAGTACATGCGGATATGGCTGAAGTGAAGATCTACTCCCTCAATGTCAATGCCATCAATATACCTCAAAAGCGTAGCCAGCTATATCACACCCTAAGGAAGGAGCACGTTGACATTGCCTTTATACAAGAGACTCACTTCAGGCATATGCGTATATCCAATGTAGTCAGAAAGCAATTCCCCTTATGGTATCATGCGTCCCACTCTTCGGCCTCGAGAGGGGTATCTATTGGTGTTGGGAAGAATGTTACATTCCAACTGTCAGCAAAAATCGCAGACCCAGAGGGTATATTCCTCCTGGTTAAAGGGAAGATTCTTAACTTAACCATCACTATGGCAAATTTATATGCCCCTAATTGTCACCAGATTAGATGGATTCTACGTACGCTTGAGACCTTGAAACCCTTTGCAGAAGGTTTATTAGTCATAGGGGGAGATTTGAACATGATCTTTGATCCCCTGAAAGATACTACATCTAGTACCAGGAATGTGTCGACTAGGCAGCTCCGTAAACTTCACCTTGCTTTGTCTGATCTGGGAGTGTCGGATGTCTGGAGACTACTCCACCCAGAGGATAAAGATTATACTTTCCACTCCAGAGTACATGATTCGTACCAGAGATTGGATTATATTTTCTTGTCTAACCAAGCACTCCCGTTAGTCACAGACGCTAGAATAGACAATGTGGTAATTTCTGATCATGCACCCATTAGTGTAAGAGTGAAGTTTGCGGACTTGCCGCGTAGATCCTGGACTTGGCGATTAAACACCACCCTAATAGACGACGCTAAACATGCACAGTTAATCTCACAAAAATTTAGGGATTATTTCCAAAATAACTATTCAGGGCAGGTATCAAGCTCCATTTTGTGGGAAGCGCACAAAGAAGTGATTAGAGAGGAACTTATTAGCCTGGGCACCAGGATAAAGAGACAAAGAATAATAGAGCTGAACTCCTTTATTGCTGCAAATATCCACACTCGAGAGCTTACACAAGAGGGCGCAATCTGAAGAGGTTTATAAGTCCCTTATCTCCCTACGCAGACAGGTGAAGGATCTCCTTAAAGGGAATCTGTCACCTGCTTTTACCATTTTAAGCTGGCACCATCGCTATGTTGACTAAAGTACCTTATTTCCAGCAGTCTTCTTTTTACTTTATTTCGTTTTGTAGTTTTGATATAAAAGCGCTTTTTATGTTATGCTAATTAGGGTCCAAGGTGCCCAGAGGGGCGTTTTTTTCACTCTCCGGAGCCCAGTGACGCCCCCCTGCAGTGCCCAGCCCGCCTTAATTTGAATTCCAAGAACGCCTCCTGATCATCAAATAACCTCCCACAGCCCCGGCAAACGGTTCCGCCCCCTCCCCACGTCATAGTCTACCTTATAGAAATGCCCCGTCCTTCTTCCTGTCTGCGGCCAGAAAACTCGCGCAGGCGACGTACTGCCAGCGGCCTGCGCCTGCGCGATCATCAACCTCCTGAGGGCAACAGCCTCAAAAGTCTCACGAGCCCAGTGATGTGACCTGAGCGCTGTTGCCCTCAGGACGTTGATGATCGCGCAGGCGCAGGCCGCTGGCAGTACTGCGCCTGCTCGAGTTTTCTGGCCGCAGACAGGAAGAAGGACGGGGCATTTCTATAAGGTAGACTATGACGTGGAGAGGGGGCGGAACCGTTTGCCGGGGCTGTGGGAGGTTATTTGATGATCAGGAGGCGTTCTTGGAATTCAAATTAAGGCAGGCTGGGCACTGCAGGGGGGCGTCACTGGGCTCCGGAGTTGTTGAGCACCAGAATCTCTAAACTGCTGCCTGGGCTTGTGGGGGAGGAGCAAGTAGGGTTTGTACCGGGTCGAGAAGGGAGACACATGCCGTGTGCCATGCTAGGAGAAATCGGACCCCATTGTTTCTACTGGGGACAGATGCTGAGAAGGCGTTCGACAGAGTCAGCTGGTTGTACATGCGCAGCGCCTTAGAAGCATTTGGCTTCCCGGAACAGTTTATTAAAGCCATATTTTCACTGTACTCTTCTCCATCGGCACGTATTATGGTAAATGGGACCCTGTCGGACCCCTTCCTGATTCGAAATGGCATGCGGCACGGATGCTCCTTATCCCCCACGCTCTTTATACTTACTTTAGAGACCTTGCTTCAAAAATTTAGACAATCCCCTGCTATCCGAGGATTAAGAATTGGTATGTACACCCATAAGATGGTGGATACTATGACTGAGGTTCTGAACATTTTCCAACAGTTTAGTAAGTTGTCAAACTTTAAGATTAACCTGGACAAATCGGAAGCATTGGGAATCTCCCTTTCCTCCACACAGCAAAATAGGCTTAAGAATATGACCCCCTTTAAGTGGCCTTCATCATCCATTAAGTACCTGGGAATTAACATCCCCAATGACCCTAAGTTACTATTCAGACTGAATTGCCCCCCTCTGCTGGATAGGATTGAAACCTTTCTAGCCAGGAGCTCCATACCGTTCCTGTCCTGGCTGGGAGGAAGAATGTGATTACGGCTTATATCTTGCCTCAGCTGCTGTATACTTTGAGATCCCTGCCATTGTATTTACCAGCCAACTACTTATCCAAAGTCAAAGTGATAGTAGGGAGGTATATTTGGGCAAACAAAAAAGCCAGACTTCCCTTAGCTTTGCTCACTAGGAGAAAGAAACAAGGAGGCATATCACTCCCAGACTTAGAACAATATATGCAAGCCATACATCTGGAAAGGTGGGTTGCCTTGACGAAGCCTGCGCCCCCACCCATACATGTGGAGATGGAGCTGGCTCTAATGGGTAATTCAGCTGATTACATGTTATGGTTCCCTTTTAAAAAAAAACAGATAAGGTCTCCCTGATCAGCTATATCACAAGAGGTACTATCATTGCATGTAATAAAACAACGATTCTTAATATGGGCCTGGGGAAACTTTTGCCCCTAACGCCTCTTAGATCCTTAGCACAACAAATATTGAATTAGCTGCCATCTGGATTTCCCTGCCGGGAGTTAGGTTAGGGGATCTGGCAAGATCACCTATCCGAAAGGATTATTATGCCTCCTTCGCCGGAGAGCATATTAAAAAGTGGGATTTCTTGCAAGAAAAGGATTTTGAGGCCACGTGTAATAAGTTTAAAAAATCTAAGTTTGTCCCTCTTCCGGACCCCACTTGGCTCGAAACATATATCTTTCTTCCCAAAATTCCCCCAAAATGCATATGACTTATCTACACACAGCTGTTGAAAGCTAGATATAACAACATACCCTCTTATGTAGGAGCCTGGGAGAGAGAGAGTTGAATTGCGTCCTAGTATACCCACTCCCATGGATTTTCAAAGTGCATTAGGATTCAGGAAAATTCCCTGAAAATCCTTACTAGGTGGTATAGAACACCTGAGCTATTGTATAAAATGGGATTGACATCTGATGATCTCTGTTGGAGATGTGAGAAGGATAAGGGTTCTTTATCACATATTTGGTGGTTCTGCCCGAGGCTGAAGAAGTTCTGGGAAGATATTGAGAGGATAATTAACCAGATTTGCTCTATAAATCTGAAACTTTCACAGGAACTAGTCTTATTGTGGTTACCCTCGGCTGACTTCAGACCGGGCAGAACGAACCTACCCACACACATGATGGCGGCTGCTAAACTTTTAATACCTTTGAAATGGAGGGACAAGGAACCGCCTACCTCGAAAATGTGGTATGAGAAAATGGATGATATATGCAGAATGGAGGAATTAGTGGGTTGGACATACAATGCTAGGGGAAGATACTTACAAGTGTGGGAGCCGTGGATAGCACATGTTAATAGGTGTAGAAACACCTGAAGGTAGAAGATATATTTACTAACCAGGGGGTGAACCTTACATTCTGGTTTTTGCCCATGTGACCTGATGTGCTTATGTATTGGGGGCGAACATTTGCTCTCCAGCCATAGATTATCCTTTTAGACTATCCTTTTAGTTGAATAGGTGGCAAATAATATAAAAGAAATAAAATAAAAGTAAAAGTAATAAGAGAGAGACAAGACATTTATGTTATTCACTCACTGAAGCCATGGCACCAGGAGTGGGATAGTTTGTGGACTCTCACTGCAGTCCTTGGTAGCCATTTGGCGCCGGTGATGTCGTGGAGTGGGCCTGCTGTGTAACCTACATTCCCTGAAGTATATGGTAGCCGTCATGGCACCTAACAGGTAAAATTTTGCGTAGGAATGTGGAACCTACACTCCCTGAATTGTATGGTAGCCGTCATGGCACCTAACAGGTAGAATTTAGCGTAGGAACCCGTCTAACAGAGATCGCCTTGACGCTCGGCAGACGGGCTCAAATAATTTTGTACAAAACGATTTGCCAAGTATCTCACACTTATAGTGTAGCACTTGTTATTATTATGCAATTTTGTACTCTATATTGCAGTTAATTGTCGCATTGCATGTTTCTGTCTTTCAATGTTGTTCCCTGCCATAGCAATGTGCTTCTGCGGTTTGGTATGTGCTGACTGACCCCCTTTTTTGGTTTTTCTTTGCAGTGTGTACTGGAGGTGTGGCTGCCTCCTCAGTCATGTACTCCTGACCACCCTGTCTGCCCTATAGGCTGATTTTAATTAGTGTTAGTACATAGTCAGGCCTGCTCCCCTTCACTCACTGAAGCCATGGCACCAGGAGTGGGATAGTTTGTGGACTCTCACTGCAGTCCTTGGTAGCCATTTGGCGCCGGTGATGTCGTGGAGTGGGCCTGCTGTGTAACCTACATTCCCTGAAGTATATGGTAGCCGTCATGGCACCTAACAGGTAGACTTTAGCGTAGGAACCCGTCTAACAGAGATCACCTTGACGCTCGGCAGACGGGCTCAAATAATTTTGTACAAAACGATTTGCCAAGTATCTCGCACTTATAGTGTAGCACTTGTTATTATTATGCAATTTTGTACTCTATATTGCAGTTAATTGTCGCATTGCATGTTTCTGTCTTTCATTTATGTTATTAGTTTATTTTTTACCTTATTTTCTTATTTTTACATGTAACTAATGATAAACAGACCTTTCTTTAGGGAAACTGTATTCTCACCTACATGTGATGTCGGGCTAAGGCCCTGGAAGCCTACTTCATGTATATCATTCTCAATGTGTGAACTGCAGTTTCATGTTAAACTTTGCCAAACCCTATGTAGGGTCTGTATTGACATTATTTTGCTATGTGAATCTTTTTATTTCAATAAAAACAGATCTGACTAACTTGCACTGTGAAACCAGACATACTGCCTGGTAGGGCTCATCATGCTGATTTAAACCATACCTTATATGCAAAAGGAGCAAGTTAGAGCACTAGGGGGCAGGGCTGAATCCTTGGAGCACTGTTTTTGATACACTCCCTGTGCTTTGCACACTCCCCCTTCCCTTGATTGACAGGGTTAGACATCAGCATGGTGATGACAGAGCTGTGCCCT
Organism: Bufo bufo; assembly: GCF_905171765.1. Classification (NCBI taxonomy): domain Eukaryota; kingdom Metazoa; phylum Chordata; class Amphibia; order Anura; family Bufonidae; genus Bufo; species Bufo bufo. The sequence goes on from NC_053389.1 coordinate 185,358,403, forward strand.
AGCATGTACATATTATATACACACTATGTACTGTAGCCTTACCATAATGAGAAGAGTGGATTTATATGTTTAGGAAGCTAATATACATATTACTGCTTTATTCACTAGCATAATATATGATTATGATGAAACCAATAATATGTGTTAGCTTTCTAAATATAGAAAAAACACAATCCTCAATATGATAAGCCTTTAGCCTGGAGGTAAGTGGTCCGCCTCAAATGTAGAAATCCCAGGTTTGAATCTTGGGAGAGGTTTTTACATATTTTTGTTCAGATATTTTTCTCCCTCATTTAACCCATAATACAATTCTATAGGCTTATCATATTGAGAATAACGTTTTTATGCATAGAAAGCTAATGCATATTGCTAGTTTCTTTATAATTATATATTGTGCCTGTGAATAAACCAGGTTTAGGTTTCTACGCATAAAAAACACTATTCTCAACATAGTAATCCTATAGCCTTTTATTATGGGTTAAATGAGAGCGAACATAGAAACATAGAAACATAGAATGTGTCGGCAGATAAGAACCATTTGGCCCATCTAGTCTGCCCAATATACTGAATACTATGGATAGCCCCCGGCCCTATCTTATATGAAGGATGGCCTTATGCCTATCCCATGCATGCTTAAACCCCCTCACTGTATTTGCAGCTACGACTTCTGCAGGAAGGCTATTCCATGCATCCACTACTCTCTCAGTAAAGTAATACTTCCTTATATTACTTTTAAACCTTTGCCCCTCTAATTTAAAACTGTGTCCTCTTGTGGTAGTTTTTCTTCTTTTAAATATGTTCTCTTCCTTTACCGAGTTGATTCCCTTTATGTATTTAAAAGTTTCTATCATATCCCCTCTGTCTCTTCTTTCTTCCAAGCTATACATATTAAGGTCCTTTAACCTTTCCTGGTAAGTTTTATCCTGCAATCCATGTACTAGTTTAGTAGCTCTTCTCTGAACTCTCTCTAGAGTATCTATATCCTTCTGGAGATATGGCCTCCAGTACTGCGCACAATACTCCAAGTGAGGTCTCACCAGTGTTCTGTACAGCGGCATAAGCACTTCACTCTTTCTACTGCTTATACCTCTCCCTATACATCCAAGCATTCTGCTGGCATTTCGTGCTGCTCTATTACATTGTCTTCCCACCTTTAAGTCTTCTGAAATAATTACTCCTAAATCCCTTTTCTCAGATACTGAGGTCAGGACTGTGTCAAATATTCTATATTCTGCCCTTGGGTTTTTACGCCCCAGGTGCATTATCTTGCACTTATCCACATTAAATTTCAGTTTCCAGAGTTCTGACCATTCTTCTAGTTTTCCTAAATCCTTTTCCATTTGGCGTTTCCCTCCAGGAACATCAACCCTGTTACATATCTTTGTGTCATCAGCAAAAAGACAAACCTTACCAGCGAGGCCTTTTGCAATATCACTTATGAAGATATTAAACAAAATTGGTCCCAGTACAGATCCCTGTGGAACCCCACTGGTAACATGACCTTGTTTTGAATGTTCTCCATTGACTAGAACCCTCTGTTGTCTGTCACTCAGCCACTGCCTAATCCACTCAACAATATGGGAGTCCATGCTCAATGACTGCAGTTTATTGATAAGTCTTCTATGTGGGACAGTGTCAAAAGCCTTACTAAAATCTAGATATGCGATGTCTACTGCACCTCCACCGTCTATTATTTTATTCACCCAGTCAAAAAAATCTATAAGATTTGTTTGACATGATCTCCCTGAAGTAAAGCCATGTTGTTTTTCATCTTGCAATCCATGGGATTTTAGATGTTCCACAATCCTATCCTTTAATAGGGTTTCCATTAATTTGCCTACTATTGATGTCAGACTCACTGGTCTATAAGTTGCTCGATTCCTCCCTACTACCTTTCTTGTGAATGGGCACGACATTTGCCAATTTCCAATCTTCCGGGACGACTCCTGTTACTAATGATTGGTTAAATAAATCTGTTAACGGTTTTGCCAGCTCACCACTAAGCTCTTTTAATAATTTTGGGTGTATCTCATCAGGCCCCTGTGACTTATTTGTCTTAACCTTAGACAGCAAACTTAGAACATCTTCCTCTGTAAAGATACATGCATCAAACGATTTATTAGTCATTCTTTCTAGTGGAGGTCCTTCTCCTTTTTCTTTTGTAAAAACTGAACAGAAGTATTCATTAAGGCAGTCGGCTAGCCCTTTATTCTCTTCTACATACCTTCCGTCCTTTGTTTTTAATTTAGTTATTCCTTGTTTTAATTTCCTTTTTTCATTTATATATCTGAAGAATGTCTTATCCCCTTTTTTCATAGACTGAGCTAGTTTTTTTTCTGCCTGCGCTTTAGAAGTTCTTATAACTTGCTTGGCCTCTCTCTGCCTAATCTCTTAGATTTCCTTATCTTCATTGCTCTGGTTTTTTTTATACAGGGAGTGCAGAATTATTAGGCAAGTTGTATTTTTGAGGATTAATTTTATTATTGAACAACAACCATGCTCTCAATGAACCCAAAAAAACTCATTAATATCAAAGCTGAATATTTTTGGAAGTAGTTTTTAGTTTGTTTTTAGTTTTAGCTATTTTAGGGGGATATCTGTGTGTGCAGGTGACTATTACTGTGCATAATTATTAGGCAACTTAACAAAAAACAAATATATACCCATTTCAATTATTTATTTTTACCAGTGAAACCAATATAACATCTCAACATTCACAAATATACATTTCTGACATTCAAAAACAAAACAAAAACAAATCAGTGACCAATATAGCCACCTTTCTTTGCAAGGACACTCAAAAGCCTGCCATCCATGGATTCTGTCAGTGTTTTGATCTGTTCACCATCAACATTGCGTGCAGCAGCAACCACAGCCTCCCAGACACTGTTCAGAGAGGTGTACTGTTTTCCCTCCTTGTAAATCTCACATTTGATGATGGACCACAGGTTCTCAATGGGGTTCAGATCAGGTGAACAAGGAGGCCATGTCATTAGATTTTCTTCTTTTATACCCTTTCTTGCCAGCCACGCTGTGGAGTACTTGGACGCGTGTGATGGAGCATTGTCCTGCATGAAAATCATGTTTTTCTTGAAGGATGCAGACTTCTTCCTGTACCACTGCTTGAAGAAGGTGTCTTCCAGAAACTGGCAGTAGGACTGGGAGTTGAGCTTGACTCCATCCTCACCCCGAAAAGGCCCCACAAGCTCATCTTTGATGATACCAGCCCAAACCAGTACTCCACCTCCACCTTGCTGGCCTCTGAGTCGGACTGGAGCTCTCTGCCCTTTACCAATCCAGCCACGGGCCCATCAAGACTCACTCTCATTTCATCAGTCCATAAAACCTTAGAAAAATCAGTCTTGAGATATTTCTTGGCCCAGTCTTGACGTTTCAGCTTGTGTGTCTTGTTCAGTGGTGGTCGTCTTTCAGCCTTTCTTACCTTGGCCATGTCTCTGAGTATTGCACACCTTGTGCTTTTGGGCACTCCAGTGATGTTGCAGCTCTGAAATATGGCCAAACTGGTGGCAAGTGGCATCTTGGCAGCTGCACGCTTGACTTTTCTCAGTTCATGGGCAGTTATTTTGCGCCTTGGTTTTTCCACACGCTTCTTGCGACCCTGTTGACTATTTTGAATGAAACGCTTGATTGTTCGATGATCACGCTTCAGAAGCTTTGCAATTTTAAGAGTGCTGCATCCCTCTGCAAGATATCTCACTATTTTTGACTTTTCTGAGCCTGTCAAGTCCTTCTTTTGACCCATTTTGCCAAAGGAAAGGAAGTTGCCTAATAATTATGCACACCTAATATAGGGTGTTGATGTCATTAGACCACACCCCTTCTCATTACAGAGATGCACATCACCTAATATGGTAGTAGGCTTTCGAGCCTATACAGCTTGGAGTAAGACAACATGCATAAAGAGGATGATGTGGTCAAAATACTCATTTGCCTAATAATTCTGCACGCAGTGTAATTACAAAATGCTAGCTTTTTATTTTTAATGATTTGGGCCACTTCTGCTGAGTACCACAGTGGTCTCCTCCTTTTTTTGCTTTTACTGACAAGTCTAATGCAATTTTCTGTTGCCTTCAATAATGCACCTTTTAAGTAGTCCCATTTCTCCTGGACTCCATGTAATCCGTTCCAGTCTGATAAGGACTCATTTATGACTAATTTCATTTTTGAAAAGTCTGTTTTTCTAAAATCTAAAACTTTTGTTTTTGTGTGGTGGGACTCTTTCACAGTTCTTATATTAAACCACACTGACTGGTGATCACTAGATCACTAGAAAACATAAAAATCCACTCTTCTAATTATGGTAAGGCTATAGTATGTAGAGTATATGATATATACAGGTTAGAAAAAAGCTCTGCCCTCCTCATGCTGATGTCTAGACCTATCAATCAAGGGGAGGGGGAGTGTGCAGAGGACAGGGGGTGTTAAAAAGGCAGTGCTCAAAGGATTCATCCCTTCCTACTGGTGCTCCAACTTGATCATTTGCATCTGAATAAAAATGCAGATATCACTGCAGCTGTTTAGCATGCAGACAAATGAAAGGTATTGCTTTAATCAGCATGATGAGCCCTGGTTTAAATAGGGTTGATCATGCTGACAGAGCCTCTTTAATGCTAATACTGAGATACTGTATGACTTTCTATCTATGCAAAGTTTTGTAGAGAGAAAAAGAGACACTATAGCTTCTGACTGTCTGGCTTTGCCCTGTTTAAGTCTGAAGACTTGCTTACGTCTAGAAAAACTTCTTATTCATTCCCATAGATTTGCATTGAAGCTGTATACAAATCTATGACAAACTAAATTGTAATATTGTTTTTGTTTAGGGTGTGCTTATCCAATCCACCCCTCCCACTAGAAGATTCTAGTTAGGCTAGAAACTGTATATATGGGGAGCAGTCAGAGTCCCTAGTCGTCTGCAAATGGGGACCAGTGCTTAGTAGAAGATGCTGAGGTGGGAGATGCTTAGACACAGACCCTGGGTTAGCAGCCTGTTGACCAGGGCTCCAGTGCTTACTGCATTGGTATTATATTTTTGTGGGGGAAGAGGGGGGGCACAGATGTCTTGGGGCTTGTGCCTCTGATTTTTTTTTTTACGCTAGTAACGCCCCTGCTGGCCATCCTAGTCATACCGCATCAATGTACAGCGTATAGCCATGGTCACATTACTGTAGCTCAGAAAGGGGAGCTGGAGCACTGAAAACACCTTAATATTAGTGAATTAATTTTTTATGATAAAATTATTATAATTTATGGGGCGGAGCTTGGCAGCTCCGTCTCAGCGCACCCCAGGGCCGCCGAAAAAAAACCCCAATCAAAAGCTCCAAAGAGAGGAGCGGGGACCCTCCAGGCACCCCTAAAAAGAATACCAGCTAGATGAACCTGCAGAAATGCTGGAAAAAGCAGAACGCACTGGGGACGGGTGATTCCTCCAAGAGGGCGACCGCAGTTGCATGCATGGGAGAACATGTGGCAGACTCAGACAAAGAAAGTGTGGCGGAGAGAGAAACTATGGTGAGTCAGCATCTGCCTCTGCCCCTATCACCAAAGCCATCCTAATAAAGACCATCTTGTAAGCCATGAGGCCAGTAATGGAAGAACTTGCCTACATAAAAGCAGACTTAAAACATATTGGCCACAGAGTGGAAGACCTGGAAACAGAACACTCCAACATAGTCTCTTTTTCAGAAGCAGTGGCTGCCCGTTTTTTTTGCAAAAAGCTGAGTACATCAACAAAGCCCTGCTACTTATAGAGGACGAAGAAAATCGCAGCAGGAGAAAAAAATATCAGGATCAAGGGCTTACTGGAGCACTTTGTGCCAGAAGCCCTTGAAAAGGTAGCGCGGGAGATTTTTCATGACTTGCTGGGGCCAGAAAGAGCTGCAGGAATAGTGGTAGAACGTATCCATAGAGCTCTCCGCCCAAAACCAAAACAGGGTGAACAGCCACGAGACATAATATGTGGGCTGCTCTCTTATGTGGACACATCTCAAATTCTCACAGCAGCCAGAGAAAAGCATCCAATTGTATATGCGGAATCCACACTCCATTTCTATCAGGACCTTTCTCCAGCAACACTCGCAAAGAGGAGAACTCTGAGACCACTTCTGGAGATCCTGAGAGACAAAAATATTCAGTATTCATGGCTGTTTCCTTTTGGGCTAGCAGTATGGCATAAAGGCCGAAGATTCACGGTCAACTCTCGGCCTGACCTAGAAAAGCTGTGGGCAGCTCCCCAACTACCTAACTCTCACAACCACCCAAGTTGATTTTACTGCATCCATAAAGAGAGGACTATCCACATCTTGTACTAAACCTCAGGTTTGTGGTCAACGACCCTATTAGTTAAGCATATTTACCTTTTGCTTTAGCCCCACATGCACGCAAGTGAAATGATTTAATTTCTTCTTGTACTATCAGGGCTGCAACCTGAAGAGAGGACTATCCACATCTTCTACTAATCCACAGGTTTGGGGTCAACGACCCTACTAGTCATTAACTTTTTTCTATAGACCCACATGTACACTAGTGCAATGGTCCAGTGTTATTTGCATTTCAGACGTTAGCTCTTTACAGTTGTTGAGTAGTTCTTGGTGTGCAGTGTTCAAAGAGAGGCAGACTCTAGTCTGGTCGCAGAAAGAAAGAGGTTCAGCCCCTCTCCCCTCACCCCCTCTTTTTCCAAGTACAATAAGCTGTAGAGGGAGACCTCTAATGTCCAGGCCATTTGTTGTTAAAGCGCAGGTCATGTTATACATGACAAAGAGAGCCCTGATTCCCAAGGAAGGGAAGGACCTCACAGAGTGTGGAAGTTACAGGCCAATTTCCTTATTGAATCAGGACCTGAAAATTTGGGCTAAGTTACTTGCCAACAGGATTAAATCCGTTATTCCCACTTTAGTAGGGCCTGAACAGGTAGGGTTTCGTCAAGGGAGAGAAGGGAAGACCAACACGTCCAGGCTATTCCACATCATTCACACTGCCCGCAAAGCCAAATTACCATTGGTCCTTCTCAGCATTGACGCCGAGAAGGCTTTTGATAGAGTTAAGTGGACGTTTATGGAAGTTACGTTACGCAAATTTGCCTTTCCGCAACCATTGATACATGCGATCCTCACGCTATATCAAGCCCCTCATGCATGTCTTAACATAAATGGCACACCTTCACCCGTATTTGAGATCACAAACGAAACCAGGCAGGGATGCCCGCTCTCCTCCGCCCTATTCGTTCTTGTAATGGAAACTTTACTCCAGATGATTAGACAGCTAGAGATAGCATCAAAGGAGTACCTATGGGGGCCAGACAACTGAAATTCCTAGCTTTTGCGGATGACCTGCTGTTCTTAAGAACAAACCCATCAGATAGTCTCCCTGAGATTGCACAAGCACTGAGCGACTTCGGATTTATTTCTAACTACAAAGTCAACTCTACCTAGTCAGAGGTCCTAAATATATCAGCCCCTCAAAAAGTGATTCAGGATCCTATCACAAACTTTGCGTGGGCTCCCTCATCAATTAAATATTTAGGGGTTCGTCTATCTAGAGACCTCACAGAGCTTTATCACTTGAATTACTCGCCTTTACTTGTAGAGATGACAAAACTATTGAAATCCTATGAGAAATTGTGGATCTCCTGGCTTGGTAGACGAAACCTGCTGAAAACATACAGTACAGACCAAAAGTTTGGACACACCTTCTCATTCAAAGAGTTTTCTTTATTTTCATGACTGTGAAGGCATCAAAACTATGAATTAACACATGTGGAATTATATACATAACAAACAAGTGTGAAACAACTGAAAATATGTCATATTCTAGGTTCTTCAAAGTAGCCACCTTTTGCTTTGATTACTGCTTTGCACACTCTTGGCATTCTCTTGATGAGCTTCAAGAGGTAGTCCCCTGAAATGGTCTTCCAACAGTCTTGAAGGAGTTCCCAGAGATGCTTAGCACTTGTTGGCCCTTTTGCCTTCACTCTGCAGTCCAGCTCACCACAAACCATCTCGATTAGGTTCAGGTCCGGTGACTGTGGAGGCCAGGTCATCTGGCGCAGCACCCCATCACTCTCCTTCATGGTCAAATAGCCCTTACTTTCAAAGTTTTCCCAATTTTTCAGCTGACTGACTGACCTTCATTTCTTAAAGTAATGATGGCCACTCGTTTTTCTTTACTTAGCTGCTTTTTTCTTGCCATAATACAAATTCTAACAGTCTATTCAGTAGGACTATCAGCTGTGTATCCACCTGACTTCTCCTCAACGCAACTGATAGTCCCAACCCCATTTATAAGGCAAGAAATCCCACTTATTAAACCTGACAGGGCACACCTGTGACGTGAAAACCATTTCAGGGGACTACCTCTTGAAGCTCATCAAGAGAATGCCAAGAGTGTGCAAATCAGTAATCAAAGCAAAAGGTGGCTACTTTGAAGAACCTAGAATATGACATATTTTCAGTTGTTTCACACTTGTTTGTTATGTATATAATTCCACATGTGTTAATTCATAGTTTTGATGCCTTCAGTGTGAATCTACAATTTTCATAGTCATGAAAATAAAGAAAACTCTTTGAATGAGAAGGTGTGTCCAAACTTTTGGTCTGTACTGTATATAATGCCGAAAGTGCTATATATTATGCAGATGGTGCCTATACATTTTCCCTCTGCCTTTTTCACCTCTATCAGAAACCTCTTTTCTAAATTCCTATGGAATAACAAGAGACCTCGACTAGCTCACTCCCTGATGGTCAAGAGGAGAGAGGCGGGTGGTCTGGGTATTCCGGATGTTTTGTCATATTACAAAGCAATTCAGCTGAACAGATGGTCGCAGCTACTGGCCCCAGTAGGAGAACCAGATCCCTATGCAATATCCTCCGTATGGGAAAAACACACAGAATTGAGGAGCCTATGGTTCCCTAGCCCCAGACCTAGAATGGATAACAAAAGCAATCCTATGTTATCAGGCCCGATGGAAGTGTGGAGGTTGACAGCCCACTCCCTTGCTCCGCAACCTTCTCCTCTCCCCCCCCCCCCCCCCCATTGTCCTCCTGTCTCTACGTCTTATGTGTGTCTTCGGTTGAATGCTTAAGATGTACAATGTCGGGCTATATACCAACACATTCAGTGTGGGTTTCAAATTAGGGAAAACATACGCTCGTCACCTAGGGAGGAACCCCTGACTCGCCCATACTCGAAACAGGATATGTACATTCTCTCCTCAGATAACATGGGACTGATTGTAATATTATACAGTCGCCTCTTCTTTTGTTTTCTTTTTTTGTTCTGAGAAATGTTTCTGTAAAGTAGCAGTTGTAATTGCGGAAGCTTATACACTCATAGGTGTCATTTTGATTTGTCACCATCAGTCATTGCTCATGCTCATTGTATGTTACTTGTTAAGTAAAACAATAAAGAGAATTTAAACAAAAAAAATAATATTATGATTTATGATACTTATCAATGAAAACATATTAGATTTATGTTTAGTATTAGATTTTTCAGTTTCATATTTCTCAATGTTCTCAATATATATTCTATATAATATTTGTAACGTTTATTATTTTCTGAGGTAGATCACACACTACACTAATGTCATTATTGTACAAACCTTCATAAACTCCTGTAGATCTTCATAGATAGGAGACATAGAGTTCTCCCACTCTTCATATACAACACCATGAGCCTCATACTTCTCGTGTCTCCTGAGAAGACCACAAAGATGTTGTGAGATAACCACATATAGCTAGATTACTCCTAACCTGAGGTTATAGTATACAAATGTATTTTCTATACAGCAATACATAATAGGTTAATGATAATGAGGGCCTATAATGCTGACCCAGTGGTATTGGTATTTTCCAAAGCTATGTTGTGTGTGTGCTTAAGGCTCCATTCACACATCCGCAACGTGTTTTGCGGATCCACGGAGCCGTGGATCCGCAAAACACAGAAAGCGTCAATGTGCGTTCCGCATTTTGCGGACCGCACATTGCCTGCACTAATAGAATATGCCTGTTCTTGTCCGCAATTGCGGACAAGAATAGGACATGTTCTATTTTTTTGCGGAACGGAAGTGCGGACCCGGAAGTGCGGATCAGCAATTCCGTGTCCGGACATCAGATCGTGCTGCCCCATAGGAATGAATGGGTCCGCAATTCCGTTCCGCAAAATGCGGAACGAAATTGCGGACGTTTGAATGGAGCCTAAAAGGGTATTCCAGGATCGAAAATCTGTTCACTAATAAAATGCTCCCAACACATGTAATCACTTGCTATTTATGATCTTCTTTCTGCAATTAGAAACAAATGGGAGGCACTGTGCTTCAGTCGGGGTCCAGGTGCACGGTCAGTAGGTAGATACCCCAGATACTTGCAATAGAGAGACCAGCACTCCGTAATTCCAATAATGAAGAAAGGCTTTCTTTATTCGTCACCCATATGTGACGCGCGTTTCGACACCAATCTGTGTCTTTGTCAAATTACAGGTGATAACAGCTCAATTTCACATACACAAAGCAACATTTAAATACAATTCAAATGACCCGCCTCCTAATCACGCAAGTGATCACATGATCGGGGCCGGACTATGCCGCCCCCAGCCGTGTGACCAGTCACGTGACCATAGCATCATATTGCTACGCAACCAGTCCGAAACAAGTTGAATCTAACTGTAAGTGGAGTACGGTAAGACATGTATCTGAATCCATGTGCTGTTATATATCTGGGCATTCTATAATCACTTGCACACCAGATGTAAACATTTTTCATAATATGTACTGATACACTGAAATTAAACCGTCTCCTGATCATATAAGAGATCACGTGACTCCGGAATAAGATCCCGGTCACATGACTTATCTCATGACATCATATTGCTACGCAACTGATCCAAACAATATTGGATCTTTCAAAAGATGGATTGCGATGCAATATTAAAGATCCATACTATATTCAAACTATGTTTAGGGATCTGAGGCATCCGTGATTAGTTATAGAACAAAAAGCATACATTAATACAGAGTAACAATTCATAATCATACGTTCCACATATTGAATCAAATGAAACTACTCAGTGAGTATTCCTTATTGAGGCCTTTAGGGGCCAGCGTCTCAAGTCGATGGATCCAATATGCTTCACGCTGGTGGAGCATCTGGATCCGATTTCCTCCACGTCGAGGTAAGGTCACTTCTTCTAAAATTTGAAAACGCAGTTGTGAGATGCGATGATTTTTTTCTTCAAAATGCTGGGGGATAGGTAACAAAGTGTTTTCCTTCCTAATTGTGGACTTATGCTTTCCTACCCGGTCTTTCATACGCATTGTCGTCTCTCCAACATAGCACAACCCACAGGGACATTTAAGTAAATAAATTACAAAACTACTATCACATGTGAAGTGACCTCGAATGGGGATTTGTTGTCCCGTCTGTGGGTGTGATATGTTGGAGCCTTTGATCACATTGGAACAATGGACACAGTTAAGACAGGGAAATGTTCCCTTCCTAACTGTAGAGAGAGTGAGCTGTCGCTGAAGCATCCTGTCACTTCCTATGTCCGCCCGGACAATCATGTCCCTAATATTTTTATTGCGCTTTTAGCACACCATGGGACGATCCCTAAACTCCTGGATTGTGGGATATGATTTTTGCAAAATATTCCAGTGTTTGTTAATGACAGCTTTGACACGGTCCATCCAGGGATGATATTTTACAATTAGTGGTATTCTCTGTCCTTTATCTTTCTTTTCTGATGGTTCTACGGGATTTTCTATCTTGTCTCGCTGTTCTTGTAGTAAATGGGAGGGATAGCCTCTATCTACAAACTTTTGGGTCATTTCCCGCAACCTAAGGTCACGTGTGTCCTGATCCATGACAATATTGGCCACTCTTCTGTATTGCGAGTATGGCAAAGATTTTTTTATAGTTGAAGGGTGATTACTATGGAATGACAAGAGGCTATTTCTGTCAGTTTTCTTGACATACAAGTCAGTGGTAATCCTGTTGTCAATTCCCCTAATCACCCATGTGTCAAGGAAGGAGACATGTTGTGAATCTTGGTGCAGGGTAAATTTCAGCTCAGGTCTTACATTATTGATGTAGTCCACAAAGGACATAAGGGTCTCAATGCTGCACCGCCATACGCAAAAGACATCATCTATGAAACGTTTCCAAAATATACAGTGATTCCGATACAGCTCACTTGGGTAGATATACTCTCTCTCAAAATGTGCCATATAGCAATTTGCGTATGGCGGTGCAGCATTGGACCCCATAGCGGTCCCACACCGCTGCTGAAAAAAAGTGTCCTGAAATAAAAAATAATTGCGACGCAAAACAATAGAAAGTAAGGATAGAAATTTTTTTTTTTCCTGCACTGTGTATGTGCTGTCATCTAACAATGCCTGGACAGATTCCAGACCTTTTTCATGAGTTATGCTAGTATATAAGCTGCAGACATCTAGAGTGACCAGGATGCAATCAGGCGACAGCTCAATCTCTCGTACTGTCTCCAAAAAATGTTGTGTGTCCCTAAGGTAGGAAGGGGCCTTTTTAGTAAGAGGAGTCAACACTTTGTCAAGAAATATTGCAGGGGGAGATAGGACTAAGTCCGTAGCTGAAACTATCGGGCGACCCGGAGGCTGATCCAGGGATTTATGCACTTTCGGGAGTGTGTAGAACACGGGTGTCACAGGATGTTGGTTGATTAGAAATTCCGCTAATTTTTTGTCAATGACATGTTGTGCTAGGTTCTCATCAACCAAAATCTGTAGCTCCCGCTTTATTGTCCAGACCGGATCCCCCTGCAATATTTCATAGACATTGTGGTCAGATAATTGTCCAAGAATCTCCTTGACATAGTAATCTTTGTCTAGTATGACAAGTGCTCCGCCTTTGTCCGCAGGCTTAAAGACCAGGGAGTCATCATCAACCAAATGAGTGACTACCTGTCTTTCCTCAACGGACAAATTGTGGTGTATAAAATAATCCCCCTTTTTAAATTTTGCAAGTAATACAGCAATATCACGTTGTACAAGTTGTATATAAGTTTCACTAGGGTGATATATTTTCGGAGGCATGTAGTGGCTCTTAAGCCTTAAACCAAACTGCTGCAGATTTATTAATGATTGCACATTTTCAATGGGGACAGGATCATACGTGGATACATTTGAAAAGTGGCTTTTCAGCCGTATGCTACGAAAAAAAAGATTTAAATCCATGTCCAGTCCAAATGTGTCCGGTCACAGGTACTCAGCACACCTTAGTGTTAAATCTATCTTCCAAGAATCTCTCTCCACTCCAAATTGAACTCCTTGAAAAGGGACTATCTTTCAGTCCGACTACTAGTCTGGACACATTTGGACTGGACATGGATTTAAATCGTTTTTTTCGTAGCATATTGCTGAAAAGCCACTTTTCAAATGTATCCACGTATGATCCTGTCCCCATTGAAAATGTGCAATCATTATTAAATCTGCAGCAGTTTGGTTTAAGGCTTAAGAGCCACTACATGCCTCCGAAAATATATCACCCTAGTGAAACTTATATACAACTTGTACAACGTGATATTGCTGTATTACTTGCAAAATTTAAAAAGGGGGATTATTTTATACACCACAATTTGTCTATTGAGGAAAGACAGGTAGTCACTCATTTGGTTGATGATGACTCCCTGGTCTTTAAGCCTGCGGACAAAGGCGGAGCACTTGTCATACTAGACAAAGATTACTATGTCAAGGAGATTCTTGGACAATTATCTGACCACAATGTCTATGAAATATTGCAGGGGGATCCGGTCTGGACAATAAAGCGGGAGCTACAGATTTTGGTTGATGAGAACCTAGCACAACATGTCATTGACAAAAAATTAGCGGAATTTCTAATCAACCAACATCCTGTGACACCCGTGTTCTACACACTCCCGAAAGTGCATAAATCCCTGGATCAGCCTCCGGGTCGCCCGATAGTTTCAGCTACGGACTCAGTCCTATCTCCCCCTGCAATATTTCTTGACAAAGTGTTGACTCCTCTTACTAAAAAGGCCCCTTCCTACCTTAGGGACACACAACATTTTTTGGAGACAGTACGAGAGATTGAGCTGTCGCCTGATTGCATCCTGGTCACTCTAGATGTCTGCAGCTTATATACTAGCATAACTCATGAAAAAGGTCTGGAATCTGTCCAGGCATTGTTAGATGACAGCACATACACAGTGCAGGAAAACAAAAAATTTCTATCCTTACTTTCTATTGTTTTGCGTCGCAATTATTTTTTATTTCAGGACACTTTTTTTCAGCAGCGGTGTGGGACCGCGATGGGGTCCAATGCTGCACCGCCATACGCAAATTGCTATATGGCACATTTTGAGAGAGAGTATATCTACCCAAGTGAGCTGTATCGGAATCACTGTATATTTTGGAAACGTTTCATAGATGATGTCTTTTGCGTATGGCGGTGCAGCATTGAGACCCTTATGTCCTTTGTGGACTACATCAATAATGTAAGACCTGAGCTAAAATTTACCCTGCACCAAGATTCACAACGTGTCTCCTTCCTTGACACATGGGTGATTAGGGGAATTGACAACAGGATTACCACTGACTTGTATGTCAAGAAAACTGACAGAAATAGCCTCTTGTCATTCCATAGTAATCACCCTTCAACTATAAAAAAAATCTTTGCCATACTCGCAATACAGAAGAGTGGCCAATATTGTCATGGATCAGGACACACGTGACCTTAGGTTGCGGGAAATGACCCAAAAGTTTGTAGATAGAGGCTATCCCTCCCATTTACTACAAGAACAGCGAGACAAGATAGAAAATCCCGTAGAACCATCAGAAAAGAAAGATAAAGGACAGAGAATACCACTAATTGTAAAATATCATCCCTGGATGGACCGTGTCAAAGCTGTCATTAACAAACACTGGAATATTTTGCAAAAATCATATCCCACAATCCAGGAGTTTAGGGATCGTCCCATGGTGTGCTAAAAGCGCAATAAAAATATTAGGGACATGATTGTCCGGGCGGACATAGGAAGTGACAGGATGCTTCAGCGACAGCTCACTCTCTCTACAGTTAGGAAGGGAACATTTCCCTGTCTTAACTGTGTCCATTGTTCCAATGTGATCAAAGGCTCCAACATATCACACCCACAGACGGGACAACAAATCCCCATTCGAGGTCACTTCACATGTGATAGTAGTTTTGTAATTTATTTACTTAAATGTCCCTGTGGGTTGTGCTATGTTGGAGAGACGACAATGCGTATGAAAGACCGGGTAGGAAAGCATAAGTCCACAATTAGGAAGAAAAAAACACTTTGTTACCTATCCCCCAGCATTTTGAAGAAAAAAATCATCGCATCTCACAACTGCGTTTTCAAATTTTAGAAGAAGTGACCTTACCTCGACGTGGAGGAAATCGGATCCAGATGCTCCACCAGCGTGAAGCATATTGGATCCATCGACTTGAGACGCTGGCCCCTAAAGGCCTCAATAAGGAATACTCACTGAGTAGTTTCATTTGATTCAATATGTGGAACGTATGATTATGAATTGTTACTCTGTATTAATGTATGCTTTTTGTTCTATAACTAATCACGGATGCCTCAGATCCCTAAACATAGTTTGAATATAGTATGGATCTTTAATATTGCATCGCAATCCATCTTTTGAAAGATCCAATATTGTTTGGATCAGTTGCGTAGCAATATGATGTCATGAGATAAGTCATGTGACCGGGATCTTATTCCGGAGTCACGTGATCTCTTATATGATCAGGAGACGGTTTAATTTCAGTGTATCAGTACATATTAGGAAAAATGTTTACATCTGGTGTGCAAGTGATTATAGAATGCCCAGATATATAACAGCACATGGATTCAGATACATGTCTTACCGTACTCCACCTACAGTTAGATTCAACTTGTTTCGGACTGGTTGCGTAGCAATATGATGCTATGGTCACGTGACTGGTCACACGGCTGGGGGCGGCATAGTCCGGCCCCGATCATGTGATCACTTGCGTGATTAGGAGGCGGGTCATTTGAATTGTATTTAAATGTTGCTTTGTGTATGTGAAATTGAGCTGTTATCACCTGTAATTTGACAAAGACACAGATTGGTGTCGAAACGCGCGTCACATATGGGTGACGAATAAAGAAAGCCTTTCTTCATTATTGGAATTACGGAGTGCTGGTCTCTCTATTGCTTCTTTCTGCAATGTCCTGTTTCCTTGCACTCCGGTGATGTACAGTATTCAGTATTTTTTGCTCCAGGGCCTAATGTCATCACCTTGACATGTCAGGTGGGGCATGGCTTGTTAGCCTGTGTCCTGCAAACGTAACATTATCAATGACGTTGTGTCTGAGGACAGGGTTTTCCTTGCTTTCCTTAGACTTGCCCTGACGACTGGTATGTCATCTGCTTTTGTTTATTTGTCCAGAATGCACAATTATCAACTCCTGATACTTACATTACTAAGTCTATTAATTCTTTTAACTCCAGGGCCACAGTCCTGGCTTCATTCACATGTCCTTCCATTGCAAGACGAGCGCTGAACTGAACACTGTGGATCTGCAGAACGTTCAGGTCAATGGACTCCAGAGCAGTAGTACTAGAGTGGAGAACAGAAATGCATACAATACAAGCAACGTCAAGGAAACATTTATGAAAAGTAAGGTTTACCAGATGGCATGGCAAAAAGATAATAACTAAAAAATATATTGTTCACGCTACACTGATATTATATCATGAAAGTAGTGAATTTAAGTAGAAGCATGCAATGGTGATTTCCTCATCTCAAATAATTTATTGAAACAAAAGCCAACAACAGTGGTGGGTATGCCCCTACAAAAAATGTCTATGTCTCAAAAACTTTTCATGTGGCCTTGAGCATCAGTTACAGCTTGACAATGACGTCTCATGCTGTTCACAAGTTGACTTATTGTCTGCTGAGGCATGGCATCCCGCTCTTTTTCAAGGGCGGCCCTCAGATCATTGAAGTTCTGGGGTACAGAGTTACAAGCCTCTATGCGGCAACTCAGTTGATAGGTTTTCAATGGGATTCAGGTCTGGAGAAAGTGTAGGCCACTCCATTTGAGGTACTCCAGTCTCCAGCAGCCGTTCCCTAATGATGCAACCTCGATGAGCTGGCGCATTGTTGTCCATGAAGATTAAATTTTGCCTTTGTTGTCCATGCAGAGGCACAATGACTGGATTAATGATGTTATGATTAATCACTGAACTTTTAAAAGGCATATCATGATAAAAACGCAGATCCCTCTGCCCAACCGGTTTCCCCAGTAGCGGCTATCTCTAGGGCTGTTTGCCTTTTAAAAGTTTTAATTTTGTGAGTATAACCGAATAAAACAAATTCCTTTACGGTTACATCCTGCACGAGGGGTTTTCTCTCTCCATTTCTTCTCCTGAGTTGCCACTTTTGCACAAGGGTCCGGAAAATAGCCATAAGTGACGTTGTCTTAATGTTTCCTTTCCCGACAAGGGTGGATTACCATACTGAATGCCCGAAGGGAATAAGCTATAAAGACCACTGGACCGCCGAAGTGACTAGTGAAATTTGGCCAGCACTGCAGACCGGCTTATTAGGAGGAGAGACTTAGGATCACCCGTGTAGTGGTGAGATTTATCTGTCAAAACTCATCCTATTTTAAATAGACTTTATTTTAACAGTGATATCCGTACGTTCCAAGTCGTCGTACCTTTCTATGTTTTCCTGATCACAGGAGTGTTTTGTCACTTGTTCTGAGCTGTATGTAATCTGTGCATTTTCTTTTGATTTTACTGTTGATCAATTGTTACGTAGGTGTCGTCTTAGTCTCATGATGTCAAAATGTGAACAACATGATGAGGAGGACTGTTTAAATACCAATTCTAATTGAAACAGGAAATGTATTGGGTTTATCCTGAAATTTCACCCACAAGCCAAATATCCCTAATTTTTTGTGAGTAGTGTATATGAACATACATTTCTTTGCTATCACATGGCCTGTGCCCTCTAAGAACACAACTATTAAACAGCTTGGTTTATAATACTATTGGGACCTGTGCACACAACTATATAGTGGCTCAGTGCAACTCCCAAGTTGTTTGGAGCAGTGATACAACAACCACAACCTATAAAAGTCTATGGGGACCAGAGCTTTTTTTTGTCAGACTGTGATGTGCCATTCGATGCTGTATTACAGAAATACTACTTCCAGGGCAGTATATCTCTGAACATATCAGTGTATTTGGTGTACACTCTAGTTAATTGTGATTGCCTTATTGCCCTCTACCTATTGTTTGATTGTGTCATGTCCCCTCAGGTGTAGTCCACTTTTTTATCTGATGTATTACATCATACATATATCTTTTATGAATTATTGAATAAATTATATTTATATTTTGCTACTAAACCCGTTTAGTCTCAGTTTATCTTTTGTTTGTGTATGTTTATGTACACTGAGTGGATACGTTACTGTAGGGTGTTCTTTTTCGCATAGGATCACTATATGTGAACTCAAATCTATGTCTATTTTGTGACTGATATTGTTTAATCAGTATATCTCGGAAGTATAGTGCTTTATAGAGGCATCAAACAGTGGTACATGGAGTGCCTGGCTGCTTGGTACAGAGCCACAGGGACTCTGTGTGCCCCATTCAAGTTCTGTGCAGTGTGCACATGTGCACGAGGCCTTCATTCAACTAAAATGCAAGTTGATGTTCTTCTGATATCATCTTACCATCCTATGATGTTCTTCTAGTTTCTTATCTGTTCTGATATCTCTTACCCATCATTGGTGACCGGCCTTTTCTGGCTGAGGATCCGCCATCTACTCCTTCCATCTGGGAGTGTATAAGTTAAGTGTAGTTGTATTGGTAGCTGGGAGTAGCGAAGCACTTCTGTTACAAGAATATAATGACTGTTTAGAACTCCATTTATACTAAAGACAGAGCCAATGACTATTTCTGTAGTGTCAGTTGTCAAGTGTAACACATATGGTTAAAAAAGGGAATTTAGAATTTACTTTTTTTTTTTTAACAAACCTTTAATCTTGGATGAATGAATATCAAATACTGTGGACAAAACAGTGTCAGCCGTTATACTGCCGAATGTCCTTTCCAACACAGACTCATTATTTCCCTCATAGAGGAAGTACCTTAATGGAAAAATAACAAAAACAATACATAACACCAATGAAGGGAGAAGCATAGATACCACTAAATGATCACTGAGAGAGGGCAGGGGGCATTATTCTTCTTCTTAATATGGTCATTTTGGCCATTGTAAACAGAAATATAAAATCTCAAATGCACATATTGTGCACAATATAGAGTTCCAATGGTTAGCACTGTTATTTGGGATTCTGGGTTCGAATCCTACCAAGGAGTCTCCAATATTTGTTGATAAAAGACATAGATCCATCGAGTTCAATGATAAGACATTCATAGATTAATTATAACCCTTAGTGCTATTTGCTATTAGATAAGCATCTAGCCCTGACGTAGTATCTGCCATTACTACCTATTCGGGTAGGGCATTCCATAGCTTAACTGCATGAATTGTAAAGAATATTTTGCTGTACTGGTGTCTAAATGACCTTTTCTCTGCACAAATAAAAACCTTCTGGTCCTCTGTAAAGTCCTAAATTGTTGTCCCCAATTTTATTCCATTTAAGATATGCAGTCATATCATTACAATGTCCCAGATGCATTTATCAACATTAAAATGTATCCACCATGTTCTTGCCCATGATGCCAGCTTATCTCGGTATTTCTTTAATATTTGATAATGAAGCTAGGTTTTATGTATCCTACATTTTTGTGTCATAGGCAAACATTTGACGCTTTACTCTCAATCCCATCCACAAGGTCATTAATAAAGAAATTAAAGAGAATTGGGCGTAGTGCAGATCCTTGTGGTAACCCGCTGCTGACTTTAGCCAATTCTGAGCATGTACCTGTCACGATAGGTAGGTAAGCGGGGAAATAATCAAACACAGGAAAACAAACAAAATAAATGATTAGGCCCAAAAGCTAGGGAGAAAAGGGTCACCTCCTAGCGATCCCTAAAAGTTTTCCCTAAACTGCTGTGCCCATGTGCATACCCTAATGGTGGATATGCACATGCCCTCGTGCCTAAACCTATACACCCTGGGCAAACCCTAAGCAGTATGGAAAAGGGAAGAGGCAACCTGCTTCTTCAAAACCCAGAGGAAGCAAGCGTCTCCCTAGAGGCCTAGATAAAGACACAATGGGAAATAACGGAGAGGACTTATCTTGAGCAGAGCTGGAGCAGACAATCCACCACACATCCAGAGCTCACAGGAAAGAACTATAACCCGCACAGGCCACTGGGGGAAGGAGGGATAAATAGCCTTACTAACAATCAAACCCAGTACACCTGAGGGAAGGTGGATCCAGCTCAAACTCAAACCAAAACAAACAGAGAAGTCAGACATGTGCATCCAGTCTGACAGACCTCTGCACATTAACAGGGCAAGGCGTGACAGTACCCCACCCTTCTACGGGTGACCTCCGGACACCCTGGACCAACTTTATCCGGGTGTGCCCTGTGAAAGGCCCTCACCAGGCGGCTAGTACTAACATCAGTAGCCGGAACCCACATTCTTTCCTCGGGACCGTATCCCTTCCAGTGCGCCAGGTACTGAAGGGAACCCCGAAGAACACGTGAGTCGAGAATCCTAGAGATCTCAAACTCCAATTGCCATCCACCGGGACAGGGGGAGGTGGCAATGGAGATGGTTCCACAGGTTCCACATATTTCTTCAATAAAGACATGTTAAACACATTATGGATCTTCCAGGTCTGCGGAAGATCCAGACGAAACGCCACCGGGTTGACAATAGCAGAGATTTTGTAAAGGCCAATAAATCTTGGACCCAATTTCCAAGATGGTACCTTCAGCTTAATGTTTTTAGTGGACAACCACACCGAATCACCCACACACAGGTCCGAACCAGTCATATGTCTCCTGTCAGCCATCCGTTAATATCTTTCACCCATCTTTTCCAAATTAACTTGGATCTTCCGCCAGATAGATGACGAGGCGGAAGAGAATCTCTCCTCTTCTGGCATCCCAGAAGATCCAGTCCCAGAAAAGGTACCAAACTGTGAGTGAAAACCATATGCGCCAAAAAATTGTGACTTATCAGTGGACTCCTGAGTACGGTTATTGAAGGCAAATTCGGCTAGAGACAAGAACGAGGACCAGTCATCCTGGTTCTTGCAACAAAACACCTCAAATAGGTCTCCAGGTTTTGGTTAGTGCGCTCTGTCTGACCATTCGACTGGGGATGAAAAGCCGAAGAGAAAGACAGTTGAATTCCCAGACGAGAGCAGAACGCCCTCCAAAACCTGGAAACAAATTGTGTCCCCCTATCAGACACCACAGCAGAGGGAATGCCATGTAGTTTCACAATGATATCGATAAAAACCTAAGTGAGAGTTTTGGCATTGGGCAAGCTAGGTAACGGTACAAAGTGGGCCATCTTACTGAAGCGGTCCACTACCACCAAAATCAAAGTTTTCCCAGAGGAACTCAGTAAATCAGTAATAAAGTCCATGGACAAATGCGTCCAAGGACGAGACGGGATGGACAAAGGAAGAAGGGATCCTGAAGGCCGAGTGTGAGCCACCTTCGCACGTGCACAGGTCTCACAAGCTGCCACATAACCCTCCACACCCTTGCGCAACCCTGGCCACCAGAATCCCCGGGAAATAGGATCTATCGTGGATTTGCTTCCAGGATGTCCCGCAAGGACCGTATCATGATGTTCCTTGAACACCTTGTATCGCAGTTCAGCAGGAACAAATAACTTGTCTGGAGGACAAGAATCAGGAGCCTCCTCCTGGGCCCCCAACACCTCCATCTCCAACTCGGGGTACAGAGCGAAAACCACCACCCCATCAGCCAAAATCGGAGCGGGAACCTCCGAATCATTCCCCCCAGGAAAACTACGTGACAACGCATCTGCCTTGACGGTTTTAACCCCAGGACGAAAGGTGACCACAAAATTGAACCTAGTAAAAAACAGGATTCAGGCGCTTAGCAGACTGCAGGTAAGCCAAATTCTTGTGGTCAGTATATACCGTAATAGGATAAGTAGCCCCTTCCAACCAATGACGCCATTCCTCAAAGGCCAATTTAATGGCCAGTAATTCTCTATCTCCTACATCATAATTTCTTTCAGCGGCCGAGAGTTTCTTGGAGAAAAAAGCACATGGACGCCATTTGCTATGGGATGGACCCTGCGACAGAACTGCTCCGACCCCCACTTCTGATGCATCAACCTCCACGATGAACGGCTGAGACACATCAGGTTGCATCAGAATGGGAGCAGACGCAAAACCTTTCTTAATAGCAGAAAAGGCCTGTAATGCCTCATCCAACCAGACAGAGAAGTCGGCACCTTTCTTAGTCATATCTGTCAAAGGTTTTACAATAGTGGAATAATTCAAGATAAATTTTCTGTAGTAATTGGTAAAACCCAAAAACGCATCAGA
This sequence comes from Bufo bufo, assembly GCF_905171765.1. Lineage (NCBI taxonomy): Eukaryota > Metazoa > Chordata > Amphibia > Anura > Bufonidae > Bufo > Bufo bufo. The sequence continues at coordinate 185,380,937 of NC_053389.1, forward strand.
GCTTTCTGATTCTCAGGCCGGTCCCATTCCAGTTCCGCCCGGACCTTTTCAGGGTCCATACGAAAACCAGAGTCAGAAAGCAGGTATCCCAAAAACGGTAGCCCCTGGACAGCAAATACACATTTTTCCAATTTTGCATACAATTTATTCTCCTGAAGGATCGACAACACCTGTCTCACATGATTCTGATGGGTCTCCAAATCGGGTGAGTAAATTAGTATGTCATCAAGGTAAATAACATTGAACCTTCCCACTAAATGATGGAAAATATAATTGATAAATCGCTGAAAGACCGCTGGCGCATTAGTTAAACCAAAGGGCATGACAAGATTCTCGAAATGACCTTCGGGTGTATTAAAGGCCGTTTTCCACTCATCTCCTTCCTTGATTCTGATCAGAATATAAGCTCCTCTTAAATCCAATTTGGAGAACACCTTGGCTCTGACAATTTGATCAAATAGATCAGAAATCAAAGGAAGGGGATACGGATCACGGACCCTAATGAGATTCAATTCCCGGAAATCTAAACACGGTATAAGTGATCCGTCTTTCTTTTTTACTAAAAAGAAGCCGGCGGCCACAGGGGACTTAGACGGCCTAATATGTCCCTTTGTCAAACTCTCGGCAATATACTTCCGCATAGCTTCTCTTTCGGGTTGGGAAAGGTTGTATAGGCAAAATTTTGGCAGTTTAGCTCCAGGGATGAGATTGACCGGGCAATCATATTCTCGATGGGGGGGGCAACTCCTGAGCTCCACCCTCCATGAATACATCCGCAAAATCAGAGAGAAACTGAGGTAGGACCGTAGTTGACACCCCTGAGATAGAAGCACAAAGACAGTTGTCCGTACAAAATTCACTCCAGCTACTGATTTGTCTTGTTTGCCAGTCAATAGTAGGGTATGCTTTATCAACCATGGTAAACCGAGAACCATCGGAGCAGGCATGCCCTTCATAACAAAACAAGAAATGGACTCAACATGTAAATCACCCACCCTTAACTGAATGTCATGAACGATATGAGTAAGACTCTTTTGTGAGAGAGGGGAGGAATCAATAGCAAACACTGGTATCTCTTCATCTAATGTGCTAGTTCCAAAACCAAGATTTTAAAGGAACTGAAAATCAATAAGGTTTACCCCCGCACCACTGTCAACAAATACCTCAAAATCAAAATGTCCAGAGTCTAGCGCCACTATGGCAGGCAGGAGGAAACAGGTATTGCAGGGGGAATGCATATTTGCTTGCTCAGACTCCCCATTCACACTACCAAGAGTCAGGGGAGGTTTTTTTTCTCTTTATGTGAATACCTCCTTAGTTTTTCATTACCGTTTTGAGGTTTTACAAAAGAACACGCACAAACAAAATGACCTTCTTTTCCAGAGTAACATAGCTTATTCAGCTTCCTAAAATCCCTATCACCTGAGCGAAAGGAAACCTGGCCCAACTGCATAGGCTCCTCTCCTGCCCCAGATTCAAATGTCATATTACCCCGGGGAAAAGGTGGGACGGATCCATTTGCAGACGGGCCCCCCCCCCCCCCCCGCTCGAGAGGAATCTTATACCTCTCTCTAAGACGTCTATCAAGCCGTACTGCCAAAGACATGGCCGTCTCCAATGAATCGGAATACTCATGAAAAGCAAGGGCATCTTTCAACCTTTCAGATAGCGCCTGACAAAACTGACTCCGGAGTGCAGGATCATTTCACCCCAAGTCAGTTGCCCATCTTCTAAATTCTGCACAATACGACTCCGCAGTACGTTATCCCTGTAACAAACTGCGCAACTTAGATTCAGCCATAGAGACCTGGTCTGAGTCATCATAAATCAAGCCCAAGGCTCTAAAAAATTCATCCACCGACCGGAAAGATGGTGAACCGGTCGGCAGACAAAAAGCCCAAGACTGTGCGTCCCCTTTTAGCAGAGATATAATGATCCCCACTCTTTGATCCTCGTCACCAGATGAAATCAGCCGCAGATGAAAATACAACCTGCAAGACTCCCTGAACCAAATAAAGTCATAACCACCCCCTGAGAACCTATCAGGGAGAGCGACTTTAGGCTGTAAGCAGACCGAATTTCCTCCAACGGCACCAGACGCCAGAGCATTCTGACACCGTGCAGCAGAACTGCGGAGATCAGCATCCTCCAGCGATAATCCCTGTATGCGATCAAGCAAAGCATCCATGGCCTCCATTTCGCAAACAGCAGGGAAATGACAGTTTTTAGGCAGGTTATAATGTCACGATAGGTAGGTAAGCGGGGAAATAGCCAAACACAGGAAAACAAACAGAACAAATGATTAGGGAGAAAAGCGTCACCTCCTAGCGATCCCTAAAAGTTTTCCCTAAACTGCTGTGCCCATGTGCATACCCTAATGGTGGGTGGATATGCACATGCCCTCGTGCCTATACACCCTGGGCAAACCCTAAGCAATAGGGAAAAGGGAAGAGGCAACCTGCTTCTTCAAAACCCAGAGGAAGTAAGTGTCTCCCTAGAGACTTAGATAAAGACACAATGGGAAATAACGGAGAGTACTTATCTTGAGCAGAGCTGGAGCAGACAACCCACCACACATCCAGAGCTCACAAGAAAGAACTATAACCCAAACAGGCCACTGGGGGAAGGAGGGATAAATAGCCTCACTAACAATCAAACCCAGTACACCTGAGGGAAGGTGGATCCAGCTCAAACCAAAACCAAAACTCAAAAAGGCGTGACAGTACCATTTACAACAATTTTTTGCCCTCCATGTGTCATCCGTATGCTATGCCACAGACACTGTAATAAGCCTTGGATGCACATGACCTTGGTTTTTCTTCCTTGGTAGGTATTAACCACATAATAATGGGAACACCCTATAAGACCTGCCATTATGGATATCTGACCCAGTTGATTAGCCATCACAATTTGCCCCCATCAGATTTGCTCAAAACCTTGCACTTGCCTATTTTTCCTGCTTCCAACACATCGGCTTCAAGAACTGACCGTTCACTTGCTGCCTAATATATACCACCTTTTGACAGATGCCATTGCAACAAGCTAAGCAATATTATTTATTTCACGTGTAGTTTTTATGTTATGGCTGATCAGTATATATTACAAGAAATTCATTGCATATTACCCTCTTAAAAATGTACTTTGTACAAAAATGTGATACCACCATGGAGACCAGGAGAATCGCTTTAAAAAAATAATACGCTGAAGTAGCACAGATAGAATAACTGGTCCGTATGTTGTAAGAAATGTGTCCATTAACCAATTAATTTACATTTGGTGCACAGTTTGTTCAGAAATGTGGTACCGTCATGGGGACTAAACTTAGTCTATATTTTGTTGAGTACTAAAATTGGTGACTTACATTGTTTTAGGCAGAAAAACTTTTAATTTCACATCAGTAGCAATTATTTCTTCCTCCATGATTGACTGAAACTCATTAGCCAACTTAAATGGATGCACAATATTCACCTAGCGGAGATAGAGCATAAAAATAGCTTCTAAATACAGGTATTTTAGCAATGAATGATTAATGGTGGTGAATAAGAACTCATTACTGCTCTGTGACATGATAGGTCAACACACCATAATGCTGAATAATAACCAAATTATACCTTGCCTCCTGTTTTATCCGCAAGCTGTCCTAACTCAGGCAGTCGGCAGTTAGTTCCTTCTATCGTCACCACAGAAACAACCACACTGAAAGATAAAAATTCTATTTATATACAGTCTCAAAGCATCTATGCTTGCTATCTCAACTCAAATGATTGTCAGTGAGATTTTTTTGGTGTTTAAACCAAGTTAGGCTGGGTTCACATATGCACTGTGAACTCTGGACATCTAAAACTAATTTTAAAACTAGATAACATTGAAATTATTTGAAGATTCTTTGGCCTCGTTTACAAGTAGGTTGACATTACTTCACTATTAGGTGTCCTGAATTTTAGTTAGCATCTTTATTTTAATGATGGTCACTGCTGTAGTCACCCAGTTGACATTGATTTATAATACACATATCATTTCAGTCTTTAGGACATTCAGCTTCAACTGCTCAGTAGATGTAGGAGACTTTCCATTTTAATGGTGCAGCATTGCAACGCAGAGTATGTGACCCCATTTGTGCCTACTCAACAGATTTCCCTTGGGCTAATCCTGAGGGTATTGTCAAGGTGAACTCCTTGTTTGGATTTTGGTGCAGGAGCCACTATTTCTCTATGAGTAGTCTCTATTCAGACATCATTGGGGACAGACATGAGCATGGTCAGTGGACCTTATCAATCATGAATCTGCAAGATTTTTTAGCCATACACATTAATAGCAAACATAACATAAAATGGTCTGGGTGATATACCATACAAAAGAATTTGTTCAAGACCCGGGGATCTGGCCCTCTGACTGCATTTATCCTGCATTTGTCTATGACCAGATAAGAGTCTGCGGATCACACATCAGTAAAATCAGCTACAGGAACATAAAAAGAGGGATGGGCGCACAGTTGTGAGGTGCAGGGTAGAGATAACAGAGGTCATCTATGATTAGATTTATGCCAATTTGTGGCATATATCTGTCCCAGATTCGGTCGCAAATTGGGATCTGCGACTTCTTCCCCTTCCAAGACATGTACACCAGTTCTAAAAACGGGGGGTAGTGAGGGTGGGCCGGCAGGCCCGTCTCATTTATCATTTTCTATGACAGTTTTTGGAGTAGAAAATTATCTAAATCTATGCCAGCATGGGAGCTGGGGTAGATTTAAGGCTGTTAGGCGCTGGGTGTGGATGCGCCTAAGATATGTCAAGGTCGGTGCAGGGGTATTAAGACCGACGTCTAAAGCACCGTTTTTAATAAATGACCGCAAATATTTTTTTCTAACAAATACATAAATCAAACCTGTGCTGAAGAGCCAAGTCTCCCAAATTACTATAGTAAAACTTGGAGGACTGGTAGACATACTCCTCTGAAATATCCTCCAGGTTGCCTAGGTCAGTGTTAGCTCTGCCATCTGTGCAGATAATCACCTAAACAAAATATGAATCACGTGTTAGTACACAATTGGCCAGGGCTTTTATAGCAATCCAGATGCCGAGGTGAGTGTGCCCCCCACTTAACAGGAAAATTGTTTGCTGCTTTAACAGTTGGTAGGACTGTAAGACAATGCTATTACACTTTTTTTTTTACTATTAATCACCATCCCTGACATAATAATAATTTTTTTTATGTCATGTTACAACCAGTGGTGTACATAGAGTAAGTAAGGGCCCCATAGCAGGGATTAAACCAGGCCCTCCAAACAGAACAGAAGGGTTTCCGCTTAAACCTTTTTCAATGTCCCTTGGGCCATTTTTCCACTGTCTCATTTGCTAAAAGTTGTTTCTTTGGAAGGTAGAGTCCTGACCAAGTTTTCACCCCCAGTAGAAGAGGAGATTATCCCAACTGGGCCTCCTCTTGCCCTGGGCCCCATAGCAGTTGCATGGTCTACCGCTATGGTAGTTTCGCCCCTGGTTACAACTGTCACAGCACAATTCCCATTTGTGTGCACAAGCATACAGTGCCAACTAGTGGAATAAACTGGTAGTGCTAATTTTATTTGTTTATTGGTAGCAATTATAATGATTAGAGTCTGAGAGCCTTGTTATAGAGGCATTTACAAATACATGATGTTCCTAGAGCAATAGACTTTTACAGTCTTCAAACTACACTTCTTGGGGCTTTAAAGGGGTTAACATGGAAACATAGAAACATAGAATGTGTCGGCAGATAAGAACCATTTGGCCCATCTAGTGTGCCCAATATACTAAATACTATGAATAGCCCCTGGCCCTATCTTATATGAAGGATGGCCTTATGCCTATCCCATGCATGCTTAAACTCCTCCACTGTATTTGCAGCTACCACTTCTGCAGGAAGGCTATTCCATGCATCCACTACTCTCTCAGTAAAGTAATACTTCCTGATATTACTTTTAAACCTTTGCCCCTCTGATTTAAAACTATGTCCTCTTGTAGCAGTTTTTCTTCTTTTAAATATTCTCTCCTCTTTTACCTTGTTGATTCCCTTTATGTATTTAAAAGTTTCTATCATATCCCCTCTGTCTCGTCTTTCTTCCAAGCTATACATGTTAAGGTCCTTTAATCTTTCCTGGTAAGTTTTATCCTGCAATCCATGTACCAGTTTAGGCTACTTTCACACTAGCGTTCGGAGCGGGTCCGTCTGATGTTTCATCAGACGGATCCGCTCCTATAATGCAAACGCTTGCATCCGTTCAGAACGGATCCGTTTGCATAACTGTTTATTTCAGATCTGATTTTTCACTTCGGAAAACTCAGATCCGACAGTATATTCTAAACACAGAAGCATTCCCATGGTGATGGGGACGCTTCAAGTTAGAATATACTGAGAACTGTGTACATGACTGCCCCCTGCTGCCTGGCAGATGCTGCCAGGCAGCAGGGGGCAGACCCCCCCTCCTCCTGTATTTAACTTATTGGTGGCCAGTGCGGGCCCCCCCTCCCTCCCCAGTATTAATTGTAACCAGTGCGGCCCCCCTCCCTCTATATTCATCGGTGGCCAGTGCGGATATTAAATATGACCAGTGCGGTCTCCCTCTCCCTCCCTCCCCAGTATTAAATATGAGCAGTGCGGTCTCCCCCTCCCTCCCTCCCCAGTATTAAATATGAGCAGTGCGGCCTCCCCCTCCCTCTATTCATTGGTGGCCAGTGCGGATTCAAAGTATTGTGATCAGTGCGGCCTCTCCTCTCCCCCCCCCCCCCATCATTGGTGGCAGCGGAGAGTACCGATCGGAGTCCCAGTTTAAATCGCTGGGGCTCCGATCGGTTACCATGGCAGCCAAGACGCTATTGCAGTCTTGGCTGCCATGGTTACTTAGCAACAAATAGAATCATTATACTTACCTGAAGAGCTGCGATCTATGTGACCGGCCGGGAGCTCCTCCTACTGGTAAAGTGACAGGTCTGTGCGGCGCATTGCCTATAGACCTGTCACTTACCAGTAGGAGGAGCTCCCGGCCGGTCACATAGATCGCAGCTCTTCAGGTAAGTATAATGTTGCTATTTGTTGCTAAGTAACCATGGCAGCCAAGACTGCAATAGCGTCTTGGCTGCCATGGTAACCGATCGGAGCCCCAGCGATTTAAACTGGGACTCCGATCGGTACTCTCCGCTGCCACCAATGATGGGGGGGGGGGGGTCGAGAGGAGAGGCCGCACTGATCACAATACTTTGAATCCGCACTGGCCACCAATGAATAGAGGGAGGGGGAGGCCGCACTGCTCATATTTAATACTGGGGAGGGAGGGAGGGGGAGACCGCACTGCTCATATTTAATACTGGGGAGGGAGGGAGGGGGAGACCGCACTGGTCATATTTAATATCCACACTGGCCACCGATGAATATAGAGGGAGGGGGGCCGCACTGCTTACAATTAATACTGGGGAGGGAGGGGGGGCCCGCACTGGCCACCAATAAGTTAAATACAGGAGGGGGGGGGGTCTGCCCCCTGCTGCCTGGCAGCACCTGCCAGGCAGCAGGGGGCAGTCATGTACACAGTTCTCAGTATATTCTAACTTGATGCGTCCCCATCACCATGGGAACGCCTCTGTGTTAGAATATACTGTCGGATTTGAGTTTCACGATGTAACTCAAATCCGATGGTATATTCTAACATAGAGGCGTTCCCATGGTGATGGGGACGCTTCAAGTTAAAATATACCATCGGATTGGAGAAAACTCCGATCTGATGGTATAATCCTGACTTTACATTGAAAGTCAATGGGGGACGGATCCGTTTGAAATTGCACCATATTGTGTCAATGTCAAACGGATCCGTCCCCATTGACTTGCATTGTAAGTCTGGACGGATCCGTTTGGCTCCGCACGGCCAGGCGGACACGAAAACGCTGCAAGCTGCGTTCGGGTGTCCGCCTGCTGAGCGGAGCGGAGGCCAAACGGTGCCAAACTGATGCATTCTGAGCGGATCCGCATCCACTCAGAATGCATTGGGGCAGTACGGATCCGTTCGGGGCCGCTTGTGAGAGCCTTCAAACGGAACTCACAAGCGGAGCCCCGAACGCTAGTGTGAAAGTAGCCTTAGTAGCTCTTCTCTGAACTCTCTCCAAAGTATCAATATCCTTCTGGAGATATGGTCTCCAGTACTGAGGACAATACTCCAAATGAGGTCTCACTAGTGCTCTGTAGAGCGGCATGAGCACTTCCCTCTTTCTACTGGTAATGCCTCTCCCTATACACCCAAGCATTCTGCTAGCATTTCCTGCTGCTCTATGACATTGTCTGCCTACCTTTAAGTCTTCTGAAATAATGACCCCTAAATCCCTTTCCTCAGATACTGAGGTTAGGACTGTATCACTGATTTTATATTCTGCTCTTGGGTTTTTACGTCGCAGGTGCATTATCTTGCACTTATCAACATTAATTTTTAGTTGCCCGATTTTTGACCATTCCTCTAGTTTTCCTAAATCCTTTTCCATTTGGTGTATCCCTCCAGGAACATCAACCCTGTTACAAATTTTTGTGTCATCAGCAAAAAGACACACCTTACCATCGAGGCCTTCTGCAATTTCGCTGATAAAGATATTAAACAATATGGGTCCCAGAACAGATCCCTGAGGTACCCCACTGGTAACAAGACCTTGGTCTGAATATACTCCATTGACTACAACCCTCTGTTGCCTGTCCCTCAGCCATTGCCTAATCCATTTAACAATATGGGAGTCCAAGCACAAAGACTGCAATTTATTGATAAGCCTTCTATGTGGGACAGTATCAAAAGCCTTACTAAAGTCTAGATAAGTGATGTCTACTGCACCTCCGCCATCTATTATTTTGGTCACCCAATCAAATAAATCAATAAGATTACTTTGACATGATCTCCCTGAAGTAAACTCATGCTATTTTTCATCTTTCAATCCATGGGATTTTAGATGTTCCACAATCCTCTCCTTAAAGGGAACCTGTCAAGGGTATTTTGTGTATAGAGCTGAGGACATGAGTTGCTAGATTGCCGCTAGCACATCCGCAATAACCAGTCCCCATAGCTATGTGTGCTTTTTATTGTGTCAAAAAAAGATTTGATACATATGCAAATGAACCTGAGACGAGTCCTGTCCCTGACTCATCTCAGGGACAGGTCTCATCTCGGGTTAATTTGCATATGTATCAAATTGTGTTTTTTTACACAATAAAAGCACAGAGAGTTATGGGGACTGGATATTGCGGATGTGCTAGCGGCCATCTAGCAACTCATGTCCTCAGCTCTATACACAAAATCCCGGTGACAGGTTCCCTTTAAGTATGGTTTCCATTAATTTCCCCACTATTGATGTCAGGCTTAGTGGCCTATAGTTGCCCGATTCCTCCCTACTACCTTTCTTGTGAATGGGCACAACATTTGCTAATTTCCAATCTTCTGGGACGACTCCTGTTACCAAGTTGGCCCACCTCAGACATTGATGGCACGCTCGGCTGATTTCAGAGGTCGCATAGCGGTGAATGGTGAGCGCACCAGCATGGCCGCCTCAATGAATTGGAAGGCACTGTATGACAGGAGCTCATTCAGCACTTTGCATCAGCATTGCCAAGAGAACTGCCTCATCCAGTTGAAGCTTATTGAGCTGGATGGCAGAAGCAACAACAAAGTTTAGTTTGGCTAATGTTACCATCATCCAAATCAGTAACTAGGGTTCATCCAGATATTATAATTTCGGTTTCAACCAGGTGTAACTTGAAACTCCTAGACTTCAATGCAAAATTGATAACATGGCACCTTCACTTACCTTATGCTATTTATATTCTGTTATTGGACAGAATAACCTTTGAACACTCTCAATTGCCTGGGTCCGGGTGTGTCTGATATGTCTGCACCCCCTATAGCTAGACCCATGGGGTTCATTCATGGTAACCTATGGTTTTCAAACTACAACTCACTTGCCTTCGATCCTGGACTCTTGGAAGCCATTGCTATTGAAACCAGAGCTGCAGGTCCCAGTGCTGTAGCTCCTTTTTCTTTCAGGCTGTAATAGAAAAAAAAATAGTTTGTGAATTCAGTTCTTTTAAAGGAATTTTCCCAGAGTTTTTATTTACTGATGACCTATTAGTATCTAATCGGTGCGGGTCCGACACCTGGGACCCCTGACGATCAGCAGTTTGAGAAGACAGCGGCACTTCAGTAGCCCAGCGGCCTTCTCTCTGCTCACCAAGCACAGCGCTGTACATTGTATAGCAGCTGTGCTTGGTATTGCAGCTCAGTCGCACTCACTTAAATGGGGCTGAGCTGCGCCTAGGCCATGTGACCGATAAAGTGACATCAGATAAACTAGGAAAAGCTGGAGCAGGCCGCAACTCTACTGTGAGCGAGGCTGCCTTCTCAAATAGCTGATCAGCAGGGGTCCCAGGTGTCGGACCTCCACCGATCAGATACTGATAACCTATCCAGAGAATAGGTCATCAGTGTAAAACTCCTGGAAAGCCCCTTTAAGTAATATTAGCAAAGCTTGGCAAAGAAAAATAAATACCAGACCAGACTGTACTACAAGTCATAACAGGGCAAAACAAGGAGAAGAGTGTACTTTACCATTGAATTATTTCTTTCAGGGCATGCAGATTATTTACTAGTGGGTCTGGCATGGGTTGGTCTTCACCTTGTGCTTTCAAATGATCTGGATCTAACAGTTCAGCTCCATGCAGCACCAGTGGCTGTATAGTGCCATCACCATATATCTTCACCTTTATACAAATCAATAGAACATGAACATAAGGAGTCATCCACAGGAACAAACAGGTATAAGGTCAAGGAAAATCCATTCAAAAGGTGATTTTCAATTTGTAATGGGAATAGTAATGGAAAAGACGGATGGATTTTAACCAGGAAACATCTGATGAAGAGTTAAAGAGGTATTCCAATTTCAGGCATATCAACAGGATGCAGAAATAGAGTGCATCCAATGTGAGTGCAGCGGCAACCTCCTGATCCATTTGGAGAACAGTCCATATCAGCAGAGTCTGCAAGATACTTTCATCATCCCCAGGTCAGCATGCACCACATAAATTGGGCAGCCAACATGGAAGCCAGCCATGACATGCACTTGTGAAGAAGGCTAGTTCAGAATCTGATGTACTGGCACCACTTTTCATGTACTGGACTATATACACTGCATTGTTCTATTACTTCACAGAGTATACTCATTACTACAGGGTGGGCCATTTATATGGATACACCTTAATAAAATGGGAATGGTTGGTGATATTAACTTCCTGTTTGTGGCACATTAGTATATGTGAGGGGGGAAACTTTTCAAGATGGGTGGTGACCATGGTGGCCATTTTGAAGTCGGACATTTTGAATCCAACTTTTGTTTTTTCAATAGGAAGAGGGTCATGTGACACATCAAACTTATTGGGAATTTCACAAGAAAAGCAATGGTGTGCTTGGTTTTAATGTAACTTTATTCTTTCATGAGTTATTTACAAGTTTCTGACCACTTATAAAATGTGTTCAATGTGCTGCCCATTGTGTTGGATTGTCAATGCAACCCTCTTCTCCCACTCTTCACACACTGATAGCAACACCGCAGGAGAAATGCTAGCACAGGCTTCCAGTATCCGTAGTTTCAGGTGCTGCACATTTCGTATCTTCACAGCATAGACGATTGCCTTCAGATGATACGAGATGTGCAGCACCTGAAACTACGGATACTGGAAGCCTGTGCTAGCATTTCTCCTGCGGTGTTGCTATCAGTGTGTGAAGAGTGGGAGAAAAGGGTTGCATTGACAATCCAACACAATGGGCAGCACATTGAACACATTTTGTAAGTGGTCAGAAACTTGTAAATAACTCATGAAAGAATAAAGTTACGTTAAAACCAAGCACACCATTGTTTTTCTTGTGAAATTCCCAATAAGTTTGATGTGTTAAATGACCCTCTTCTTATTGAAAAAACAAAAGTTGGATTCAAAATGGCCGACTTCAAAATGGCCGCCATGGTCACCACCCATCTTGAAAAGTTTCCCCCCTCACATATACTAATGTGCCACAAACAGGAAGTTAATATCACCAACCATTCCCATTTTATTAAGGTGTATCCATATAAATGGCCCACCCTGTATACTTGAGCCTAATGCTCATGTAATAATCCATATTGTATGACCACAATCTAGGAATCTAGTTTAGATACAGTATTCTTACCTGGTCACTGAAGGTTACCAGTGCTACTCTCTTTTTAGAATTCTGCTTATGCAGAAAATCCAGAGTTTGATCCAATGCAGATTTGACAGCCTGAAAGCAAATAGAGTGGTAAGCAACTTAAAGCAGCTCTCAGGCAATGATGGCATATCGCTAGGATATGCCATTAATTTCAGATAGGTACAGGTCCCACTTCTGGTTCTCTTTCTCATTTCCAGAACAGCCCCCTGAAGTAAAGGAGAGCACACCGCACATGCATTAACACAATCCAATCACTGCCATGGGAGTTCTGAAAATAGGCGAATGCTGGCTCGGTTATTTGTACGTATGATACACTCTCCATTCACTGCTATAGGAGTTCCAAAAATAGTCAAGCGCACTTGCTCAACTATTTTTGGAGTTCCCATTGCAGTGAATGGAGAGCATGTCGCACATGCGCAGTGTGCTGTCCTTCACTTCGGGGGCCTCATTCTAGAGATAGGTCCGACTCTGAGCTGTGGGACTTGATCCTATCTGATATTAATGGCACATCCTAGCAATATGAAATCAATGTCTACGATAAGCCAACCTCTTTCATGCATTAATATATTAGAGAAGTTCACATAGCACCAAAAATTTTGAGTATCCTCCAAACTTATCTAGCACCAATGGTAGCTATCACCAGGCCAACACCACTGCAGTAAATTGACACACGTTGCTTAATTAGAGAATAGTGCAGGGTGTGTAGTTTCGGTGAGCTAGCAACCACAAGGGTTACTAAATCTACCTATCTCTGGTGGACTTCCACAATGTTCACCCAGAAGAAGGATGTGAGGAAGGGAGGGGGAGAGTAAACTTTAAAACTTTGTTTACCTCTATTGATCAAGTAGAAGACTACCCCATAATGCAAGAGTCAATCTTCTCTAAAAGGGTAAAAAGTCCTTCCTGACACCAAGTGGTGATCAGACTAGATCTATGTTTATACAAGGATTATAATACATTTATATAAGTGTTGATATTTCTTTATTACAAGGCTTTCTAGAAGAGATCAACTTCTACTGCAGAAATCAGCCCCTGAGGTGACTATTCCAAGCTTCACCATTCTTACAGTGAAGAAGCCTGGTCATTAGAAGCCTGGGGATTGAAACTTTGTTTTTCCACCCGCAGTGAATCTTGTCTTCTGGACAAACTGTACATCAAACAGATTTTTACTATATTTTTTGTATGAGGTATTCATCAACTTATAGAAATTTATCATGTAATCTTTAAATATTACATTTCAAGCCTAATACATTTTTTTAAACCTTTTCCTCTCTCAGATTATTTTTGCACCTTGTTTGTTTTATTATCTTCTTTTTCTAGCTTTAGTTAGTTATATAATTAGACAATATGGGGGTCATTTGTCAAACTGGTGTAAAGTAGAACTGGCTTAGTTGCCCATAGCAACCAATCAGATTCCACCTTTCATTTTCCAAAGGAGCTGTACAAAATGAAAGGTAGAATCTGATTGGTTGATATGGGCAACTAAGCCAGTTCCACTTTACACCAGTTTGATAAATGACCCCTTATATTCTTTAAACAAGTACCAGAGGCGGCACTTCTCTTAAAATACATAAAATATATATATATTATATTATGGTTTACCTCCATTCTTGTTTTGTACATTATATTATAATCATTGCTCTGGTCTTGTGTTACCTGCAATAGAATTTGAAATAAAATATGTTTAGAGGCACTCTTGGAAATGTATTTAATTTGTTTGCAGTACAATATACTGCCGGTACATGATACACAGACTTGTTTTGATGAAACCTGACAACCCAAGGAGGAAAAGGTACAGCAGTAAGCAAGCTGTCTGTCGATTGCAATAGGCTGTAAAAGTAAAATAACACTGACTCCTCACCTCTGTGGTCACACTCATGCTTCCTGATATATCAATGCAAAATATGATCATGGTTTGGTCAACAAATGAATATTCATTCCCAGACTGGGAGTCTGCAGCGTAGAGTTCATCTCCTTCTTCTCTACTCTTGAATATGCTATCATCGGACAAGTGGTTTGTAGCAGCACAGAAAACACAAGTCCATGTCTGAAAGGAAACCAATAAATACATGAAAGAAATAATAAAGTGCTGGAAGGTGAAAGTTGTCAGAGGGTGCAGGACTGCAAATATATAACTTCCCCTTACATTTTCTTACTATATAAATAGTTTATCTTGGCAGCTGACATTTTAGTCATGCTCATGTGATCTACATCATTTGATAAGGGGCAAGTGGGTTAAAGAACCTGAATACGGTGCTATTTGGAGGAAGGTGCGTGAGGGGGTCACAATTTTACACTTCGTACATATAGGGGAGATTTATCCTGTCGCAGTTTGCATTAATTTACAAGACCACAATTATCACTACATTTTGTATAATGCATAAAATGATACACGCAGCATGATAAATTGGCCAACAATGCCATTTGTCTTCTATATACCACCTCACCTCCTGCTGTAAACCGATGCCAGTATCACATGTCAAAATATGGAGTATATCAATTTGCTTTCGCATTCTACAACTTCTCTTAGCCACAGTCCCTTTTGTAGTTTTCACAAATTATTATTTCATTATATATATTTGGCTATTTTTGTGTTTTTCTTCTGTCACATACCTTGGTATCATCTACATGATTGAGCTTCGAGCAGGTGGCAGAGCAGCCACTGCACAGCAATGGGGATGCTCTGATATCAGTATCTGAGGAAAGAAGCATGGCATTGAGTACAGATAACTACAGAGTCAGTAAGCAGACATGTAAGCGTATCTACACTATGGCTCATCACAGACTTTGAGGCTAAGTTCCAAATGTTTTCAATGTTCACAATGTTCTCAGACAAACTTAGAGCATGAATACCCAGGTTCCCTCAGGCTCCCCTAAACCCAGTGGGTGCTATTACTTATGCCACCCCTACACAAGTTTGTATAATGTTTGTGAATCTTTTCCCATGTTCTTCGCTTGCGCACCACAAACAATAGCCTGTGGGGTAAAGGGTTCTACTTTGTGTGTCCACGTGTTCAGGTCTACTCCTGTATTATTTATATCATGTACCATCATAGTCTGTCTTCTTACCAGAGTTTTCAACCATCTTTCCTATGTTCAGAAGCAGTATGTTGCAGTTGGCTGGCAACCTTTCAATAGGCGGTACTACAAATAATAAAGATATATTATAAAACTAACTGTTCTTCTTAATAGAATGAGCAAACAAAAAGTAGTATGATCTTTTTACAGAGAAGAGCGGAAGGGAGGGAGACAGGACAGACCTTATAATGACAATCACCTGGCTAATACTGTGCTGCCAAAATAGCTCTGACCCATCAAGGCATGGACTTCAGAAGGACTTTGTAGTTGTCCTGTGGTGTCTGGCATCAAGATGTTGGCAACAGATTCTAGACGGGCACACCATGCTACCTAACATATTGCCAATCTTGATGGGTGCATTGTCACCAGAAGATCAATATAATTCAATTCACCAGTCATTAGTTTTAAAATGATGGTTCATTGATGTAGATAAATGATAGATACTTGATGGATGGATGGATAGATATTTGTTAACACTAGTCAGGCCCCTGTGATTCCAGAGTGGAGGATCAGTAGTATATAGGTGGTGTAGGGATACCAGGTGAGTTTACCATTGCCACCAGATAATCTTTAAAGGGAATCTGTCACCCAGATTTTGGACTGTTATCTACGGTAATACATGCGTAGTACTGCAGATAAGGAGTCCAGATCACAATTTTTTTATTTTCCTACTGCCCCCCATTACCCTGC
Source organism: Bufo bufo (assembly GCF_905171765.1). Classification (NCBI taxonomy): domain Eukaryota; kingdom Metazoa; phylum Chordata; class Amphibia; order Anura; family Bufonidae; genus Bufo; species Bufo bufo. The sequence goes on from NC_053389.1 coordinate 185,396,934, forward strand.
TGTCAGTTATCAAAGCTGCACTGAAATACCCAGTCCGAACTGCTGTGCCATGCTAACATAATGGAGAGGACTGTGCATGCACAGCAGTCCTGATAATGTATTTCAACACAACTTTGAGTGCTGACAGTGGGGGAACGGGGTTAGTAGGAAAATAAAAAAAATTGTGATCTGGACTCCTTGTCTGCAGTACTACTCAAGTATTACTGTAGATTATGGTCCAAATTTGGCATGACAGATTACCTTTAGCCTATTTTGGCCTTAAGAATGAAGACCCATTTTTCAAATCTGACGTGTCAATTTATATGGTATTAAGTTTGGAACGCTTTTACTTATCCAAGCCATTCTGAGAATGTTTTCTCATGACACATTGTACTTTATGCCAGTGATGCATTTCAGTAGATATTTTGTTTTCATTTCTAAACAAAATCTTTTAACTTTTAAGATAGATAGTAATAGTTCACAAAATACCTTTGAATAAATGTTTACCATATGTCCACTTTGGCACTGTTAGCATTAGTGTTGAGCGAGCATGCTCGGCCAAACTGCTGTTCGGCTTGATCCTCGCTATGTCGGGATAGCTGCGCTTTGGAAGGGACAGAGAGTGTAGGGAGTGTAATCGCAATCTATTTAGTAGAAAAAAGTTTCAAAGACCCAAAAGTCCTTTTAACGACTATTGTCTGTGGTGGCAGGCTGGCAGTATTTTATAGTTACAGTACCTTTGTTTTTCCCCCAGCATTTTCAATACTTTTTCTATAGAGGGTGTCAGCAGTGACTTGTGACATATGTCCAATACCTTCTGTGTGTCAGGGCCAGAGATTGGAGAAATATAAGTAAAATCTATTTTCCTTTTTCCATACTTTTACATACTTTTTCAATATACTGTGCTTGCTGTGAACTGTGACATCTGTGCCACATCTTGTGTGTCAAACATGCATATAGCATTTAATATGAAGAAGGAGAGCACTAAGGGACGGGGAAGTGGCCGTGATGCTGATGGTTCACGCAGAGGCCGTGGCCCTGGGTGCGTTGAAACTGTGCCTGCTGCCAGAGCACAAGAAAAACAATCATCCATGATACCTACTGTAGCTTCATGTCCCAGTTTGCAGGGCGTCGCAGGACAAAACTCTTGAAGTCAGACCAGTGCGACCAGGTGGTCGGTTGGATTGCAGCAGATAATGCTTCCAGTCGGTTAAGCACCACCCTGTCTTCCATCAAGTCCAGTCTCAGTAGCCAAGAGTCTGGTCAACAGAATCCTCTCCCTGATCCTCCTTCCTCCCACGATGGAGAGTCTGGCCAAACAACTTATCCCACACTCGGAAATTCAGAGGAGCTCTTTTCATCGCTATTACTTGATTTGGCCCTCTCGCCAAGCACGCTTGAAGAGGGACATTAGATCTTGTGCACTGATTCCCAACCTCTTGAGCATCCACAGTCACAAGAACATGACGGTGGAGAACGGCAATTAGTGTTAAATGAGGTGGATGATGATGAGACACAGTTGTCAATGAGTCAACCTCAATTACTATCTCATGAGGTTGATGAAGAGGATGAAACAGTTGTCAATCACTGAGGTTGTGGTTAGGTCAACAAATCAAGAGGATGATCAGAGTGAGGAAGTGGAGGAGGAGGAGGTGCTGGACGATGAGGTTACTGACCCAACCTGGGAAGGTGGAAAGCCGAGCGAGGACAGCAGTACCGAGGGGGAAGGATCTGCAGCACCACAACAGCGTGGAAGAGGCAGTGGGGTGGCAAAAGGGAGAAGGCAGGCCACACCAAATAGGCCTGCAACTGTTCCACGGAGCACCCCCTTGTGTAAATCTCCCTTGCCAAGGGGTAGGTGTTCCACAGTATGGCGCTTTTTTGAGGAAAGTGCGGATGACAAAAGAATAGTAGTTTACTACCTGTGCCACACCAAAATGAGCCAGGGCGTGAACACTAGCAACCTCACCACCACTAGCATGATCCGCCACATGGCATCCAAGCACCGTAATAAGTGGGACAAACGCCTGGGTCCACAATCTGTGTCTGCGGGTCACACCACTGCCTCCTCTTCCCCTATGGTATGTGCTGGCCAATCGCCTGTCGAAGGCGCAGGCAAGAATGCCTCCTGCCCTGCACCTGGACCTTTGCAAGCACCATCAGCGACCACATCCACTTCCCTGTCCCAGCGCAGCATCCAAATGTCATTACTCCAGGCATTTGAACGCAAGTGCAAATACCCAGCCACCCACCCACAGGCCA